>NC_057419.1:131996559-132299132 GCF_019320065.1 Cervus canadensis | reverse complement strand
TTTTTTTTTTTTTTTTTTGCTTTAGTTCTTTGTCCATGGGTTCCTTAAGTCTTTGGGCATATTTGGCAATTCACTGAAAGTCTTTGTCTATTAAGTCCAATACCTAGGCTTCCTAAGGAATGGTTTCATTTTTTCCCCTGTTGATGGGATATAGTTTCTTGTATCTTTGTATCCCTTGGAAATTTTTTGTTGTTGTTGAAAACTGGGCATTTTGAATATTATAGTGTGGCAATTCTGGAAACCAGATTTTCCACCTTGCTGAGAATTTGTCGTTGTTGCCTTTTGTGGGTTTTTCTAAACTACTTTTGTAAAATCTGTATCCTTTGTTATCTGTGGCCCTGAAGCCTCTGTTCTGTTAGTCTAGCGGTCAGCTAATGTTTCGACAGTTACCTTAAATGCTTACTGCCAACAAAAGATAAAAGGAAGGAAAGATAATGAAGAAAGAAAAAGAACTACTCTCCTAGTATTTGCAGATTGGTTTTGTGTTGGGGTACTCCTTTAATGCTTAGCCAGGCTGTTTACAACTCTAAGTCATTGCTTCTTACTTGTATAGAGCTTGAAGGCTAGCCAGATGTTAGAATTCAGGGTCTTCTCTGGCCTTTTGTGAATAGGCATCCTACATAGGGCATGTCTGTGCATGCCTCGATTCCTTGGTATTTATGGGAGCTTATTAAAGCCTTTATTCTCACATGCAGCTCCTTTCCCAACTTCTTCCTTTCAAGACTTCTTGGTTTATTTCTTGTTTCGGGTGTTGTTCCTTTCCCCAAACTGCTTCAGCTAATACCTATGCCTTTTTGAATGCTTTTGCCCAGTAAAAACTGCCCCAGCACTGGCAACTCAGAGTTGAACAAAACAAAGGGTACGGGTTCTGATTTTTCGAGAAATGCCATAGCGGTCAGGACCCAAGTTTTTGAGAAAAAGTCCCAGACTGCCCCCTCTGGCACTAGCAGTCTGCCTCAGAGACGCAGCCTGTGGTTTGCACAGCTACTGCCAGTCTGATATGTGTGTGTGGCGGGGCTGGGTGGTGGGTGGGTGATTTAAAATAACTCTGCACTCTATCACCACGAAGCAGCCTCCTCTTTCTTCAGATCTCTCTTTGGTTATTGTCAGTTTTCGATTTTGTATTCAAGAATTCTTCAAAGGTTGACTTTGGCAGTTTTTGCTAGGTCATTAGTTGCTTTTAGGGATGATTCCTGTATTCTCTGTCCTTTTATATTCAGTGACATTCCTCCCAGAAGCAGGATTTTTGTGCCTTACGGTAGCCATTAGACAACCAAGAAAAAAAAAATTTAAATCAGTGGCTGCAATAAGATTCTTTAGATATTGATGTTCAATTATTTCACTAATGGGACAGAGAGGTTATAAGACTTACTAGATTCTTTGTTTTTGGTAGATATTTTATTTGTTTTGGGTGCTCTATCTAAATTGATTTGTTTTCTTAATTTCTTTTTCAAATTGTTCACTGATAGTGTGCATGCTGAGTTGCTCAGTGTCCGACTCTGTGCCACCCCATGGACCATAACCTGCCTGTCAGGCTCCTCTGTCCATGAGATCTCCAAGCAAGAATACTGGAATGGGTTGCCACGTCCTCCTCCAGGGGTTCTTCCCAACCCAGGGATCAAACCAGTGTCTCTCACATCTCCTGCATTGGCAGGCAGGTTTTTTTTTTTTTTTTTACCACTAGCGCCACCAGGGAAGGCCATGCAGAATTCACGTGTTGACTTGGAGTTTTCTTGTGTGCGGTTACTGGGGATTTTTCTATATATAGGAGCACGCCATCCACAAAGACAATAGACAGGAGAGGTTCCCTGTTTTGGGTCGCTGCCATCCCTGAGTCTTGGTTCAGCTTGCACAGTCTCGGCTAGGGAAATCGAAATCAGCGGAAGCCCTTCTTGGCATGCCAAGCTCCAATCCGCAGGAACGTGGCAACCCCTGGAGGCCCCTGCAGGGCCGGCGCACTGCCTAGGAGTTGCCTGGACGCGTGACCCCAGAAAGGGGTGGATTCCAATCAACCCAGCCAGATGCCCCAGCTACACAGAAGAGAAGGTTGTTCTTGGAGCAGCAGGCACAGTTCTTAGGACGGCGGGACCCTGAGCCTCAGCGAAGGTGCAGCTGGAGGGGATGCTGACTCCAAGTCTTGGGGTTTTCCAGCGGAGGCTGGACCGCCTCGAGTCCATGGTGAGGTGTGCTCCGCACCACCTCGCCTATCTGCACTGTGGGCAGTCAGGGGGCAAGCCACCAGGTCCAAAAGGTAGAATCACATGGGGTTGCCAGTGGTGATCAGGCATGGGAAACCCATTCTCTGTTAGGATTCTAATTCAGACCTAATTAGCCAGACTCCCACTGCTGTACCAGTCTCACCAGGACAACTGGGTCCACTTGGGACCTGTGGAGCTGTGGGCCAGTTGATGTTAGCATTTGAGGAAAGCAAATGGCTGGAGATGGACCAATTTCTCTCTTTCTCACTGGTTCTTTCTCATACTCCACCCTGCCATTCTCCTCCTCTTTGGCTTTCCTCCTTCACCCCTCTTAGACCTGACATCTGTGTCCCTCAGGCTGAGGCCACTGTACCATCTTGAGTTGGGAGCTCAGAGCTGATCCAGGTCGTGTCCTCTTGGCCTTTCTAGAACTTTCATCTGGTTCTAAATCAGCTGCTAGAAGAAAGGTTTTGAAGAACAGCTGATTTGTAAAAATTTAGGTTCCTCTAGGACTAAAAAATTACAGGGGGCATAAGAATTCTTGGTCTACCCACCACTGTAGCCCCTGTGGTGGAATGCATCCTCCACCGAGCATTTACTGGGTGCAAAATGGGTACCAGGCCCTGTTCCGGGTGAGGGGCTGGCTGCATGGTGTCAGTAGAACTTACACCCTGTTCGTGAAAGGGTGGTAGTGTCTCTAAGATAAATATATATATATTATATATTTTTATATATATTATATATGTTAATATTATATATATTATACATAATATATATATTTTTATATATTAAACACATATATGTGTGTGTATAATATATATACACATATATATATTGCTAGTTAGAATCTATTTTTAATATTTATCATTCAAGTTAATAGGCATCAATGAAACCAACTTTTGACATTTCTTTTGCTAATTAACAAAGTGTAGGTTCTGTGTCTGAGATACAGCTAACAGAAACACTTATGGTCAACACCTCTGGATAGTGGCCCTTTCTGGTATTGCTCTGGTTCCCTTCCCCCGTCTATATCCGGATGAGGGCAGATGGCTGACCCTAGATATAAAGCCAAAACCCACGGTCACAATATATAAAAACACACTGTGTAGGCTGAAGTGTTAAAAAGTTCATGGCAGATACTGTACCACATATTCTGTTTAATACTCACAACATGAGTAGACCATGACTGTAGAAGTAGAATTACCATCTCTGTGTTATAGATGAGAAAACTGAAATTTAGGGAGATTCAGTTATTTGTTTAGGGATCCCCAGATACTAAGTGGTAGAACTTGGATTTTAACCCAGCTCTTTGAGGCGCCACATATCTTAAGTATTATTTTATGGCCAAAAGCATCTATTTTACATTTATTTTTTGGGGGGGAGGGTCATGTGAAGAATGCTTTTAAAAACTTTTGAATACCGAATGTTCTTAATGGTTGAAAGCTTGCCCCTAGGTAGAATGTGGTTGCCTGGCTTCATTACCTGCCTTTGGTCTTCTTAGATGCTTGCCACTTAGCAAATCTCAAGTCTAAAAAAATGATTATGGGAAATGGAAGCAGTGGTGTCTGTCCGGGAGGACCTAGTGACGGCTTTAGTGCTTGTGTGGTCCTGGGATGGACGAGGAATCGAACTTGAGCCTAACATTCTTCCCCTCCCCACCCCCACCCTCCACCCTTCCACTAGAGTACTGCAGTGCCTGCTGAGAATCTTAGTTCCTCTAGCCTGTCACAGGTTCCTAGGAGCATATACAAGATAAGATGCACTTATGTTTGATAGACATGGAGAAGGACAGTCTTTTAGGACAGACTGTTAGTGATAGTTGACTGGAAATCTTTAGGAACATGAATTCAGTTTTGCCCTTGAAGTATCAGACGGGTATGCGTTGTCACCATGGGTTTCAGGACAGATTTTCCACTGACTGTAGAGAGCGTATACAGCTTTCTAGTAACATCTTCAAGTTAACCCCAGCAGAGTTAACTTTAAGAAGTGGTGGAGGACGCGGTCCTCTACAGGATGAAATATGAGGAAACAGTTGGCAATGCATTACTGCCCCCAATGTTGCTGCCAGTCATCCCACCATGTCTGAATTTGCACCTAGCAAAATGCCAAGAAGAGGACCCCCCCCCCCAAAAGTTACTTCTTTCCCTTTTCATCAATTTTTGGAGGGCAGACAACAGGATGGGGACTGTCGAACTTACACTGGGGGAAATGAAGATGTCAGGAGTTTTCCAGATGGCTTGAAATGAATGCAGGTGTGCCTGGAACTCTGCCATTGCGCCTCATCCTGAAATGGTAGTCAGTAAATGCACTTTTGGTGAACAATTCCAATTTTAAATGTGCCAGTGGAATATGCTAGCTAAAGAAACCCAGCTCTGAATCTGTTTATTCAGCAAATAAGTGTCCTTGTTTCTGAAATTTGCATTTTTATTTGGGTTCTTTAGATCCTTAAAGTGGTTCCAGAATTGTTACCACAGAAGACAGTTAAAATAAGTAGAAAAGCTTACTTAGACGGTGTGAGTTGTAGGGGACCCAGGAGAGAAGAAGAAAGATTTATACAGATAGGCTATGGGGTATGTGTGTCTGGCAAGGAGAGGTAACTAATATGTTTATTATGTGTGAAGTACCATGCTGAGTGTTTTTCATGTATTATTTCACTTAATTCTCATGTCAACTCTAAGGTGGGTACTATTAGTCTCCTTTTACTACTTAGTCACAGCCTAGTAGAGATTTGATTCTAGGTAGCAAGAGACCCAAACTCAGATTTAGTTGTGTGAGCTTAGGTGAGTCACTTCTTTCTGGGCTTCAGTTCCCTCACCTGTAAAATGAAAGATTATCTTTTAGGTACTTTTTGCTGTGACAGTATATGATTTTGTGCCTGCACTTCTTCCTACTGTTATCTAGGTATTGTTTCCTAAGGAGATAAAGGGCAGAAGTGGAAAAAATGACTGAATTGCAACTAGGAATGTTTCAAAGTGTAGTCTTACTGTACAACTGAGCTAGTGTCAGACATGGTAGGTTACCATGGACAATATATTTGTTTAGGTTTTTGTGTTGTTGTTAGTGGCAGTTTTTCATTATGTTGAAATGAGTTCTCAGCTCTATTAAAATGCTTTGGTATCACCATCAGCTTTTGTTTTAAGAGAGATCAACAGATCAACACTTGGAACATTTATAACATTTTTCTTGACTAAAGTCCGATTCTTTTAGTGCTTCTTGTTACCCCAAAGTGCTGTCCTTATTGATTGGTATGACATAGATTTACTCATTTGGCCACACATATTAATTAATTATTATTTCTGGTTGCCCTGGATCTTCATTGCTGTACATAGGCTTTCCCCAGTTGCAGCAAGCGGGGGCTACTCTTTGTTGTGGTGTGTGGACTTCTCATTGCAGTGGCTTCTCTTGTTGCGGAGCACAGGCTTCAGCAATTGGAGCAGGTGGGCTCGGCCATTGTGGTGTACAGGCTTAGTTGCTTCATGGCATATGGAATCTTCCTGGACCAGGGATCGAACCTGTGTCCCCTGCACTGACAGGTGGAATCCTATTCATTGTACCACCAGGGAAGTCCCCAGCCACAAATATTAACTGAGCATCTGCTCTGTGCAAAATATTTTTCTAAGTATTGAAGATATATCAACGAACAAAAAAAATACACCTGTCTGCCCTCATGGAGCTTATTAGCAGTAAGCTGTATTGCAGAAAATAAAGCAGAATAGGGGGTTTAGATCCCCTGGAAAAGGAAATGGCAATTCACTCCAGTATTCTTGCCTGGAGAATCCCTTGGACAGAGGAGCCTGGTGGGCTACAGTCCATAGGGTCGCAGAGAGATGGACATGGCTGAAATGACTTCGTGCACACGTACAGGGGGTGTGAAGTTCTGAGTACAGTTGCTTACTATCTCTCTGGGAAAATCAGTGCTGGTTCTCATCAGGATTTAGGTAACAGGAAATTCTCTACCTAGACAATTAAATGTGGACTTTGGAGTCAGATAAACCTTGAATTTACAGCTCTGCTGCCAGCTTTATGATCCTGGGCAAGTAATTTTGCTTCATTGAGCCTTGGATCACTCAGTGTTGAATCAGAGAAGCAGAACCATTAGGAGTGATATAAAGCAAAGGATTTATGATGGGGATTTGAACTTATACAATCATGGGAGCAGAATAACCAGTTCACATGAGGCTGTTACTTCGATATCTGGTGTTGGAACTGAAGTCAGCAAGACAGATAGGAAAGACGAATGTGAAGTAGAGGACAGCAACGTCAAACTAGACCTTATGAGGAACAGCTGGAGCCCGCGAAACAAACTGGAATCCACATCAATTTCTCATAGCCGTTAAGTGTCCAAATTCAAAGATGGGGGTGTCCTGCAAGAGAAGATGGTTGCTGCATTATGGAACTGAATTCACACCTGGCCCCTGAGTCAGAGGAGTTGAAAGAGGAAGCTTAGCTCTTGCTGGAGGCTCGGACACTGTCCCATTCCAAAAACAAGAGCCAGGAGAGAAGGGACAGCATACCTAGGCTGCCATAGCACCTGGCGCCCTGCCCCCACCATCTGGCATAATAAAGTGATGGCTGCCACTTCACTTCCACTTTTCAAATTTCATGCAAAATATCTCTCATGGCCCTGGCTAAATCCAAATTATTTGAAATAGGAAAGGAAATTCTAGAGACTCTAGTTCCAGCTTAGCTAGGTGGACAGCATACAAATCCACAAGCCTGTTTCTTAATAGGGATAATAATACCTAACTCAGGATTCTTGTAAAGAATACGAGATAAAAGCTGTGTAAAAATATTTTGTGCCAAGCGGGTCATCAATTTTCTTCCTTTCTCTTACCCTTTGGCTAAGGGATAGCATGATTTCAGGCACCAGGGCTTGTGGAGAGGGTTTTATTGTTTTGGGGGTTTTCAGATTATAAGCTGGCTGTTATGTCTGTATTTGAGGTTGGCCCTGCTTGAGGACATGAAAGAGAAACTGAATAACCTAGACCATTGAAGATATATCCAGTATACATACATACATACACATGTGCAATGAAGATAGGTTGGAAAGGATCACATAAGTTGGTGGAAAGCCAAAATTGAATTCATTAAGTCAGTCTAGAAATGTTAGAGCTGGTAGAAAATTAAGAGGTCAGCTAGTCCAACCCCAAATTTTCACAGATAGGGAAACTGAGGCTCAGAGCGGGGCAGCTGATTTGCTAAAGGCATAGCTTGTTTGGGACTTCCCTGGTGGGTCAGATGGTAAAGAATCCACCTGCAATGCAGGAGATGCAAGAGATGCGGGTTTGATCCCTGGGTCAGGAAGATCCCCTGGAGAAGGGAATGGTAACCCACTCCAGTATTTTTCCCTGGAGAATTCCACGTACAGAGGAGTCTGGTGGGCTCCAGTCCATGGGGTTGCAAAGAGTCGGACATGACTGAGTGACTATCACTTTCACTTTCACACTGTAACTTGTTTGACCCAGGAATTTTTTTTACAGGACTCTTTTTTTTTTTTAGAATCCTGCAGAGACAGTTAAATACATTATAAGGGTGTAGTTGAAGACTCTATCCACTCTTGTTCAGTGTCCTCTATATGACCACCACATGAGAAATTCTAGAACTAAGTGCCAGGAAAAACTTTGTTTATCCTGAGGAACTGGTATGCTTTTATTCCTTGTGGACAACACATGATCATTTTGCTTTGGCTGCCAGGATGTTCCAAGCGAAACTGGGAGTTCCAACTTTATTAACCATGTAGGACTCTATGGCTTAATATCCATGTCCTACTCTGCCTTCTGACTTTGTTGCTTTTTTCTCTCCTGATCTTGATTTTTAGTTAATATAATTTTTACATGTAAAAGTGTTGTATGTATAAGTATGTATAAATTGCCTCAGATCCTCTGTGGTATGAGGAAGGACATTAACATATAAACAGAAGAATTCTATATTATTTTACCTCTATGGCACAGTGAAAAAGCATTGGATTTAAAATAGCATCTTGTCTAAGCTCTGGCATTTTATTTACTTATTTATTTGGCTGTGTTGGGTCTTAGTTGCAGTATGTGAGATCTTCATTGCATTCTGTAGAAACTTTTGTTGCAGCGCACAGCTCTCTAATTATGGTACAAGGGTTCAGTTGCTCTGTGGCATGCAGGTTCTTAGTTCCCTGACCAGGGATAAAACCCAAGTCCCTGGCATTGAAAGGTGGATTCTTAATCACTGGACCACTAAGGAAGCCCCTAAGCTCTATCACTTTAATAGACTTCTTAGAACCTCACTTTCCTTTGATGAGTTTGAATAGTGTAAACTCTGGCAAGATTCAGATGATTATGAATGAGGAGATGTAGCTAAAGTCTATGTGATGATTCTCCCTGCTTTATAAAAGGTGCATGTGCTTTGAAAGAAACATTTACTCAATTCTGGGTAGGAACAAGGATTAGAGTAAGTTTCAAAATTAGTGGGAGAACAGTACTTAAAGTAAAATGTATTCACTTATTTGATTTAAAATCCTTTTAAATTTTTTTCATTTATTTAAAATGCTTTTAATTTTTAAAATGATCACACAGTAAAATTGACTTTGAGGGGAAGCACACAGTTCCATGAATTTTAGTACATGTATAGATTCATGTAAACCATCTCCCCTGAAACCTTCCTTGTGCTGTAGGTTTATACTCACACTCTCCTCCCACTCATATGCCTTGATTTTATTTTCAAATGTTCTACCCAGTATTTTAAGAGAATACATTAAGAAGATGAATTTGATTCAACCATTCATTTACTTGAGAGTTCCTTCCAGATGCTCTCCACCATGGCGAGTTCTGCAGGCTATGTAAGAAGTATCACACGCAGACCAGGACCTCAATGATGTTACATTCTGGTTGGCAAGATCTGCTTAACACACTGGAAGTAATTAGAGGGCTATATAAGACACTGTAGAAGCAAGTGCAAAATTGGCATCAATCAGCACATGGGGAAACATCTGTTTAGGCTGGACGAAAGGCTTCTGCAACTGAATGACATACTGCTTGTGCGTATCTTTCCGTATGAGGACAAGTTGGAATGTATTTAGAAATGTAAAGTGTTAAGTTTTGCCTCTGAAAGTGATATAATAGTCTAAACAGATGAGAGGGAATCACATGCTTGTGAGAATATTTACAAAAGTCTTCAGACTCTACAGTCAAGGAAGTCCACCTCAGCACAAAAAATTATTGTTTTACTTTTATAAGATGTGGAGAGACATATGACTGCCAAATGGCTTCGCTCTGTGTCCAGAGAAATTTAACAAAGCTGACATCCAGATATCTATTGCAGAAGTCTGACTAGAATTTTCCGTTATGAATACAGTGCATGTAAATTCTGAACATATGGCTCCCATCAGTGATCTGTGAGGAGGTGATGGAATGTAGGTTGGGGAAGACAAGAGGAAGGCCAAGTCTCTGACTCTGAAGTGAGAGGCAGCTGGACACCATATGTGCGTGTTTGGACTTGGGGCTTTATGTTGAGGGAGTAGGCAGCCACCCAAGTCTTGTGATTTGTAGGGTGTGAGGAATGGGTCTTCCTTTGCCAGATTCTTCCCTTAAAGGCAAACCCCAAGGCCCGAACTTTCCATTATAAAACAAAACAAAATATTGTTTCTTCTGGAGCCCCTCTTAAAAATATAGGAAACTGAAAAAAAAAAAAAAAAAAGGAAACTGGATGGGGAAGGACACCAATAATACATTAAGGTAGAAACTGTTACCAGAAACTTGCTGGAGAGGTTTATTCAGTTAGCTTTACAGAACTAGAGGGAAGAATAGGACCCACGGGATAGGGTAGAGTGTGTGTGTGTATCTGTATCTGTGCACGTGAGTGCATGATGGGTGTTAGTGTGTTTGCAAAAGCTGACCCCATACAGATTAGAATGGTAGTATTTAATGCACTTGAATTTGGTTCACTGACCATATGTTTGGTGTCTGCCATTATTTACTCTCTGGATATCAGGTTGATTGCAGAGACTTGCTAAGAATTGATCAAGAAGATAGCCCACTGAAGCATCCCCGGGCTGAACATCTCAAAGGGCTTTCTTAAAAACTTCTCTGCCAGCCCCCACAGAAAGTGGGGGCCAGGTTAGGAGTGTGAAGCCCATGACGTGAGTGGAGAGATTAGCCGTTACAGAAGTTGTCACTTCTCTACAAATAACCTGATACTTTAGATTAGAAGCAGGACTCTCTGGTGTGTGTGATGCGAGCCAGAAGCCCCAGCCTTTCTAAGCAAATGAAGTGATATGGAAAGCAAAGCTTTCTGATTGTGTCTTCTACACCCTGTAACCTGGCATCCTGAAAACTGATCTTACTTCTTAAAAACAAAATTGCCTCTTGGGTCTTCATTCTCAGCTATTTTTAGCAATCAGTCCAACTTCACTAAGCTGGGAAAACAAAAACTTCCTTTTCTTTTGAAAGCAAAGGAAAATGTACTCTAAGAAGCTAGGAAGATGGGCAGGATCTCAATAAAGGTTGGACTTGACTATTTCAAATGTACAAGTAAAATTAGTCTGGAGTCTTGTCTAATCCTCAGAACATAGAAGGCGCACTGGACCTACAAGGAGGGAGCTTTATGTAACTTACACTCTGAGGCCAAAAGGAGCGCCATGTTCAGTGACATCTCTTTGACTTAAAATGGTTAATTTGACATTCATAATCTCATCTCACTTTAATTCTACAACTGAGCCTTTTTGTAATCAGAAAGAAATGTACTTTTCAGATTGGTTTGGGGTACAGAGAAATCAACAAAACCCCATGTGGGTGTGGTGTTGGCTTTTCTGAGTTCAATGTTGGATGGAAAATTCAGATTACATCTCAGTTTGAGTCATCTGAAAAAATTGGATTTGCTCATTTGCAGGTGGAAAATGTAATGTGCCCATTAATTTCTTCAGATGATGACCTTTAAAGGTGAAAGTGATAATAGTGCTGGGAAGCTGCATGGGGATCGTGATCTTTATGGTGCTGGAGCAGAGAGCTACTGTTGCAGTCGTGTGAACTGGTTTTGTCAAAGGCAGAAGCCAGGGTTCCGGTATGGTTTCCCAGTAGATTGATAATGGAAATTTCCAATTACAGCTGGTGGGCATGTGATATATAAAAGATTCGTAAATACAATTCTTGGGATCTGAGACCTACTTTCTGCCAGATGAATGGGTATTTGTAACTTAAGGGTGGTATCTAGGGTTGGGGCCCCACTGGTTTCCTCAGCAGCCTGCTCCATTTTGAGGGAAGTCAAGAAACTTTCTTTTCAACCATGTCCCTCTTACTTGAATTTCTCCCATTTCTCTTTGATCAGTGTTTCATTTATACTGAGAATAGCTTCTCAGCATTGTCCTCGTCCAACCCCTTCATGGACTATCGGAGCATGCTCCTAAAGTCTTCTCTAGGCTAAATAACTTTCCATAGTGACAATATAGGCTTTTCTCAAGTCACTCTGGAAGAAATGAATCTTTAGGTTTCTTTCTTTTATAATAACAATGATAATAATAATAGCTAATAATTATCATTTATTAAAAAGCTAACATTTATTGAGTGCTAATTGCCAGGTAGCATGCTAAGGATTTTACATGTATTAGTTCATTTTATCTTCCTGATAATCTGGTGGGGGTAGAAATGATTATTTTGCTGTTTTAAAGATCAGGAAACTGAGACTGAGGGTTAATTTGCCCAGGTTCACACTCTCAGTTTAACCCATATCTTTCTGTGATGCTCTATAGCTTCTCTGATTATTAAAAGTACTCTGATTTTCTTGTATGTTTACTTTTCAAATATATATATTTGTGTGTATATGTATAATATATATATATATATGTATGCAAATTTGCTAAATGAGTGCCATGCTACTTTGTGCCATGCTGAGGTATTAATACTTTTTAAAGGAAAGACTAGCTGACCTTCATCTGTACTGAAATTATTCCCTTAGGAATATTCCATTTCTTTTTTCCATTAATAAGCTGCCTTGAAGAACAAATTAGTTCTATGAAGGATGCTACATTAAGCTTCAAAGTGCTAAATCCAAAGGAATTTTAATATTTTCACCTTTATTCTATCCACATATGTCATAGTTGATAAAATTTTACAGTAGCTCCTACTCCTGCCTTGCCTCCCAGTCCCAGGGAATGTCATGTATTAACTAAGAGGAACCATTGCATATCCCCAGTGAATGGACCACAGGCCACTTTGCAATGCTTTTTAGTCTGGTAGGAAGAATAAACTTAAGCATACATTGTAGGTGAAGATGTCCCATGCTGCATGTGGCTTTTGTGCACTAAGTATATTTCCAGAGTTGCTCCTGGGCTTTGGAGGACTGAAGCATACAGATAGCAAAGTGGAGATTTTCAGGGGGGTTAATAGTGTCTGGGAAGTCAGGGATCCAGGATAAGGCATTTGGGTTAGGACTGAAGGCAAGGGCCCAGGGAGGATTAGAGGAATTCCTAACGTGGAATTAATCAGTTTTGTATTGGAATTGAGCTGCTGGTCTCACATTGGCCCTGCTGTGTGCCATGTTAGGCTGGGGGCAGAGGGAAGAGCAGCAACATTTGAATCCTAAGCTTGTCTCTGCCATTTTGTAGGTGTACAACCTTGGGCAAGTAAAGTCTTCCCTCTGGGCCTCAGTTTCCTCACTTATAAAGTGGGTATGAGACTTTATATACCTCATTGTTGAGATGATTAAGCAAGTTAATAAATAGACTGCTTTGCATCTGTAGACAGCATTAGAAATGTTAGTAATTATGAATAATTATGTTTTGGGTGTGTTGTAGTCTATATGAGTGCTTCCCAGGTGGTGCTAGAGGTAAATAACCCATTTGCAAATGCAGGAGATGTAACAGACATGGGCTCAATCCCTGTGTTGGGAAGATCCCCTGAAGGAGGGCATGGCAACCCACTCCAGTATATTCTTGCCTGGAGAATCCCATGGACAGAGGAGCCTGACAGGCTATAGCCCATGGGGTCGCAAAAAATTGGACACGACTGAAGCGACTTAGCACGCATTCTCTATGAACATTTTTTCTTTAAAAAAAATGTTATTTATTTATTTTTGGCTGTGCTAGGTCTTGGTTGCTCTGTGGGCTTTCTCTAGTTGCAGTGAAAGTGAAAGTGAAACTCAGTCGTGTCTGACTCTTTGTGACCCCATGGACTATACAGTCCATGGAATTCTCAGACCAGAATACTGGAGTGGGTAGCCTTTCCCTTCTCCAGAGGATCTTCCCAACCCAGGGATCGAACTCAGGTCTCCCACATTGCAGGTGGATTCTTTACCAACTGAGCTATGAGGGAAGCCCCCTAGTTACAGTGAGCGGGGGCTATTCTCTAGTTGCGGTGCTCAGGCTTCTTGTTGTGGTGGCTTCTTTTGTTGCAGAGCACAGGCTCTAGGGCATGTGGGCTTCAGTAGTTGTGGCATGTGGGCTCTAGAGAGCAGGCTCAATAGTTGTGGCACATGGGCATAGTTGCTCTACGACATATGGGATCTTCCCAGACCAAGGATCGAACATGTGTCTCCTGCATTGGCAGGTGGATTCTTTACCACTGAGCCATCAGGGAAGCCCTGGGAATTTATTAGCTTTTCTTTCTCAGAAATGTTTATTACTTTCCCAAGAATGTCTCACAGTACGGAATTGAAAATATGCTTTAACAGCTGAGAGTAGCAAGTTTAGCCACTGATGCTATTTTGTCTTAACTACTCCTTCAGCCCACTTGTGAGCACACCTAGGATGGCCTTCCCCTGGTTAAGGACACTGTGTGAGTTTCTCAGCTCTCTTAACTACTCTCCCTACCACCCACTTACTCATTTGTTTCCAAGTTTATGGCTTGCACTTAATCAGTAACCTAGGCCTGTGGTCTCCCAAGTGGAAGATGTATGGACCCCCAGGGGCTATGCATGATGATCTATCTGACGATGGGGAAAACGTTAAAATTTATATTGCCTTTTTAATCTCAAAAAGAAAGAGATTAAGCCAGACTAAAGTTTCATCTTTGGGTTGACATTGCCCTCCTCACTTGGATCTCTGGGTTAGACATGTCACATGCCTCCATCAGTACCATGAAGGAAGAAGGAGTGTTTCACAGTTCAAAGTGGCTCTCAGCAGTGGCCTCACTTGTTTTTATGTGTTCTATTGTAACACATTGTGGTCCACCTGTTCAGGGAGAAGGTTACGGCTCATATAATCTTAAATAATAGAATCTTTTGAATAATTTGTAGGGAGAACGACCATGGAAATATTTTGTACCACCCAGAGGGTTCACAAGCTACCCTGAGAAAAAGATTTTAAAAGTTGTTGAACTTAGAGATTTTATATTCTTTTCTTTCAAGCAAAAACGAGTATTCCAAATTTGCTGACTTTTACTTGCTAAGTAGTTGGCAATAGTTTGATACCCAGAAGATATTATTTAAAAAGGGAAGACTTAATCTATCCCTTCAAGGTGAATTTCAACAAGTGAAAAGTAACTGCTTTTTTTTTTTTTTTAAAAAAGTGTATTTTAAAAATGGATACTGGAAAATGTTTCTTTCATGTGGTTCTGTTACTTTTGTCACCTAAGAAAAATCTCTGGTATCTGCAAAATTTTTAAAACTCAAAAAATATTTCTATCTTCTTGAAAACTTTTCCAAATGAAGAATTTTAGTAAAATTTGACCTTATTTATTCAAAACACTGAGGTATCACATTTGCTAATTAGTATGTAGGCATAACTGATGAACATGAAGAAATATAGAAATTTGCTAGACAACTCACAAAAACCCTTGAATAACTGGAGTATAAAACTTAAAAAAATGGTATTGTGATGATACATTAAGCACAGACAATGATGTACTTTTTCTGTTTGAATCTAGGTATCTTTGTGTTCTCTCTTTTTAACCAAGATATCCAGTAAAACCTAGTATTGAGATAATCTAAATTTAGAAGTAGTCCTTCAAATGGATATGATTTTAAACATTAAGAAATTGTGTTGTCATACTGCTCTCATTTAATAAATTTAGCTGAAAAATACTTTTAAAGGAGATCAAAATTATTTTTGTGCCATTAATAAAAAGTCTGTTTTTCTTGTGGTGTAGTTGATTTGCAATGTTATATTGATTTTAGGTGTACAACATAGTGATTCAAAATTTTTATAGATTATATTCTAATTAAGATTTTTATAAAATATTGGCTATATTCCCTGTGCTATACAGTATATCCATGTAGATTATTTATTTTATACACAGTAGTTTGTACCTCTTAATCCCCTGCCCCTATCTTGCCCCTCCCTCCTAAAGTTTTATTTTATTTTTAAGTTTTTATTTATTTATTTGGCTGTACTGGGTCTCCCTGTGGCATGCGAACTCCTAGTTGCGGCATGTGAGATTCAGTCCCTGACCAGGAATTGAACCTGGGCCTCTGGCACTGGGAGCACAGAGTCTTAGCCACTGGACTACCAGGGAAGTTCCTAAAGTTTCACTTTAAATATGACTGATTTTATCTTTTCTCGTCTTTTTAAAATTCATATTTTTGTATACGTTTATATCATGACATATGCAATAGTTGAGTATAGTTGTATGTATATATAATAGTTGTAGTATGTATATATAATTTGGAGATAAATTTACATTTACTTTTTTGGGGACTATGCATCTTTTTAAACTTGATTGTGTTAAAAATTGGGAGGTTGCTGAACTAGACTACCCACTTGCACCAGATACTTGATAGTGAATATAACTGAATTGTCTAGCTCTATCAAGAGCTTGGTTGAAATAACTGATGTTAGGTAAGAGATATGTTACCACTCTCACCTCCTCTACTCCTATAGATATTACGTGTTGTCTGTTGGCTCAAGGTAGATCACTGAAAGGCTACATACCTAGGAGGTCTGCTGCGGCTAAGTCGCTTCAGTTGTGTCCGACTCTGTGTGACCCCATAGACGGCAGCCCACCTGTCTCCTCTGTCCACGAGATTCTCCAGGCAAGAATCCTGGAGTCGGTTGCCATTTCCTTCTCCAATGCATGCATGCGTGCTAAGTCGCTTCAGTTGTGTCTGGCTCTGTGCGACCCCACGGACAGCAGCCCACCAGGCTCCTCTGTCCACGGGATTCTCTAGGCAAGAATACTGCAGTGGGTTGCCATTTCCTTCTCCAATCTAGGTCTAAAGGTGGGTTAAGATGAAAGAGTAGAAGCTGAAAGGTATTAGAGAATGAATGTGGGTCAGTAACCAGAGAGGGTTTTCCCAGTAGCTCAGCAGTAAAGAATCTGCCTACAGTGCTGGAGATGTGGGTTTGATCCCTGGGTCAGGGAGATCCCTTGGAGGAGGGCATGGCAACCCACTCCAGTATTCTTGCTGGGAGAATCCCATGGACAGAGGAGCCTAGCGGGCTACAGTCCATAGGCTTGCAAAGAGTCGGACACAACTCAGCAACTGAATACACACACACACACACACACACACAACCAGAGAGGGAGAAATGTACCAAGGTATGGTGAAATTGAAATCTTCTGACACTCTCCATCTCTGGCTTGACCCGCCTTTAGTCCTTAGAAAGGTCATCCCAAGATAATATTCTATAGCACTTCTCATTCTCCTTATGAACCTGCCTCCAGTTCACACAAAACATACAAGACCATAAAGAGGAGTGAGAAGTGCTGAGTGCTATTATCCGGTATTGTTCCTTAATTGTTTTATGCATGTAAGCCCTGGATAATGGAATAGTAGTTAAAAGCAAGAACATCAGACAGGCCTTAATTTGAATCTTGATTCCATGGTTTGCTTGCCAACTCTGTGACTTAGGGCAAATAATTTAACCAACCTTTTGGTTAATTTTTTTTTTTTAGTCTTAGTTCCTTCATCCACCAAATGAAGATACAGTTGTCCCTTTTTATCCATGGGGGATTGGAGCCAGGACCCCTGTGGATACCAAACTGCGCAGATGTTCAAATCCCTTGTATAAAATGGCTTAGTATTTGCATATAAGCTCTGCACATTCTTCCCTGTACTTTAAATCAGCTCTAGATTACTTCTAATACCTAATACAATGTAAATGCTATGTAAATACAACTTAAATGCTATGTAAATAGTTGCTGATGCACAGCAAATTCAAATTTGGCTTTTTGGAGCTTTCTGGAAAGTTTTTCCTGTGAATATTTTTGATCCATAGTTGGTTGAATCTGTAGATATGAAAGCCGAAGATTCAGAGGGCTGACTGTACTAAACCTGCCTTACATGGTGGTTGAGAGGATTAAATTCATGCAAATTCATAGAAAGCATTTAGTAACGAACCTGGCACAGAGCAGGTACTCAAGAGCAACAGCATTATCCTCCAGGTTGTTACCTCCTGATAGTTGTTGGGACCATGTAGATGCTCTATGCTTCTTTCCTATGCCCACAGTGCCTAACACAGAGATCAGTGTATACTAGGTGCTCAGTTAGTACTTGTGGAACTGAACAGAATTAGTGGGAAAGCCGTATCAGCAACAAGGTTGATTAGGAATCTAGTGCAAGCTGAGGTTAGACACTTTTGATCAATTTACCTCCTTCCACCTGCTAAAATGACTTCTTTTGGAACAACATTCTGAAGCTTTCTAATCTCGGATCTTGACGCAGCATCTCTTTTCATAGATTTATACAAGTTTCACTCCTCTAGGGGAAAAACCAAAATCTTTTCATTTTCATCAGTGATATTACTTTTTATTTGTAAAGTTTGAAATACTTGGGTCTTTCCTCTCCTTTGACCTAATAGGCCAGTGCTAGCAATATCATGATGCTTCTCTCTGCATAAACACCATTCAAAAATGACTCTTCCGTGTTTGCCAGTGAAGCCCAAACTCCTGAATCTGGCACTGAAGGCCTGACACTTAACTTGGCCCCTCTGACCTACTCAAATCTATTTCCTACCATGCCTTGTGTTCCAGCCAGATGGGTCTTACCATTG
The DNA here is from genome assembly GCF_019320065.1 of Cervus canadensis. Lineage (NCBI taxonomy): Eukaryota > Metazoa > Chordata > Mammalia > Artiodactyla > Cervidae > Cervus > Cervus canadensis. Next base: position 132,281,042 of record NC_057419.1, on the reverse strand, counting down.
GGCTCTAATTGGGCAGAGCCCCAATTCTTATATTTTCCTTTTGCCACATTAAGATCTCCCATTCCCAAATGTGACATTCTCTGGCTGCTAAACACCCACTGAGTTCTTCTACAATGCTCACTAGTATACTGCTCAGAGTTTTAGCTATCTAAGTCTTGTATGTTGTATATTTGTTTCCCACAAATGAGGTTTGACCCCCTACCCCTGAAGGCAAGGAGAGTTATCTATCACCCACAGGGCCATGTATTCTGCAGGGCACACAGTAAGTGATTAAGATGAAAGAACCACAGAAGTGCTTTGTAAACCTAAATATATGGTATTATAAAAATTCATTTACACATATAATAATTGTTTATTGAACACCTGCTGTGCTGGATAACTAGGCTAAATCTAAGGACCATGTAAGTATTGCTTAGGGACTCTTAAAGATTCCTGGGGACTGAAATTTGGTAAAAGAATAGATTTTCTGTAGTGAGGTGGGATAATGCTCAGATTTGGTTATTGAAAGGTTGTGTGATGTCACAGGTCAGTGAAATCAGACATAATTAGGTTGTAAATATACTAACCCAGTTGAAGAAAGAATGCCTCCATCAGAAGGGATTTGTTAGTATCTGTTACTCACTGTTACATCTTAGTGCCTAGAACACGGAGTCTGGTACACAGAAGGCTCTTAATGAACATTGTTGAATGACTAAAGGTGATACTTCTGAGAGATTGTTTACCCTGCGTTTAATGACAAAATAAACCTCTTGGGATCATAAGCCTGAAGATTAGACAACGGTAAGTTCACTAAGTTGCTATTGCCCTGAAAGACACCCAGACACATTGCTGAAAAGCCCCCAAATGGTCCTTTTCTATTAAAAAAAATTTTTTTTAATATTTTTTAACTTTTTGGCTGCCCTGCATTTTGTTGCTGAGTGCCAAGATCTTTGTTGTGGTTCATGGACTTAGTTGTAGCATGCAGGTTTAGTTGACCCCATGGCATGTGGGATCTAGTCCCCCAACCAGGGATCGAACTCATGTCCCCTGCATTGGAAGGCAGATTTTTAACCACTGGGCCACCGGGGAAGTCTCATCCTTTTCTATTTGAAACTTCCTTAAAAGCACCTTTTGGCAACCATAACACCTTTTCCTCTTACCTGCAAGCTAAAGTAGCTTGATGTATTTTTCATACTTAATTAAAACACTGGATCTTAGTTCATCTTCTTTTCCATATCTGGCCTACATTCACTGTGTTACATTTTCTAAGTACCACCCTGAAACAACCTACATTAGTCAGTCTGTATCTCTTACTTGTGGTATTTGACACTCAAATTTTCAGTTAGCCACCTTCTTCACTTTTAGCAACCTCATAGTAAACCACACCAAAATATGAGAAAACAGTTGATCATTCTGTCACCTCAGAAGGCATGTAATTTGGGAGTCATTTTAAAATGCATGTAAAAACTTGAGCCCAAGATCAGCTTGAGGACAAATTACTTTTGCTGTTCTTGCTACTCAGTCACAGGAGGGAAAGTTCCCCAAAGAGTTTGAGAATCATTTTCATTCCACTGCTCAGAGCCAAATCTGAGTTCAAAAAAACACTGCTGCATAGTTTCCTTAAGGAACAAGACAGGGAGAGAGAATCTGAAAGATCACAGTGGGTTTTAGGTGAGAACTTCCAGAACTTCTTTGAAAATAAAGGCTACATGTGATAAAAATACTGTTTTCCAGCCATTGCCTCTGTGTTTTCTCTCTTGTATTAAATAGTAACAGAGGCCAAATACCATTTGCTTCTCTGTTCTTTCTTGACCTATTTTTGGTACTATTTTCTTCACTTCAGCCTTTTAAGTTGTTGTCCTTCAGTAGAAAGAGTGTGAAAGCCAGCATGGGGTGAGGATTGACATCTTGCGGGTGAGAGGATGCACTTATCAGGTTGTAACAGTCTTGTTCCTGTGACTAACTCTGGGACCAAGCATTGAGGCCTTCATTCTGCTTGGGTTGCTCTTCCCTTGGCTCTTGGCATCTTGAACTCCTAGTTCTTCACTCCTCAGGTTATATGTATGTTACTTCTTCAAAAAGACCAGACCGTGACCAGCCCATCTAATGGAACTGACCTCTCCCCAGCCTATTCACTCTCTGTATCATATTCAGCTAAATTCTTTCAAAGCAATTTATCACAATCTGAAATAATCTAGTTTATGACTTGTTTTTCCCCTCTTCCCTCCCCACTAGACTATAAGCTCTATGCAGACAGGGACCATGTCTGTCATGTTGAGCAGTTGTATATAACCAATGCTTAGCACAGTGCCTGGCGCATTCTAGGTGATCAGGAGCTATTTTTTGTTCAGTGAATGAATGAGGACAGAAGGCACACTCCTTTTTCCTGAAGTGTACAGCCACAGAACAGATTCTGCTAAGATTTGTCAAGCTCAGTGACCTCTATCCACATTTGCTGATTCATGTGGGAACAAATGATATAATCAAGAAACTGAACTGGCTTGTTACTGATTCTGAAGTCAGATGTGAAACGTGAACAGCTTGGGAGTTACACTGTGGCTTGGGAGTAGCATTTTTATTTCTTTCCTAGGGTGAAAGGGATGACCTTGGCAGAGAATAGAAGATATAGAAAATTAACAGTTGACCACATTCATAATGTTGAGCAAGATCTAATTTTCTAGACTGTGCCTCATGGCAGAACAATGAGTTTTTGGTTAAGGAGGAAATGGGTCTTTTGAAGACAGAAAAAAAAATCTTTGTTTCAGAGACTCACAAACCTTAACAGTGTAACATTGTCAGATTTAACAAAATCAAACAAACAAGAAACCTAGGATGGCTAGTTAAATTTGAATTTCAGATAAACAATCATTACATTTTAAATATAAGTATGTGCCATGCAATATTTGGTGTCCTATATTTTATGTGGCAACCCTACAAGAGTGATTTCATTCAGGTCTTATTACTCTATCGTATTCACAAGAAGATTATAAGAACTTTATTAGATGCCTTGCTGACTTTTGGATATAATGTTCCTGTGGCAACATTTCCCCAAACACGTTCCACGAAACCATAGGGTCTCACAAGATGTGACTATACCTTGATAAATGGTCAAATATGTTTGCAGAATAAACTACCTTCTTTCTTAGAGAGTCACAGTGCATATTAGGATATTAAAGGTGTTGAGAAGTCCTACAGGAAAAACATGCATTGCACACACACCCCATTCAGTAAATATGCTTCCATTTTAAGGTTCCAGGCTCTCTAGCAGAATTCTCTCTCCATGAGAGTCCCATCCTTATGTCACATGGCCAGCTTTGCTGAGAGTTCTGGCTCTGTCACTGGGCCAGGTTTTACACTTGCTGACTTTATCTTTCCTTATGGGTACAAAGAAAACCGAAGCCTGAGACCTGGGCCCTGAAGAAAAAATTTGAGTCTGGCTTAGGTTCTCGCTGCTATCCTCAGTTGTGTGAGCAAGCCAAGGCTGTTCTGGAGCCTTCTGAGGCTGTGTGGTCCTGCCTGTGTGTGTGCCCAGCTTAGATGAAACCCTGGAATGGGAATCATTCACTGCTTTAGACATATTTTGTTGTCATGGTTTTTAAAATAGAGTATAACAGTCTTCGTGTGGAAAAAACTAGTTTATCATTGGAATTAATTTGTGCATAATTTTCTAGGTAAAGTCAAGAATGCATCTTCTTCAAAGGTAAACTTAATGACATTTGTTTTATAAATACCATCATTCCTCACTGTCAGTCCTCTGTAAATGCTCTAGCCTCTGACATTCAATAGAGCAATAAAGAAATCAAACATGCCTACCTAACCTTTATGAAAATATTTAAAATTATGATTTAATTTTTAATCTCCCATGGCAGCAGTAAAACAAATGATATAAATCTCAACAGGACCAACTGCCTGCCTTGCAATAACACTTCGGGTATGGCCTAGACAGTCAAGATTTTCTCTTAATCATAAACCAATGTGGCATGGGCTAGGAAAAGGGGGTTGGTAGATGTTAACATTGTGCATTTCCTGGGGGCTTATATATAATTGTCTTTCACAGTGGGTGAGACCGGAGAGGCGGTTTTGACATGTCCTATGTTAACAGTTTGGGTTTTCAAATAATGTCTTCTTCTTTCTTGCCACTGAACCTCTCTTTCTTGCCATTAAATAAACAAAGAGCAAAAAACTCAAAACATGCAAAACCACCACCACAACAAGAAGAAGGCAAGTAAAAGCATGGCTTTTCTGTTTAAAAGAAATGAAAGAATCACTGTCTAAAACGATGGGATTTAAGGTTTATAGAGTCCATTATGAAATCTCTTACACAAGTGACTAAGGCCTGGGAATGGGTAAATTGGTGGATGCCAAATTAAAGAAGTTGGTTTATTGTGTTGAAATAATACTAATACAATATATTGTAGATGTAGTAACTAGTTTCTCAATGTTTCCACAATTTAAAAAGCTAGAATCAAAAACCTCAGACCTTTAGGAAGCTACTTCATTAGGTTTACAACATTTTATGTATAATATCAATAGATATTACATAAACGAATGGTTATATGAAGTTCAGGTTGTGAATACTGTGAGGCAGGCCAGAGTCAGGCTCATATATAGCTGCTTGGTACATGTATGTTGCCCATGAATGTCTTATATGTAACCTCAGTTTCAAGACAGTCAAAGTGATCAGGTCTATGAACAGTTGTCTATCCTACTAAATCTCTCTGGAACCTCTGGCAATGCTGCTGATCTCTTAAGTTGACAGGGTTTCTCATCCTTGGCATTGTTGATATTCTGGGTCAGATAATTCTCTATTTTGGGCCCTATCCTTTGAATTGTAGAATGTTTAACAGCATTTCTGGCCACTACCCACTAGATGCTACTAGCGCACCCCCAGTTGTGACAACCAGAAATAACTGCAGATGCTATCAGATGTCCTCTCGGGGCTAAGGGGGTGGTTTGAAATTGCCCCCACTTGAAAACTACTGGGCTGGAAGATGGTAAAGGTTCAGGTTTCCATAAGTTGACTCTGGTTCCCTACAGATCACTTGGTTCTGCTGTACTCACTTTGACAGACAGGATCCAAAGACTTTCATGATTGCAAGAGGAGGGGGCTCAAGATGAGAGGCCAGCCCAAAAGTCCACGAAATGGATAAATGGATAAACAAAATGTGATACATCCATTAGATGAAGTAGTATTCATCCTTATGAAGAATGAAGTACTGACACCTGCTACACTATGGATGAATCTTTTCTTTTATAATTTATTTTTTTATTGAAGGATAATTGCTTTACAACACTGTGGATGAATCTTGAGAACATGAGGCTAAGTGAAAGAAGCCAGACACAAAGCCACATACTGCGCGATTCCATTTATATAAAATATCCAAAATAGACAGATCCATAGAGACAGAGGTGGTTGCCAGAGGCTGGGGGAGGGGAGATGGGGAAAACTGCCTAATGGGTACAGGGTTTCTTTCTGGACTCCGGGAAATGTTTTAGAACTACATAAAGAAGGTAGCTGACAACACTGTGAATATACTGAATTCACACTGAATTGTTCACTTTGAAATGGCAAATTTTATATTATATGAATTTCAATTCGGCAAGTTAAAAGGAAAAAAAAGGTCAAACAGACCCAACAGTGGCCCCACCAAGGGAGAAGGGAGAAGGCTGGGGGAAGTAGAACTGCCCAGGTTTAAAAGCTGTTTCATAGAGAGTGAGAAAGTGGTTGCCAGGGGCTGTGAGGTGGGGAAATAGGCAGAGATTGGTAGAAGAGTACAAACTTTCAGTCATAAGATGAATAAGGTCTGAGGATCTAATGTAAAACATGGTGCCTATAGTTGACAACATTGTATTGTATAATTGAAATTTGCTAAAAGAGTAGAACTTTATATATATGTGTGTATATATATATCACACATATATATGATGGATGTTTAACTAAATGGGAGGAATCCTTTCACAATGTACATGTATATCAACCCATCAAGATGTACACTTTAAATATCTTACAATTGTATTTGTCAATTACACTCAATAAAGCTGAAAAAATAAAATACAATCTTGATAGCTTTTCTCTTTCATGACACATTTTTTAAAGGGAACTATGAGAATGTGTGGGTGTGGAGGGACAGGAAGAAATATGCCTATGAAGAGAAAAACACTGGTTGGAGGGACTTTGAAATGAAATGTATTTTGAGTGATCTCTAATTCCATGCTGGGAGTCTAGGTGGCTCTTTCAGCTCTTTCTGGAGAAAAAAAGCTTTGGAGCACATCCTTTCCATTAGTATTAGACCAAGTTATTTTATATAAATAAGAAAAGGAAAGGCAAATGGGGGCTTTATGCTTTGGGCATGCTATTATATTTTTCTCTTTCAGATGCCATCTGCCTTCCCAGCAGATTCAGGAGTTAAAGGGAGAGGTGAGAGAGAATTTTACCTATACAGAATCACAAACATGTATATTTGATCCACTGCTGCTTCTCAGACTTCCTCTTTCTTTGTTTTTCCCAGTAGTATTAAAAAGTATTGACTTCATATCAGATCTAGAAAAAGTTGGAGGGAGGGGTGCACTGACTGGAAAAAAAAAATCACCTGATGAAAATATAATTCCTTCTATGTAAGGAGATCCAAAGTTGAATATAGATAAACATCATTTATTGTTTGATTTAAACATTCCATTTCGCTGGTAACTTGTGTGAGCTTTGTTATTCTAGTGATGGATGTCTATTAGGAATAAAGACCCAGTGACTGATTTTGCCTTTTTTAAATTCTAAGAAGGAGGTCTCAAAGATTTCTGGCACATTTCCTAGAGCAAAGCACTGGCTCCTTTTGAGAGGAAGGTTGGTTCTTTGGGCTGATCATCTGGGACACTCCACCTTGCTGCAGACTGCCTGCCCTGCCCTAGAGACTTTGCCTGGCTGTAAAATGTGGCCACCAGAGATGCACCCTCGTGCACTAGACCAGAGATCAAGATATTAGGCCCTAGGCAAGGAACCTTGCATCCAAGCAAACAGTAGGCATTGGGAGGGCATAGTAGAAGCCTAAGTAAAGTTCTGACAGGGTTTCCTGTCCCTGAGAGAAGATAAGCCCCCTCTGTCTCCAGCACCTTTGTGGTGTCAGAGGCTTTAACAGTTGACAGAGAGGCAGGGCCTAGAAGGGAGAGGGCCAGACCTTCCAACTCTTTTCCAGTTCCAGGAAAATAAATAAGAATGATTGATTTTTCAGGAAGGGAGCCATGTGCAAAAGAGGGCTCCTGGACCCCAGAAGAAGGCATGGGGAGGTGAGAGGAAGCAGATGTTTGAATAATAGCAAAGGGACCCAGGAGGCCGTTATGCGATGTCAATGATGTAATGCTCAATTGAAATCCCTCCTAACTAGAGATGTGTGAGCTGTCCCTTGCCCTGGGAGTAAAGACTTCCCATGCAGGTGCACGTTCCTAAGTCCCAGACAGCAAGTCACAAATAAACTTGTGCATACTCCAACCTGTGCATGTCATTTTGGCCCAGTTTGGGTCTTAATGCCTGAATGATGATTACTCTGAGGGTAGCGATGAAAAAAGCTTTGCAATGTGATTCAGGAAGAGCCAGCAAACTGGGGCCAGAGAGTTTTCTAGCTTTTCTAGTCTTAGGCTTTCTTACCCTGCTTTCCTTGAACTGAAGCTCCCTTTTGATAAAAAGACTCAGAACTTTTCTTATCTATGGATTTCTCCTAGAAATCCCGCGATGGTACACAGATTATCCCTAAGGGCTGGACTACACTCTATTCTACCCCAACTAGTATGTGGCCAGAACTGGCAGATGCCATGAAAGAAAAAGAGAAATGACCAAGTACAAAACCTATCATTTCCATTCTCTTGCCCATCTCTGTAGACTCATACCATGCTCCCCCGACTTATTATGCTCTTATCTCCCTGGATTTTATCTGTTTCTAGAACACTCTAGGCCTTCTCTCAGTAACAGGATTTGCTACTAGCTTATTTCTCTGCTTAGAAAGCTCTTCCCTCAGATCCTTGGTGGCTGGCTCCTACTCATTCTTCAGTTTGCAGGGCCTCGCCAGTGCCTAGTACATACTTCGCACCAAGGAAACACTGGGAGCAGATTGTAGTGGGGCGATTGTGTTTCTTTTGGCCTGATGATAGGAAGGGGCTGCAGAGAGTAGGTGGAGGGGCCAGGATTGGGGGTGTGGATGAAGACAAAGGTGGGGATGTGAGGCAGTTTGTAGCTAGAAAGAAAAAATGGGAAGTACAGTGAGCAGGGGATGGGCAGTGGGTGATCCTGGGCTTAACCTGTTATCCAAGGGCAGAGCTCTAGTACTGGGAATTCACTGATAGGTGCCGCTGTAACCTGAACAGAGGAGGAAAACACGTGGTCAGATTCACTCATCGACATAATCTAAGTAAAGAATCTGCCTGCAATGTGGGAGACCTGGGTTTGATCCCTGGGTTGGGAAGATCCCCTGGAGAAGGGAAAGGCTACCCACTCCAGTATTCTGGCCTGGAGAATTCCATGGACTATACAGTCCATGGGGTTGCAAAGAGTCGGACATGACTGGGCGACTTTCACTTCACTTCAAGAAAGCCTAACAGCAGCCCCTGGGATTGCTAGGGAGAATTTCATTTACATTTTTAATTAAGGGCCTGATTATTGAATTATCAGCTCTTCTTGGCTGATCTCCATCTTTGAGAGATCTTTTTCCAAACTCCTTCCCAGTCATGGCTGGAATAAGTGTCCTTCCTCTGCACACTCACAGTACTCTGTGCTTCTCTCCATCAAGACGTTGATGTCAGTGCATGGTGCTTGGCCGATATGAGTGTCTTCCCCATCTGGCTATGAGCTTGGTGAGGGGAAGGCCCACATCACTAGCAGGTGCCTGGCAAGTGTTATGGATTTGTTGTTGGAGGAATGAATGAAACATTTTCTGACCTTCAATATAGTTGCCCCTATAGTGTATGTGTGTGTGTGTGTGTGCATGTGCGTATGTGTACACACTCAACTATATTCACCCACTTGCTCAATTATTCATACAACAAACTTTTTTTCTTTTTTAAGCAATGACTCTATCAAGACTTCTACTAGGCACTGGGGCTACAGAGGCAGATATGGAGGAGACAGATAAGCTAACAACTTATCACAGTGCAGTGTGGTGAGCACCAAGAGACGGAAAGTAAAAGGTACTCTGGGGCACAGACAGGGGACTAAAAAGCATTCCAGGTGGATGAGGTGGCATGTGCAAAGCCCTAGAGGAAAGATAGTGTGGAACAATTAAAAAAAAAAAAAAAACTATTTCGCTGGAGTAGACAGTAAGTCTATTGTTTCTAGATCTGCCACCAGCCAGAACTTGTGGCCTTGGAAACTATATCTTTTGGGTGTGTGAGACAAGTCCTCTGACCGCTAGGCCCACAGACCACGTCCTCAAAGGTCTCACAGAGATGAAATGCACCTGCCTTTCACCCCATCCAAAACACCAAAACAAAACAACTTACCATAAACAAAGTAAAAAGACAAGTATTAGTTTCCAGAGTATATCGAGAACTATAAATCAAGAAAAAAGCAAGCAACCCAATAGAAAAATAGGCAAATGAAAGGGAATTCAGGAGTAGAAAACACAAATGGCCCATAAATATGAGAAAAATTGCTCAACCTCACTAGTGATCAAGGAAATGAAAATTAAACACAATGAGATGTCATTGTTGTACCCATCAGACTGACAAAATTGAAAGTCTGAGAGTACCTATTATGGCTGAACTGTGGAGCAAAGAGAATTCGCATTCACTCCTGTTGAGTAAAAGCATAAATTGGTTGAGAGAAGAATTTGACAATATATAGTAAACTTGACAGGTGCCTCAGTGATAAAGATTCCACCTGCCAATACAGGAGATGTAAGAGACATGGGTTTGATTCCTGGGTTGGGAAAATCCCCTGGAGTAGGAAATGGCAACCCACTCCAGTATTCTTGCCTGGGAAATCCCATGGACAGAGGAGCCTGGGAAATCCCATGGACAGAGGAGACAGGCTACAGTCCATAGGGTCACAAAGAGTCGGACACACATGTAAACTTGACACTGTGCACATAACCTAGCAATTAATTATACTTCTGGGCAAATATCTAGATAATTCATGTACACATGGACAAAAACCATTCATTTTAGCATTGTTTCTAATGATAAAAAATTGGAAACAACCTAGATGTCCAGATGTCCATTAATAGAAGTATGGATAGATAAAATAAGGTATATTCATATGTAGACTAAATAGAAGAAGAAAGGAAGGATCTAGATCCATTTGCAACAAAATGTTGTATGAGAAAAGCAAGTTGTGGTATATATACATTTTAAAACATACCAAAAGTATACTCTATTGTTTATGGGTGTGTGTAGATGTATTTAAAACAGAGAAGATGTTCTGGAATAACATACACCAAATTTATGATGGCCATTGCCTCTGAGGAGGAGGATAGATAATAAGATTGGGAGTGGGAAACCAAGACAAGCTGAATTTGCATGTAAAGGCTTTCTTTCTTTTATATATAAGCAGTAGTATGCTGATAAATTAACAACTGGCTCTCCAGGAATAAAAAAAAAACATGATTTATAGTGTTTGTAGATTTCTGTGGTATAATATTCTCACCAAAGATTTAGCAATCAGCTCTCAAAATTCCCCAAAATTTAACAAACAGCTCTTGAGAATATGTTATGAACTGGCTAAGGTGCAACATTCTGTGTGTGTGTGTGAAAACTTGAACCATTGATGACAATATTAACAATCCTGTTTTTTTTTTTTTTCAATCCTCAGTTTTGTATAATGAAAATATATGTATTTTTATGTTATCCTCTAAAGTTTTAAGTACATTTTAAATTTCTTTAAAAAATACAATCGTTTAAGAATCTGAATAGAAATACATGACAGTTTAAATTATAACTGGCAGTAGAATGAAGCAGGGCTTTGTCCTAGATGCCCTTCTCAACATCTTCCATTTAAATAACTTGATAATTGAATACACTGAATAAACACATAGTAAGTCAAGCATCTTCTTCTCTCTGGTGACATAGTTTTATGAACCAGAAGGAACAATCAGATATAGAAAACTTTAGAATCAAATTTATAAAAGAAATTTGTAAGAACCACCCGCCCCCCAGCAAACTGAATAGAATGGTATAAGTAATTCCCAAGTATCTCTTACAGGGCCTGACACTTTGTTGACATGCTGTCAGAATATGTCTCATTCCATGGATGCACCATAAAAACAATTGATAGATTATTTGGACAATATATTTTTTAATGAGCTTCAAAATCTTAGAGAAGTGATGATATATTATCCTACTATATATATATATGGTATGAAGGCTTTCTGTTACCACAACTGAAAGAGGCTCAACTATTAGTGTGGAAGGAACAGAGCAGTTAAATGTCATAAATAACAGTGCCTTGGTTCCCCATTTGCCTGCTATTTAGTGAGTGCCTGGAATGAATCTAGTTCCTAGGGCTTTAAAGCAGTTGTGAGTTAATCAGGCATGCACTCCACTGAAGCATACACAATGAAGAAGCTATTCTTTCCTTAGTAATTGAATCTTGCCTTTGATTTCTGGAGATCAAAATGGGAAACCAGGAATCCAGAAAAAAATGCCTCAGAATGCCTGCTTTCTCCCTCTTTTATCAACCATTTATAAAATAATCCATTTTAGAAATTATATTCAGGAACTAATTCTATAAGTTATATGATATCTACATTACCAAATAGATTTACCCTTATAAAATTAATATTTTACAAATTCTGCTTATAATATTGCAAATAAAATTTATTAAAAATCACAGATTAATTTAGAAAATAATTTAGGAATAAATATGGATTTATAAAATATATTTTATCAATAATTTATTTGTAGATTTATAATACATATATGAATTTTCTATATTTTCTAAAGAAATTTGTAATTTACAAATAACATTGGAATAAAATAAATATTAATAAGGGACATTTGTGCTTTAGAATTATATATAAAGAGAATTATTACTTGCTATAACTGCATGTAATAAAAAGTCCTGCAACATTAAATATTGTGTAAAATCAAACACTGTAAGTAAAATCCACTCATAGAGGCACCACACATAGGTTGTATGTTCTTGACCATTTTTAGCTTATACATGCTTTTTAGACAGATGATCCTTCAATAGATCCAGGTTCATTATAAGCAAAGATTTACTCACATTCCTGATCGACTGGGAGTTCAGTCCTTGCTTAGCACATGTCATTGAAGAAGTTGAATTTTCTCATCTTTAATGCAGCTTCCTAATCTTCAAGTCAGATAGGGCAATGGGAATTGTTTCTAACACATTATTTTGGGCTGTGCCACTTATTTTCCATGTGATTTTTTTTATTTAAAATACTTTATTTCTTGGAAAGACATACCATGCTCTTGGATTGAAAGAATTTATATTGTTAAAATGGCCATACTACCCAAAGAAATCTACAGAGTTAATGAGATCCCTGTCAAATTACCCATGACATTTTCCACAGAGCTAGAATAAATAATCTTAAAATTAATATGGAAACATTAAAGACCCAGAATTGCCAAAGCAATCCTGAGGAAAAAGAACAAAGCAGGAGGCATAACCCTCCCAGATGTCAGACAATACTACAAAGCTACAGTAATCACCACAGCATGGTACTGGCAAAAAAAAAAAAAACAAACCCAAAAACCAGACATATGGATCAATGGAACAGAATAGAGTTCAGAAATAAACCCATACATCTACAATCTTTGACAAAGGAGGCAAGAATATACAATGGAGAAAGAAATCTCTTCAGCAAATGGTTTTAAGAAAACTGGACAGCTATTAATACATCTAAAATCAATGAAGCTACAACACACCCTCACACTGTACACAAAAATAAATGCAAAATTGCTTAAAGACTAAACATAAGACAGGATACTATAAAACTCCTAGAAGAGAACACAGGCTAGACATTCTCTGACATAAATTATAACAATGCTTTTTTAAGGTCAGTTTCCCAAGGCAATAGAAATAAAAGCAAAAATAAACACATGGGACCTAATCAAATGTATAAGCTTTTGCACAGCAAGGAAATCATAAGCAAAGCGAAAAGACAACATATGGATTGGGAGAAAATATTTGCAAATGATGTGACTGACAAGGGCTTACTTCCAAAAATATACAAGCACCTCACACAACTCAATAACAACAACAAAAAAAAACCCACACCAAATAACCTGGGAATTCCCTGGTGGTCCAGTGGTTAGGGGCCCAGGTTTGATTCCTGGTTGGGGAGCTAAGATCCCACAAGGTGCACAGCATAGCAACAAAACAAAACACAAAACAAACAGTCAAAAATGGACAGAAGACCTAAATAGACATTTCTCCAAAGGAGACATACAGATGGTCAAAAGGCATATGAAAAGATGCTCATTATCACTATTACAAAATGCAAATCAAAACTCCAATGTGGTATCACCTCACATTAGTCAGAATGGCTATCATTTAAGTCTGTAAGTAATAAACTCTGGTGAGGGTGTGGAGTAAAGAGAACCCTCCTACACTATTGGTGGGAATGTAAATTGGTGCAACCCACCATGGAAAACAGTATGGAGGTTCCCTAAAAAACTAAAAATAGAACTACCATATGAGCCAGCAGTTCCACTCCTGGGCATTTCTCCCAGGAGAATGTTCTCTAATTCAAAAACATTCATGTATCCCGATGTTCACAGCATCAGTATTTACAATAGCCAAGACATGGAAGCAAACTAAATGTCCATTGAGAGATCAATAGATAGAAAAGATGTGGTATATACATATAATGGAATATTACTCAGTCACAAAAAGAATGAAATTATGCTATTTGCAGCAATATGAATGGACCTAGAGAATATAGTACTAAGTGAAGTCAGACAGATTAAAAATATCTTATGATATCACTTGTATGTGGAATATAAAATATGATACAAATGAACTGATTTACAAAACAGAAGCAGCCTCATAGACATAGAAAACAAATTTATGGTTACCAAAGGGGAGAGAGGGGATGGAGGGATAAATTAGAAGTCTGGGATTAACAGATACAAACTACTATATATAAAATAGATAAACAATAAGGTCCTACTGTATAACAGAGGGGAGCATATTCAATATCTTACAATAACCTATAATGGAATAGAATATATATATATATATATATATATATACAACTGAATTATTTTGCTGTATACCTGAAACTAACATAATGTTGTACATCAACTACACTTAAATAAATGTTTAAAAAAATTCTTAAAGCTTTATTCATTTTTACCTTGTGGAATGTTAGTTCCCCAACCAGGGATTGAACACAGGCCCTGGCAGTGAAAGCACCAGGTCCTAACCACTGGACCACCAGGGAATTCCCTAAAGTTGTTTTTTTTTTTTTTTTAAAGAAATGAACTCTTAAATACATTTGGAATTCATTTTGGTATAAAGTTTGAAGAAATGTTCTCTATTTTGTTTTTCTAATAGTTAAATAATTTTTCCTTTATCAACTTGATTGAAATTGCCTTACAGCCATAACTTAGTGAAGAATTGACATCTTTATGTTTATTATCTAGGCCTTTTGTATGTCTCTCCATTTATTCAGCTCTTTTTCTTTTTATCTTTTAGTTTATTCATGTAGTTTTCTTCAAAGAGATCTTGCTTGCATACTTCTAAGTGAGATTATTTCTAGTATATAGTATAAGGTGAATGGAATTTCTTCCTCCCATTATATTTTCTCATTGGTTATTGCTGTTAAATGAGAAGGGTACTGATATTGTGTATTTATTTGGTATACTGCCACTTATTCTGTTAGATTTTCAGTTGACTGATTCTCTTGGCATTTCTAGGAAGACAGCATATAATTTGGAAAAATTATAATTGTGTATCTTATTTAATAATTATGTTTCTAAATCATTTTCATGCTTTACTAATTGCAATTTTAGAAAATGTACATAATGCTGATCATAGGGGGAATCCTTGTGCTGTCCCTGATTTTAAAGAAAATGCTTCTAGTGTTCTACCCTTAAGTAAGATTTTTGATATTTGGATTAAGAAACATTTTTATCTTAACAAAGAAGCATCCTTTTGTTTATGTTTATCAAGAGACTTTTTCCCATATGTTTTTCAAAACTGAATTTAATCAAATGTACTATTGCCATTTGTGTTTATAAGCACAATATTTTCTTCCTTTGTTCCACTGACTTGATGAATAGTATGGATAGGTTTCATTGTATTCATTGTATCCTTGAACTAAACCATATTTAGCAGCATATTATTCTTTTTACATGCTATTGGATTCATTCTGCTGGTACTTTATATGGAATTTTTCCATGTATAACTCAGCTAATATTGATCTTATGTTTGTGTGTGCACACATACACTATCAGCATGGAATAAGAATTACGATTACTTTGAAAAGTAAATTGGAAGATTTCCATCTTTATCCTTGTTTTTCTATTCTGTAGCTGTCATTTTGATTTCTTTTTCTTTTCTTGATAACCTTTTACTTTGCATTTCTGTTTTATCCCACCTTCAAAGTGACTGTTACCTGGTATCATTTCATTCAACTGTGAGCTCTAAGAGGGTGGGGACAGGATCTATACTTGCTCTGCATTTTATCCTCACTTCTTGAAGCAGAGATATAAGAAGATGGATGTGGAAATGATGTATTCTATAACCCAAGAAACTTTGGTGATAGACTTTGGATATTAGGATCGGTTATTTATGTTCCATTATCCTTCTATCACTTGTTTCTCCTATTTATTAACCATCTCTTTACCCCTTAACCACTTGTAATCTTGCCTCTCCATTCCCAGTATCTACTGAAACCACTAATGACCTTTTTAATTGGCCAGATGACCTTTTCTCAGTTCTCATTTCCGGTTGCTCTCTCTGTAAAACTTCACAATTGATACCTTTAAGTTCTCTCTTCTCTTGGCTTCTGGTAATGTACACTTTCTTTTCTTGCTCTTTCATCTCTAGCCTCTCTAGTCTAATGACAGATAATAGAGATTGAATGAAATTGGTCTGCTATAATAATGTTCAGTGGTGGGAGCTGTGGAGAGTGGATAGTACATGCTTTGTATTACAGGGCACATGTATCAGCAAATTATTGTCATGTAAAAATGTGGGGCCAATATCATAAGATCTCAAGATTTTTCAGGAAAAACTGGACTTTAAAAAAAAAAAATGAAAAACTTTAATGTCAATTTCCAAATGTTGGCTACTAATTCAATTTAAAAAATGGAATCCAAACAAAATATATCTGTGGGCTGCCAGTTTGTGATCCCTGGGCTAAAGAGCTTTCAAACTCATAATTAGGATACTATTTTTCTATAGGGATTCTAAATAATGAGCTTTTTTGAGGTACGATTTGCATAAAATACAATGCATACAGTTTAAATACATAGGTCAATGAGGAGGTGTTGTTATTTTTAACAAATGTATACAGTTGTTTAACCACTACCCCAAATCAAGATGAATAACATTCCTTGAAACTTTATAGTAAATCCTTCTTGATCCACAGCTGCTGTTCCAATTGATATTATCATAACTTAGTTTTGCCTGTTGTAGAACTTGATTTAATGGAATCAAACAGTATGTACTTTTCTGACTGACTTCTTTCACTCAGAATAATATTTCTGAAATTCATTCATGTTCTTGAGCTTATTGGTAGTCTTTGTTTTTAAGCTGACATGTAGTATTTCATTTATAAATACACTGCAATTTATCTAGTTTACTGTTGATGGATATTTTGGGGTTGTTTCCTATAGGAATCTTAAGTAAAAGCAGGGTTAAAAAATATGGCTATAAATGTTTAGTTATAACCCAGGCATCACAGAGCAAATCCAGGTTTTGACTACAGTTAGCTTTTGTTCAAAAGTAAGTTGCATTTCTATTCCACTCACTGCTGCAATCTTTAGCTTGGATTTCTCCCATATCCTCATCACCTTTATCATTCATCATACACTGTTACCATAAACAATCCACCAGAGTACAAGGCAAACAGAAAAATACCTTCACATTTGATATACTTGCTCTTGATGGCTGTGCTCACTATCTAGTTTTAACCTCTGAAGGTCTATATAATGCAAATCATATATATCCTAGTTGTTTTTAGAAATCTTGGTAGAAGAAATGCCTTTTTGCCATTCCTGGATATTTGGGCTAGAAACCTTGTTTGATGCATAAACAAAAGGACACTGAGTGAATTTATTAATGCTCCTATGTTAACTTGGAGAAGGAAATGGCAACCCACTCCAGTATTCTTGCCTGGAGAATCCCATGGACAGAGGAGCCTAGTGGGCTAGGGTCCATGAGGTCACAAAGATGGACATGACTGAGTGACTAACCCTTTTATGTTAGCTAGCCTTGAATAATTAGCCATGAAATCTTTGTAAATCTAAAGCTCAAGATGAAATTGCAAACATACAAAATATCAGGGTATTTGATGTATACATTCATGAATTCACCATTCATTCAATGAACATTTAATTTGGTTTGTTTTGATTAAAAAAAATTAACCCAGTAAGTTAAATGACTCAAAAGATTAAAAATAGAACTAGAACTACCATACAATACAGCAGTTCCACTCCCGGGTATTTATTTAAATAAAATGAAAACACTAGTTATAAAAGATACATGTACTCTGGTGTTCATAGCAGCATTATTTATAACAGCCAAGGTATAGAAGCAACCTAAGTGCCCATCAATAGACAAACGGACAAAAAAGTTATTAAAAAAATATATGTATACTCCAGTATTCTTGCCTGGAAAATCCCATGGACAGAGGAGCCTGGTGGGCTACAGTTCACAGGGTCCCAAGAGTCGGATATGACTTAGCGACTAAACTACTGCCACCACCACACACATACCCCAAAACAGAATATTACTCAGCCATAAAAAATGAAATCTTGCCATTTGGAACAACATGATGGACCTAGAGAAGTAAAATAAGTCAGACAAAGAAAGACAAATACTGCATGATATCACTTACATGTGGAACCTAAAAAACAAAATGAGAACATAACTAAACAGAAAGAGGGTCATAGATATAGAGAACAAACGTGGTATCCAGAGGGGAAGCAATCGGGCATGAGAGAAATAGGTGAGGGAGATTAAGAAGTACAAACTCCCAGTTACAAAATAGATGTCACGGGTATGAAATGTGTGGAAAATAGAGTAAAAAATTACCTAATATCTCTGTATGGTGACAGATGGCAACTAAATTTTTCACAGTGATCATTTTGAAAGATGTGATTAAAGCATTTCTTGTACCCTTCCTAGGTCCCATTTTCCTCTATCCTTCCCTCCCCAGTGATGAGTACTACCCTGAACTTCATCGTTAACATTTCCATGCGCAGTTATATATGTACTGTTGCTCTGTTCAATACAGCAATGATGTTTTGTTATTGTTCAGTTGCTAAGTTGTGTCTGACTCTTTGCGACCCCATGGACTGCAGCATGCCAGGCTTCCCTGTCCTTCACTCTCTCCCAGAGTTTGCTCAAACTCATGTCCATTGAGTCGATGACGCCATCCAACCATCTCATCCTCTCTTGCTCACTTCTCCTCCTGCCTTCAATCTTTCCCAGCATCAGGGTCTTTTCCCATGAGTCAGCTCTTCACATCAGGTGGCCAAAGTATTGGAGCTTCAGCTTCAGCATCAGTCCTTTTAGTGAATAATCAGGGTTGATTTCCTTTAGGATTGACTGGTTTGATCTCCTTGCTGTCCAAGGAACTCTCAAGAGTCTTCTCTAGCACCACAATTTGAAAGCATCAACTCAGCCTTCTTTATGGTTCAACTCTCAGAGCCATACATGACTGTTGGAAAATCATAGCTTTGATTATATGGACCATCGTTGGCAAAGTGATCTCTCTGCTTTTTAACACATTGTCTAGGTTTGTCATAGCTTTTCTTCCAAGGAGCAAACGTCTTTTAATTTTGTGGCTGCAGTCACTGTCTGCAGTGATTTTGGAGACCAAGAAAATAAAATCTGTCACCGTTTCCACTTTTTCCCCATCTATTTGCCATGAAGTGATGCGACAAGATGCCATGATCTTAGTTTTTTGAATGTTGAGTTTTAAGCCAGGTTTTTCAATGTATACATATCCACAAGTGATATTTAGTATTATTTTTCTTTTTTAAAACTACATAAGTGGCAGGCATCATTGTGTATTTATTATCTTGCAACTTGCTTTTTGTTCAGTCATGTTTGTGAAATTTTCCATGTTGATACATGGAGCTCTAGTTCACTCATGTTGACTTCTCTATAGTATTCAATTAATACATCACAATTTATTCATCCATTCTCCTGTTGGTAATCATTTAGGTGGCTCCTAAGTTTGTTGTTGTAAGAAATACAGCAATGAACATTCTTACACTAGTTTCCTTATGTTCATATATAAGAGATTCTCTAAAGTTTTTACCTAGAAGTGGAATTGCTAGGTTATAGGCTGTACTCCTTTCCCCTCCTCTTCATCAAATGCTTTAGTAGTTTATTAACAATTATTTAACTTCAGTGTCTCTGAGACTTTTAAAGAGTGCTTTGGATTAGAGTTTAGAATATGTCAATATGACAGAGATACAAAATACCCTGGCCAAACAAAATAGAAGTATATTTCTCTCTTGTAGTAGTCTAGAGGTCAGTTCAGACAGGTGGCTCTGTTCCGTGAGCTGTTCCAGAACCTCAGGGTCTTCTGTCATGATGCTCTGATATTCCTAGGCCAGGGAGTCCAAACTATAGTCCTAGGCCAAATCCTGTCGACCACTTGTTTTTTGTTTGTTTTTAGGGCCACAAACTGTGAGTGGTTTTTATATTTTTTAATGATTGGGAAAAAAAGACTTGTGACATGTGAAAATTAGATGAAATCAAAATTTCGGTGTCCATAAATAAATTTTTATTGGAACACAGCCATATCCATTTGTTCCCATATTGTCCAAGGCTGCTTTTGAGCTAAAGTGACAGAGCTGAGTAATTGGGACAGAGGCTACATTGCCCACAAAGACTGAACTAATTATTTTTTGGTCTTTTATAAGAAAGCGTTTGCTGATCCTTACCCTATGGTGCTGTCCATGTCTACATGTTTCAAACAGGATAATGGCCATGACTTCTTCACTCTAACCAGGGAGAGAAGGAATGAGGGATGGAGGATAAGCCAGTTTCCTTTTCAAAGTATATAGCTCACTGATATCTCATTGGCCAGAACTTAGTTATCATTTTGCTCTAATTTCTTCAACTTTATTTTTGAGCTCTATTTTCATTCTAATTTTTTTTTTCATTTCTGTTATGCAGTTTTAAATTTTTATCAGCCTTTTTTTCTGGTGTCCAAATTTTCTTATTTTATAGAGCCTTGTTTTGTATTGTGAATACAATCTCCTTTCTTTTTAAAAATATTTTAAAATATTTATTTTTGTTTATTTATTTATTTGGCTGCCCCCAGTTTTAGTTGCAGCCTGCAGATCTTTTATTGCAGCATGTAGGATCTAGTTCCCAGACCAGGGATCGAATCTGGGCCCCCTGCATTGGGAGCCCAGAGTCTTAGCCATTGGACTACCAGGGAAATCCTGCAATCTCCTTTCTTTTTTTTTCCTGTGCTAAGTTGTTTTATATTAATTAATTTATTTTTTATTGAAGTATAGTTGCTTTGGAATTTTGCTATTTTCCGTCAATGCAATCTCCTTTCTTACCTATATTAAAATATTACTAATATTTTTAAAAGTTTCCTTCAAATAATCTTTCCTCCAAATTGCTTTTTGAAAATTGTTTTATTGCAAATCAAAAGGTGTAGAAAATAAACAAAACAAACCTATAGCTCAATAAACTACTGTACAGCGAACATTCTTGTAACTATCACCCAGATCAGGTAATAGAACTTTGCTGGCTACTCCAGGAGCCCTTCCATAGCCCGATCCCAGTCACAAACACCTCATTTCTGTCCTAAGAAACCATTCTGCTGACTTTGAGAGTAATTGCTCTTTTGTGTTTAAAAATTATTTTGTCATTAAAATATGCACATTTTTATACATCTTTTCAGTGTGTTTAATCTTTAGGTTCACCATTTATCCCTCTCTTTTCTTTACATGTAACTCTTAATGAACTTAAAGAGAATAAAATCTGTAGTTTTCCATAGCTGGATTTTTGCTGATTTTACACTCATGGTGGAATCCAACATGTTTCTCTGTTCTCTGTTTTCTGGCACATTGGCAGGTGAATGCAGAGACTGGATCAAACTCAGGTTTGATCCCTTTGGCAAAACTATAGGTGGTGTTTGGCAAGAATATGGGAGGAGGACTAAGTGTCTGGCTGTCTCTCTTTTTGTAATGTTAGCAGCTATTGATGCTTAATGCTTATATCTACTAAGCCATGGAGGTTGCAAAATAGTGACATTTTGTTATAGTTTCTTTTTCATTCATTAGCTGGAATAGCTTTATGAAGAGCAATTGCCCTCATCTGCCATGGGGTTAACCAGTGGTATACTTCCTGCAGTTTACACATTTATTAGATGGGTTTCAATCCTCTGTAATTTTTATCAGCTTGGCTAAGCTGGAACTACATTTTTCAGAATGTCCCTTCTTTTATGGTACCAGATTAGAGTTGGCCTAAAGAGAAATTTGAGATTTGGAAGGGAGACATGAAGCAGCTATTTCACTCTGAAGGCTGTTATATGCAGGGAGAGTCGGATGCAGAGGTGCCTGCCAGTTCCAGCTTGTCCTTGCTTTCCCCCGACTTGGAGTCCTGCTCTTCTTCCCAACTGCCAGCCTTGCTGACTAAGGGCTATCCCAGGCTAGGGCTGTGAGTTGCCAGGTAAATCAGGACACCAGTTAAACTGAATTCAGAAAAACAATGGATAATTTTTTAGAATACGTATGGTTTACAAACACACTGTGCTGTGTTTAGTCGCTTAGTCACGTCCGATTCTTTGCAAGTCCATGGACTGGGGCTTACCAGGCTCCTCTGTCCATGGGGATTCTCCAGGCAAGGATACTGGAGTGGGTTGCCATGCCGTCCTCCAGGGGATCTTCCCAACCCAGGGATCAAACCCAGGTCTCCCGCATTGCAGGTGGATTCTTTACTGTCTGAGCTACCAGGGAAGCCTACAAATATTGGAGTGGGTAGCCTATCTCTTCTCCAGAGGATCTTCCTGGCCCAGGAATTGAACCAGAGTTTCCTGCATTTTAGGCAGATGCTTCACCAGCTGAGCTACCAGGAAAGCACACATACACTACACATACATATATATATATAGATATACTTTTAAAATATAAAATGTATTTCTATGTAAAATATGTTTAAAAGATGTATATAACCATGTATACACATATACACGTATATGTTTTATACACATATTTAAAATATACATATGTATATATGTATGTGTCTTTATACCATAGACTTCTCCATCATCAATCCTGTGAGTTCCCACTCTGAGAGCAGGACGTGTCTGGATGTTTCGTTTCTTTCTCCTGATCTTCCAACTCTCTTTCTGATCCTTCCTCTCCCAGCCTCTTTTACAATTATGTAAAGTTATAGTCTTATAACAAATCTCTTCTTCCATAATACACATAATGACTCTGCTTTCATGACTAAATCCTTTCTGCAAATACAGCTAAGTTCTCATGCCTTGTCCATAGGTCAACTCTAAAATTAGAAAACCAAGTAAAAAATTAGATACGTTCATATAATTGTTATTCAATACTAAGTCATGTAATGTTGGGCTAAGAAATGCCAAGATAATCAGTGTGCTAAAAGCATATCACATTCTTTATGGATCCTGGAATCAAGGTGAAATGAATTTTCTGTATGTGTGTATTTTATAGTATTTTCTTGCAATTCACTAGTTGAATAAAACCTATACTAATTTAGTTTGCTTGATGTTTGGAATATGGCTTCTTGTACCTTTAAATTTTCTGGTGTTATATTTATTTTATTTCCTTCCTTCCCTCCTTCCCTCCTTTCTTCCCTCCTTCTTTCTTTCCTTCCTTCCTCCTCCCCTTTCTTCCTTCCCATTATTGGCAATATTAATTTAAAAACAATTAAAAAAATTTTATGGAAATTCCCTAGTAGTCCAGTGGATAGGACTCTACACTCACTGACAAGGGCCTGGGTTCAATCCCTGGTCAGGAAACTAAGATCCCACAAGCTGCAGTGAAAAATAAATAACTAAAAAATAACTTTTAGTTAAAATATAGCACATATAGAGAAAAGTAAAATGATCATAAATTTGTCACAAATTTATCATAAATCTATCTCAAAGTTAACAAACTCACTAGGTCAAAAAATAGAACATTACTGACATCCCAAATATTTCTATAATATATTGTCTCCATTACCACTCCTCATCTTCCTGAAAAATAATCACTGTCCTGACTTTTAGAATTAATATTATTTTGCTTGTAGCTACAGTAACCAAAATCTCATGGACAGAGGAGCCTGGTGGGCTGCAGTCCACGGGGTCACAAAGAGTCAGGCACGACTGAGCAACTAACACTTACTTACTTACAGTAACCAAAACAGTACAGTAATGGTACTGGGAACACTGGACAGCTACATGTAAAAGGATGAAATAAGAACATTTTCTAACACCATAAACAAAAATAAGCTCAAAATTAATTAAAGACCTAAATGTAAGACTGGAAACCATAAAACTCCTGGAAGAAAAAGCAGGCAGAACACTCTTTGACATAAACTGTAGCAACATGGTTTCAGATCTGTCTCCCAAAGCAAAGGAAACAAAAGCAAAAACAAACATATGGGACCTAATTAAACTTAAGAGCTTTTGCACAGTAAAGGAAACCATCTACAAAATGAAAAGGCAACCTACTGAATGGGAGAAAATATTTATAAATTATGTTACTGATTAAAAGTTAATACCTAAAATATATAAATACCTAAAATATATAAGTGGCTCCTACAACTCAACATAAAAAAAAAAAACTTGATTAAAAGAATGGGCAAAAGACCTGAACAGACATTTTCCAAAGAAGAAATACAAATGGCCAAGAGACATGTGAAAAGATACTCAACATTGCTAATCATCAGAGAAATGAAAATCAAAACCATAAAGAGATATCACCTCACATGTGTCAGAATGACTATCACCGAAAAGACTACAGATGACCAATGTTGGTTAGGATGTGGAGAAAAGTGAACCCTTGAATGCTGCTGGTGGGAATATAAATTGATACAGGCCCTGTGGAAAACAATAGGGAGGCTCCTCAAAAAACTAAAAGTAGGACTACTATACGTATGATCCAACAATTCCACTTTTGGGCATATATCTGAAGAAAACTAAAACACTAATTCAAAAGGATACATGCACCCCAATGTTCATAACAACTTCATTTATAATAGCCAAGATATGGAAGGAGCCTAGGTGTCCCATCAGTAGATGAATGGATGAAAGAGATGTGGTGTGTATATATAAATGTATATATATGCACATACACACATATATGTATATATATACACACATACACATATATATGTATATATATACACACATACACACACAGTGAAAATACTAAGTCATAAAAAAGAATGAAATTTTGCCATTTGCAACAATACAGATGAACTTGGAGGGTATTAGGCTTAATGAAATAAGTCAGAGAAAGAGAAGCACTGTATGATATCATTTATGTGTGGAATCTAAAAAATAATACAAATGAATGTATACACAAAACAGAAACAGATTCATAGATATAGAGAACAAACTAGTGTTTACCAGTGGGGAGGAGCAATATAGGGATAGGGAATTAAGAGGTACAAGCTATTATGTACAAAATAAATAAGGTTTAAGGACATACTGTATAGCACAGGGAATATAGCCAATAATTCACAATAACTAAAGTAGAGTATAACCTTTAAAAATTGTAATCACTATGTTGTACACCTGAACCTTATACAACATTATAAATCAACTATGCCTCAATTTAAAATAAATAAATAAATAAAATGATTAGTTCAGTTAAAACAAACCCCAGGTAAAGAACTTAGATGTAAAGGAAACCAGAATATTGTCTTGAGCTACAGACATTTTGGGGCTTCCCAGGTAGCTCAGATGGTAAAGAATCTGCCTGCAATGCAGGAGACCTGGGTTTGATCCCTGGGTTGGGAAGATCCCCTGGAGAAGGAGATTGCAACCCACTCCAGTATTCTTACCTGGAGAATCTCATGGACAGAGAAGCCTGGCAGGCTACAGTCCGTGGGTCTGCAAACAGTTGGACATGACTGAGCGACTAACACATCAGTTAAAACAGAAAAAAAAAATGCTCACAAAACCCTCAACCACCAGCATTTTTTAAAAAAAAAAATTAATGTTTGGTATATTTGAAAAATTCTAAATGAGTATGGTCAAACTGAAAAAAAAAACTATTTTGCTTGTTTTGGGACTTTATATAAGTGAAATCAGACGGAATGTATTCTTTTATGTTTGGCTTATATTTGTGAGATTCATCAAACGATTATGAATAGCTGTCACTTGTTCATTTTCATTTCTATGTTGTATCCATGGTAATGTTAGTTTTGTTCAGTTGGTTGAATTGCCCATTCTTTTTTTTTTTCTTAAATTGTGGTAGGAATACACATGACATAAAATTTACCATTTGAAAAAGATACTTAGTACTTTTACAATGCTGTGCAACTATCACCCCATCTAGCCCTAGAACATTTTTATCACCACAAAAAGAAACCTCATGCCACTGAGCAGTCATCACCCAGTCCCTCCTTTCCCAAGCCTCAGAAAAACACTAATCTCTTTTCTGTCTCTATGGGTTTGCCTATTCTAGATATTTCATTTATGGAATTATATAATATGCAGTCTTATGTTTCTGGCTTCTTTCTCTCAGCATTTGATTCCAAAGTTCATTCCATGTTGTAGCATGTATCAGGACTTTATTATTATTTATGGTTGAATAAAATCCCATGGTATGGTTATTCCACATCTTGTTTATCCATTCATCAGTTGATGGACATTTGGGTTGTTTCTGATTTTTGGCTTCTATGAATAATGCTGCTATGAAGGTTTGTTTTAAGTTTCTGTGTGAACATATGTTTTCAGTTATCTAGGGTATATTTCTAAGAGGGAATTCCTGGGTCATATAGCAATTCTATGTTTAACACCACTGAGGAATAACCATAACTATCTCTCACAGTGGCTGTACCGTTTTCATTCTTAGCAGGAATGTATGAAGGTGCTAATTTCTCTACGTCCTCACTATGTGCTTAATTGCTCAGTCATGTCCTACTCTTTGCAACCCCATGAAGTGTGTAGTCCACCAGGCTTCTCTGTCTATGGGGAGTCTCCAGACCAGAATACTGGAATGGGCTGTATCCTCATTAGCATTTGTTGTTTTCTCTTTTTTGATTGTAGCCATCCTAGTGGGTGTGAGGTGGTATCTCATGGTTTGATGTGCATTTCCTTAATGACTACTGATGTTGACCATCTTTTTCTATATGGTTGGTAGTAATTTCCCTACTTTCACTTCTGATTTTAGTAATTTCCATCTTCTATCTTCTTAGTCTAGTTAAAGGTTTAACAATTTTGTTGATCTTTTTCTCAAAGTTCACAAAACTAACTTTTGATTTCATTGATTTACTTCATTGTTTTTATATTATCCATTTCATTTATATCTGCTATAAACTTAATTTCCTTCCTTCTGCTAGCTTTTAGTTTTCTCTTTTTTTCTTATTAATACTTACGGTGGAAAGCTAGGTTATTAATTTGAGATCTTCCTTCTTTTTTTATTGTAGGTGTTTACGTATATAAATTTCCCTTTGAGCACTGCTCTCACTATATTTTATAAGTTGTTATGTTGTTTTATCATTTTCATTCATCGTATTTTCTAATTTTTCTTCTGATTTCTTCTCTGATCTGTTGGGTACTTGAGAGTATTCACACATGTGTACATTCTCCCAATTTCCTTCTGTTATAGATTTCCAGGTCCATTTCATTACGGTCAGAGAAGATATTTTGTATGATTTAAAATTTTTCAAATATATTGAGACTTATTTTGTGGCCTGAAAGTGAAAGTATTAGTTGCTCAGTCATG
The DNA here is from genome assembly GCF_019320065.1 of Cervus canadensis. NCBI lineage: Eukaryota > Metazoa > Chordata > Mammalia > Artiodactyla > Cervidae > Cervus > Cervus canadensis. Next base: position 132,254,000 of record NC_057419.1, on the reverse strand, counting down.
TCCGACTCTTTGCAACCCCATGGACTGTAGCCTGCCAGGCTGTTCTGTCTATGGAATTCTCCAGGCAAGAATACTGGAGTGGGTTACCAAGCCCTTCTCCAGGGGATCTTCCCAACCCGGGTATCAAACCCAGGTCTCCTGAATTTCAGGCAAGTTCTTTACCATCTGAGCTACCTGGGAAGCCCATTTTGTGGCCTACCATATGGCCTATCTGGGAGAACATTCCATGTGCACTAGAGAAGAATATACATTCTGCTCTTTTTGCATGAAATGTTCTGTATACATTTGTTAGGTCTAGTTAGTTTATCCTCATTTCCTTATTGATCTTTTGTCTATTCATGATTAAAAGTACTAAAGATTTCAACTATTATTGAAGTGCTATTTCTCACCTCATTCCTGCCAATTTTTGCTTTATATATTTTGGAGCTCTGTTGTTTGGTATGATATATTTACAATTGCTACATCTTTTACATGGGTTGACTCTTTTATCAACATATGAAGTCTTTTATTTTTTATAAAAATTTTTGACTTATAGACTATTTTGTGTGACATTTGTATAGCCAACCCAGTTCTCTTTTGATTACTATTTGCATGGAATATGTTTTTTCCCACCCTTTCGCTTACAAATTGCATCTTTGGATCTAAAGTAAGTAAGTCTCTTAGAGACTGTATGTAGTTTAGTCATGTGTTTCTATCCATTCTGCCAATCTCTGTTTTTTAATTATAGACTTAAATTTCTTTGCATTTAATGTAATTATTGATAAGGAAGGACTTCTGCCATTTTGCTCTTTGTTTTCTATATGTCATATATCTTTTTTCATCCTTAATTCCTCTATTACTGCTTTCTTTTATGTTTCATTAATTTTTTTCAGTGTATCATTTTAATTCCTTTCTCATTTATTTTCCCTATGTTTTTAGTTATTTTCTTAGTGGTTATCCTGAGGATTATAATTGACATGCTAAATGCATAACAAAAGAAGTTGAATTAATACTAACATCTTCAACAGTATGCAAAATTGCATATAAAACTCTGATTTAAAAAAAAACCAAAAAACTCTGATCATTTATACAGCTCTGTCCTTTCCCTTTATCTTGATATTGTCACAAATTACATTGACATTGCATGCACATTAACATAGATTTATAATTATTGTTTTATGCATTTGTCTTTAAAATCATATAGGAAAAAAAGAGGAGTTACAAATGCAAAATACTGGATTTTATATTTACCTCTGTATGTAAAAAACATTTACTGATGTTCTTTATTTCTTTGTAGGGCTTTTACTGTCTATCTAGTGTGCTTTAATTTCTGCCCACAAGACTCCTTTTAGTATTTCCTGTAGAGCAGATATAATAGTAAGGAACTCCTTTAGGTTTTATTTATTTACTTCTTCATTGTTGAAGGATAGTTTCATCAAATATATAGCATTCCTGGTTGACAAGTTTTTCTCTTTCTGCACTTTAAATATTTTATAGTATTGTCTTCTGGCCTCCTTGGTTTCTAAAGAGAAATTGGCTGTTGATCTTATAAAAATCCTTTATGTATAATGAGTCACTTCTCTCTTTCTTATTTTAGGATTCTCTATCTTTCAACAATTTGATTATAGTATGTTTTGGTGTAAGTCTCTGAATTTATCCTATTTAGCATTCGTTGAGCTTCATGGATATTTAGATCCATATATTTCATCCAGTTTGAGAATTTGACAGCCATTATTTCTTCAAATATTCTTTCTGCTCATTTCTTTCTCTTTCTTTCTGGGACTTCCATTATGCCTATGTTGGCATGCTTGGTGGTAGTCTATGTATTCCTTAAGCTCTGTTCATTTATTCTGATTCTTCTTTTTCTGCTCCTTAGATGAAATCATTTCAACTGATCAATCTTCAAGTTCTTACAATTGTTTTCTTCCCTGCTGCAGTCTTTTGAACTGTTCTAGTGAATTTTTTTAGTTATTATATTCCAGAATTTCTATTTTCTTTTTAAAAGAATTTATTTTGCTTTTTTGGATATCTGTATTTAACACTGTATTCTTTTAGTTTCCTTCAGTTCTTGGTCCATGGTTTTCCTTTGCTCTTTGAGCATATTTAAGACACTTGATTTATTTTATTAAACATTTTTTTATTGATGTATAGTTGCTTTACAATGTTGTGTTAGTTTCTACTGTACAGCAAAGTGAATCAGCTATATGTATACATATATCCCTTCTTTTTTGAATTTCCTTCCCATTGAGGTCACCACGGGGCACTGAATAGAGTTCCCTGTGCTATACAGTAGGTTATCATTAGTTATCTATTTTATACATAGCAGTGTACTTAAGTCAGTCCCAATCTCCCAGTTTATCCCACACCCTCCTCCCTTGACATCCGTATGTTTGTTCTCTATATCTGTGTCTCTATTTCTGCTTTGCAAAGAAGTTCATCTGTAATTTTTCTCGATTCCACATGTAAGTGATATATGTGGATGGACGTGGATGAACCTAGAGACCATCATACAGAGTAAAGTAAGTCAGAAAGAGGGAAAAAACACAAATATGTAAGACACTTGGTTTAAAGTCATTGTTTAGTAAGTCCAATGTCTGGGCTTTCTCAGGGACAATTTATATTGATTTCATCTTCTACTGTGAATGAGTCAGACTCTCATTTCTTTGCATGTCTTGAAACTTCTTGTTGAAAGCTGGACATTTTGACTATTAATTTGGTACATCCGGAGATCAGATTCTCTCCCTTCTCATGGCCTTTTATTGCTGCTTGCTCTGAATTATAGTTTGTTTAGTGACTTTTCAGAACTATTTTTGTATGAACTCTATTCTTTGTTTGGTTTGGGCAATAACATCTACGATCTACGAGCTTGGTGGTAAGCTAGTGTGTTGACAGTTTTCTTAAGTGCCTGTGGCCAGAGAAGGAAAAAAAAATCTGCTGCTGTTCTTGATACATTAGTTTTGTCTTGCACTGCTTGAAACATTAGCCACATTGTTTACAACTCTGCCTCAGCTTTCACTTCATGCTTATGTAGGGCCTGAAGGTCAGCCATAAATGAAACTTAAAGTCCTCTCTGGCCTTCTTTGTGAAGGCATTCAGCCCTGTGAGCTTTCAAAATCCATTATATCCACACATAGCTCTTTTTATAACCTCTTCCTTCCCATGTGTTTTGGTCTGTCTATTACTTGTCCCCATTGCAGACCCTTGCCACAATCTTCTGTAGCCAATATCTATGCCTTAAATTGTTTTGGGTAAATGCTACCTAAGAATCTGTCCCAGTCCTGAGAATACTCTGAGTTGGTACGAAACAAAGGAAAATCTTTGTGCATATTCTTCAAAGGGCTGCCAGATAGGTAGAAATGGACAACCACAAGTGTTTGAGAATAAGTTGTGTTGCTCCCTCTGGTACTCCAGGGGTGTTGGCTACCATCTTTGGAGCCACTACCAATCTGGAGATTGGGGGATGATAGAGAGGCAATTTAAAATGATACATCTCTTTCTTCTACCATGTAGCAACCACTTCTTTTTTCACCAAGCCTTCCATGAATGTTTTAAGTTTTTGAGTAGAATCCAGAGTTCTGCAAAAGTTGTTTCTGACAGTTTTTTTTTTTTTTACAAGCTAATTAGTTGCTTTTGTGAAGGGATGGAGCAGTGAAGTTCCCCACTTTGTACTTTTTGGTGATGTCACTACCCTGTCCATTTGTTTTTAAAGAAAAATTACTAGGTAGTCAATGTGGGTTTCTGTCTTTGCTGTTTTGGAAACCAAGTCTGTTTCCCAGGTAAAGCAGGTCTGTTTTCCAGGTAGCTCTCTTTAATGGCTGACTGGGAATTTTGACAGGGAAGACTTTGTGAGGTAAGGTAGGCTTGGCAAGCTTTATTTCAGGGTTAGTAAGCTGGGAATTGATTATCTGGCTATTAGCCCTCTAAATCCCAATGAAAAGGTCATTTCTCTGGGAAGCTGATATTCAAACTAGAAGTCTTAACTTTCTCCATGGCATTCAATATTTTTTAGCTAAAAGCCCTCTAGTTTTTGTTTGCTTTGTTTTTCATTTTTTTTTTTTTTTTTTTTGCTTGTTGGCAAATGCCAGTAACTGGTACTCTGGGCAAAGAATTTGGGGAGGATTTTGGTGGTGGAGACTGATGCAGCTGTTCTGTTTTACAAATCTTCAATTAATTCCCCAGTTTAAACCCTCACTTCTCATTCTTGCTTCCTCTGTACTTGCTGACTCAGAGCCCAGAGTATCTCCAGGGTTCTGCCAGGCAGGCTGGCTCCCGTCTCCTCTGTAGCTTCCTCATAATATATTCCAGACTGTGGTTTCATCCATCTGTTTCACCTGCCAACTTGCTCATATCCACTTTCCTACTCCCAGAAATGTGTTGGAATCTTTTGTTGGCAGTCCTCTAACCTTCATCTCATTTTTCCTGTTAGAGGTTTATTCCTTTATGTACTGCTGTACTTTTATTTTAGTGGACTCTAGGAGGGATTGTGAACAACGCATGTACCTAGTCCAATATCTTGAACTCAATGCAACAAACAATTTTGAGCACCTTCCCCGTACCATGTACTATGCTAGGTTCTGGGGGTATAAAAATGAGTTAAACTTATTTCCTGGTGTCAAGGAGCTCACAGTATAGTAATGAATGCAGTTTTATGCAAAAAATATTATGATGAAACTTTCTTGTGTTGGTTTTATATGAGAATCCAAAGCCTAAAACAAAGAGATCACATATTTTAAAAAAGGTGACACACCGTCTTTATGAAATTTGCTAATGGATGACTTCCAAAACATGATCTGTGGCTCCTTAGCCAGAGGACTGATTGAAAGAAAAGTAGTAGAGAGGATGATTTTTTTGAAGAGAGTTTTAAGAATGTCTTGGAGTCTTTCCTGTTTCTGGGGTGTGGAGGAGGTACTCAAGGCTCATTTAAGAGGAATGAGGCTATAAGAGAAACAATCCAATGGCTTGAGATGGGTTCTCTGGAGACTGACATTTTGCAGGGATGGGCAACTGATTTACATCTGAAAACAAAATCTTAAGGTGAGAGAGGCTATGGCTAAATCAGCCTGTGACAACAGATGAAAGGGCAACACTTGCAGATAGCTGTAGTTCCACCAACATATGGGCAAAGCTGTCTGTTTCCCAGGGGCCAGAAATAGTCCCCATAGTAGGAATTTACAGTTGGGTCATATTATAAGGAATGTTCCCTAAGAAGAACACTCAGAGGTATGAAGTAACCCCAATAGAGGAATGAACTGATAGAAACCAGGGACAGAGGAGTTGAAAGAGGCTATTGTCAAATGCAAGTCTGTGTGCCCAACACACAGTGAGGCCAAACAAACCAAGATATTGGAGTTTAGAGCACAGAAAAGTTTATTGCAGGGCCGAGCAAGGAGAATAGGTGGCTCCTGCTCAAAAGATCTCCTCCCTGATGGTTTGGGGGTAATTGTTTTTATAGGAAAAATTTAGGGTGAAGGCTACAGGATGATTGAGTTTTTCTCGTTGGTTGATGGTAATGTAACAGGGTGGAGTTCCAGGAATCTTGTGCTCAGCCTGAAGGTACCATCCTCCACCTGGATAGGTACTTCAGTTCTTGAAGAAGAACTCAAAGAGATATAAACAGTTCTTAGTTCCTGGACCAGGGGTTGAACCCTGGCGAGGGCCACGAAAGCACTGAGTCCTAACCATTGGACCGCCAGGGAACTCCCTCAAAGACATTGTTATATATAGTCCTTGAGGAGGAACTAGGATTCTGCTTTATGGCTGTACTATTGTTTCTTGACTGCTCCTCCTTTGTTTCTGCATTCCTTCTCTTCCTTCATTAACAACTGAATCTGCCCTTTGGTACTCTGAGAGGGAGCCTGAAATCTTTTTCCTGCAAACAAGAAACATGGAGAGGCTTTTGTACCCAGGAGGGTCCCACAGGGTCCTGCTCTGTTTCAAGGCCAGACAGAGGAGCTGTTGCCCAGGTCAAGGAAACTGCAGGTGAGAGATTTCCAGTGACACGGGAGTTCCAAGGAACCCTCTGGAGAAAGTATCAGCTTTGGACATCTGTGACACTCTCCAGTGCCAGGTTAAAATTGAACCAGTGAAGAAAAGCTTGTTTTGGCCACTCTTTCTAGTCCTTCCCTGTGCTTCAACCTTGGAGGCACTGGTCTGAGGCGGTACAGTAATTGGGGGAGGAGGGATAAAGGAGGAAATGGATGACGGAGGAAGCCAACCACACTCCCTCCCCTTCCCCCACTGCAAATTTCCTGGCTGAGTTAGACCTGAGCTGGGGGAGGGAAGAAGGTTGGAAATAGGTGACAGATTGAAGCTGTGATATATTAGACTAGACTAGAATTTTTAATGCCTAAAAAACAAAACTATTTTTTAATATCTGAGAGTGACTGAAAAAGGTATGAGCTCTGTCTGAAATTTCATGCAGGGGTGGGGAAAAATGATTCCACAGAGCTTGTGGTGTGAAGCAGTGGTGTGAAAGAATTATATTGCTTTCTGCTTACACCCTACTGTGTCTAGCTCATTCAATAAACTAGTTTATATAAGTGCCACACTATATGTATAGTCAGGGTTCAGTGAGTGGTAGCACATAGGAGAAAGTAATAAACTCTTCCCAGGGAGGCCAGGGAAGGCCTGACACCTTCTCTCAGAGGAGTTAGTGCTTGAGCTGGATTTTAAAGAATAAGAAGAAATTGCTGGGTGAGGATGGGGTGGGAGCACATTCCAGGAAAAGGGGATGGTATGTACAAAAGTAGGAGGTATCTAGAGGCAACTGCATGTGTTTTAGTGATTTTGAATTACGACAGTCTAAAGTGTGGTTGGGTAAGGGAAGGAGATGGGCTAACATGTGGAAACCTGCTTATGAAATGCTTTTTTTTCCTGAAAGTGATAGTGGGCCAGAAGGGCCAAGTATTTTAAGGAGGGGAGTGAAAGGATCATATTTGCATTTTAAATAATCACTGGTGTCACAGTGTGGTAGGTAGATTGGTGGGGATTGTGGATACCCGGAAGCAATGCCAGGTTAAAACTGACCCAGTCAAGGAGATCTCTTGATTATCTAGAAATATGCTAATAATAGACCCATCTATTTTTAAAAACGTTTCATCTAAATATAGTAGGGTTCTCAGCTTGAGTCCTGACTGGGATTTGGATTTGTTTGGGTTTGTGCTATGTACTGCAGGGATGGTCAGCTATGTCTTTTAGCATGAGGCCCTAGGGGTGCTCTTTAAAGAGAACTCATTCTAAGGCAGTGATTCTTAACCTGGGCTTCAAGAATAGAACTCATGGGGTCTGTGAACGTGGAAGGGAAAGCAATTAACATCTTTGAAATTTAGCATTTCCTTTCAATTATGAACATAGGCAACAGACCGCAATGGTAGTAACAGTATCTGTGACTCTGTCATGGAAACAAATCATAGATATTTTTACACTACACTGCAGTTTTTTTCAGATGTCTCAAAATATTATTTACTCATGCACTACTTTGAATTATTGCGGTAATAGGCTTGCTGCTAGATCATTTCTTTAATATGCTAATAAAAAGCATACATATTACCAAATAAAATTTGTGGTGAAAGTTGTTTGATATCTATCTTTCAACATAATTGGCTTCCTTTGTCATCTGATGTATTTTATTTTATACATTTAAGAACATTATTCTAAGAAAGAGTCCACAGAGTTCACCAGCCTGCCAAAGGGTTGCATGGCACACAAAGAAAGGGTCAAGAACTCCTATTTAAGGAAAAAAGAATCACTTACATTTGTCTCCTTGTCCATTGAAATGTGAGAGTGAGTACTGTCGGGGAGGAAAAATTATTTCCCCTCTACTCTTTACAGTCTCAGCTGAGACTCCTCCCTGAAATGAAACACAGATTAAAGGAGAAAAATAAACAGAAGTTTAGTAGCATATATTCCTCTTGCATACACGGGAGAGACCCAGGAAAACTAAGTAATTTTGAAATGGCCCAAAGGTCAATACCTTAAATACTATCTCCATCTAAAGACAAAAGAAGATGGTGGGAGAGGGGCAGTTTTGGGAGGTAACCAGGAAAAGCACAATAAACAAGGGTAAGGCTGTTATGCAATTTTAAGTCATTGCCTTCTCCATTGATAAGTTTCTAGAGATTTAGTCAGCCTCCCCTCCTTTTCTTGGGGGAGAGACAGAGAAAAAGAGAGGCGAGTGCCTTACAAATGAATATCTCCCCGTTGTTCAGTTGCTAAGTCGTGTCGGACTCTTTGCCATCTCATAAACAGCAGTATGCCAGGCTTCCCTGTCCATCACTATCTCCCAGAGTTTGTTCAAACTCATGTCCATTGTGTTGGTGATGCCATCCAACCATCTCATTCTCTGGCGCCCCCTTCTCCTCTTGCCCTCAATCTTTCCCAGCATCAGGGTCTTTTCCAATGAGTTGGCTCTTTGCATCAGGTGGCCAAAGTATTGGAGCTTCAGCTTAAGCATCAGTCCTTCCAATGAGTATTCAGGGTTGATTTCCTTTAGGATTGACTGGTTTGATCTCTTTGCTGTCCAAGGGATCCTCGAGTCTTATCCAGCACCAAGTTTGAAAGCATCAATTCTTCAGTGCTCGGCCTTCTTTATGGTCCAACTCTCACATCCATACATGACTACCAGAAAAACCATAGCTTTGCCTATACAGACCTTTGTCAGTGAAATGATATCTCTGCTTTTTAATATGTTGTCTAGGTTTGTCATAGCTTTTCTTCCAAGGAGCAATTTTAGAATATTTCCCTAATAAATTCTAATAAATGTAAATTTCTCTCAAAAAAGGGTAACTTCTACTTGGTTGTCGGAACTTCTCCTGTGTCTGCTGTTTCTTAAAAACAACCAATCTGGCGGTCCAGTGGTTAACCCTTTGTCTTCTAATGCAGGGGGTGCCGGTTCAATCCTGGTCAGGGAGCTACACATGCCTCATGGCCAAAAAACCAAAGTATAAAACAGGAACAGTAATGTAACAAGTTCAATAAAAACTTTAAAAATGGTCCACATCAAATAAAATCCTTTAAAAGAAATAATCAAGCTAAAATAATCCTTATGCCAAAGAGATATAGTTTCATGTGGCAAATTCTGCTCCCCTTTAGTAATTTATGATGAAAACAATGTCCACATGCTCCCAATAAGAATGATAAGGCTTCAGTTCACTTATAGTATCCATTTCTCCTCCATTCACTAAAAAAGATAATGGGGCATAAGGAACCTTCTTCACTTAGCACAGTACCATGCAGATCTGACAGCTCTAGAGTCCAGTGCCTTGGCTTCAGTGAAACATCAAGAATCCTGGTAGGAGATGGCAGAAGATGCCTAGAGGGGGACAGTCATGCCTGGCTGATGTCATAATGCCCAGTGAAGAGAGTGGGCATGGGAGGTGGAAGCAGAAGAAATGGTAGAAACCACGTGGCAGTTGATGAGACAGTAGTTAGAGTTGTTTGTGCTCACAGGTGATAAACACTCCCCAGGAAAACCTAGAAACACTCTAGAGTAGGGGTCCCCAGTCTCCAGGATCTAGTGCCTGATTATTACATCAGCTCCACCTCAGATCTGAGGTGGGGCTGATGTAATAATAATAGAAATAAAGTGCACAGTAAATGTAATGTGCTTGAATCATCTCGAAACCGTCATCCCCCACCCCCACCCTGGGTCCGTGGACAAACCATCTTCCACAAAATCAGTTCCTGGTGCCAAAAGAGTTGGGAGCCACTGCTCCAGAGGACCCTTAATTGAAGAAGTTGGGGTTTGGGGTACATTGAGTGGAAGAAACAGTAAAATTTGGTGATTACATTTAGTTCTGTAGTATCCACAGGCTAGAGCAGCCTGAAGAAATTTGTGTTCTAAAGCCATTTGTTGTGAGAGTGACAGCCATCATGTTGGCTTTTATTGTTACTTTTTTATATAAAAGATAAAAACCAAGTGAGTTCTCCTTTTTGTGTTCAATATTCCATTAGCTGAACATCTTCCACATGTGTTTACAGAAATGTTTTATGACCTGAGTGTAACTTCAGAGGCTGAGAGCCCATTTCCCCCAGCAGTTGCTTTAGAGCTCACTCGGGTAATCAGCTTCCAGCTTCTAGAACAAATCTTAGTTTTCTTGAACAGCAGTATCATCAGTCATTCATTGATGTATATTTGAATGGAAAAAATGTCAGGTGTTTCAACTTCATCCTCTTAAGGTTTACAATTAAGCTGTCAGTAGTCCGCTGTTGGTCTTAAAAGGTTTGTTTAGTTGGTTTGGTTTGTTTGCTTTATGTACAGAAAAGGAATTCTCTAATCCTTTGGGTGGAGATGTGTCACTGGAAATGCTGCTACCTTGTGACAAAAATAATGCTGGGTTCACCATTAGTGGTGTCCGTTGAGATTTATCAATTGTATTAAATAAATTGAGGTTCCTGCATTACAAGGGCAGGGTATTCTCTTTTTCTGCAGGGTATTAATTAAAACTAAGCCATGGTAGTAAATAAAACCATGTCTGACAAGTGCTTAGAAGAGAGCTTATTGGTACAGAATGAGTCTTTGAAAAATGTTAGCTATCACCATCATCACTCCACTCAGGAAGCATGAATTTGAATTCTACTCTCTAGACTGCTGTCCTTCTGTATACAGCAGTGGTTCCCAACCTTTTTGGCACCAGGACCTGACTCCATGGAAGACAATTTTTCTATAGATTGGGGTGGGGAATGGTTTCGGGATGATTCAAGCACATTGCATTTATTGTGTGCTTTGTTTTCTGTTATCATTACATCAACTTCACTTCAGATCATCAAGTGTTAGATCCTGGAGGTTGGGAACCCCTAGTATAGCATATGTGTATGTGAGCAGCAAGGAAGTGGAAGGAAGGAATTAGAGACAAAGAGAGTCTTCTCACTTAGATGTATGTTTGTTTGCATGCTTATATTCAGTGGAAAAGGAGATAAACTGAAGGTTCACTGGTAACAGCTTACTTTGCTTAGGAGACAATTTCCCTAAACTTTTTCTGTGGAAAATTAGTCCTGCATGATTTCCTAGGAGAAAAGAGGTGCCTTGTTAAATAAGTTTGTGAAGCACTACATGTTAATACTTCAGTTTTCCCTCAGTCCCCACCTTGGCGAATCGTAATGTCCTTTAGCACATTAAGAGAGATAAGTCCTTCAGGAAAAAAACCTATTTAATTTTTTAAACTTAGTTTGACAAAGCTCCTTGGCCACATAACTCCTTTTTTTGGGTAACACTTATTAATATCTCCAGGCACTACTATTCTGTATGTAGTGGGTGTCCTATCCAAGATACAATCAGTCTTCCGTATCCACAAGTTCTGAATTCATGGATCCAACCAGCCGCTGATCAAAAATATTAGAAAAAAATTCTAGAAAATTCCAAAAAGCAAAACTTGAATTTGCCACGCCAGCAACTATTTACATTGTATGTACAACTATTTACATTACATTGAGAATGTATTGGGTACTACAGGTAATCGAGAGATTTGAAGTATATGAGAGGATGTAGGTAGGTTATTTGCAAATACTATGCCATTTATATAAGGGACTTGTGCGTTCACAGATTCTGGTATTGGGAACCAATCCCCTGAAGATATCAAGGACTGACTGTATATTTTCTCCTCTTTAGAGAAAGAAGATGCCAGTTCCTCTCCATATAGGCAGTTAGAAGGGCAGGTCTTTGAGAGGCCATCTCATATATGCAGATGTTCACTAGGCAGATGTACAGCAGTCTGGGGCAAGGATGGGCCAGCCACCATAAGTCCAGGGAGGGAAGAGAATTATACGGCCAGCCCCTCTGTCCTGGGCTTTGGAATTAGAAGGATCTATCAAGGTAGAGAGAATGGCTGTTTTCAAGGCCTAATACCAGGGAAGGATAATAGCACCCATGAAATAAAATTACCAATAATTTAAATAGAGGCTTGTCTGGTGGGCTGGCTCTGACACCAAGTAAAGAGGAATGCAGGCAGTGGTGGCAGAACTGATAATATAATTTGGCACCTAGTGCAAAATGAAAAGGCAGGCCCCTAGTTCAAAAAGTAGTATGAATTTCAGGACAGCAAGACCAAAGCATTAAACCAAGGGCAAGGCCCTTCTGCAAAAGGCATTGTGTGACTGCGTGGATTGTACACCCATAAATCCAGCCCTGGATGATGGGCTTGGTGCACAAGAGAACTGTTCTTGCCCTGGCTCTCTCAGAGCTGCCTTACTACCTGAGGAAGGAAAGTGAAAGTGTTAGTCACTTAGTTGTGTCTGACTCTTTGTGACCCTATGGATTGTAGCCCACCAGGCTCTTCTGTCCATGGAATTCTCCAGGCAAGAATACTGGAGTGGGTAGCCATTCCATTCTCCAGGGGATCTTCCTGACCTAGGGATCGAACTCAGGTCTCCTGTATTGCAGGCAGATTCTTTAGCTGGATGATCCAAGATGTTATCATACGTGTATCTGCTGGTTGGTGCTGGCTGTCAGGTGGGCCCCACTCTCCACATGGATATTTAATCCTCAAAGAGGTTAGACTGGGATACTTTACATGGAGATATCAGGGCATCAAAAAGGCAACAACAAATTGCCAAGAAGTTTTACTGTGTCACCCTTAGTGCATTCTTTTAGTCAAAGCAAGACACAAGGCCATCTCAGATTCCAGGAGTGGAGAAATAAACTCTACTTCTTGAGGGCAGGAGCTGCAAAAAAGCTTGTGGCCATTTTTTCATCACATTACAATTTCTTAATTTTGCCTATTCTTAAACTTCATATAAATGGAGTCATACTGACAGTATTCTTGTTTCTGGCTTCTTTTGTTTAACATTATGTATGTGAAATCCAGCCATATTTTTCTGGGTGGCAGTAGAACTGTTCTTTTCTATTGCTGCTGCCCATATTCCACTATATGGATACACCACAATTTATTTATTCATTCTACTATTGATGAACATTTGACTCGTTTCTAGTTTGTGGCCATTATAAAAAAAGTTATTATTGATATTCTTTTGCATGTCTTTCAAAGGGTGTATGTACTCAACTATCTTGGGTATGTGCCCAGGAATAGAATTACTGGGTCAGAGAGTAGGCTAAGATTGAGCTTTAGAAAATATTGCCAAATAGTTTTCTGAAGTGATTACATTAATTTACACACCCATAAACAATGTATGAGAGTTTTGGTTGCTCCATATCCTTGTAAATACTTGGTACTGTCAGCTATTTAAATTTCAGTCATTCTAACAGGTATTTAGTGGTATCTCATTGTTTTGATTTGTATCTGCTTGATGACTAAAGATGCTGAGCATATTTTCATGTGTTTAATGGTCATTTGGCTATCCTTTTCATGAAGTGCTTGTTCAGTATTTTTGTGATGTGCCATTTTAAAAATTGGGTTGTTTGTCTTTTTTTTGTTTTGTAGAAGTTCTTTAGTATGTCATGAGTTTGTTATTGTATACATGTATTACAAATGGCTTGTCTTTTCCTTTTCTTAATGGTCTCTTTTGATAGGTGGAAATTCTCAATTTTAACAAAATCCAAATAATCAGTATTTTCTTTCATGATGAAAGCTTTTTCTGTTCTATTGTGAAATCTTTACCCACCCCATTGGATCTTGAATGAGTTTTATAGCTTTAACTATTACATTTAGGTCTTTGATCCATTTTAAGTTTAGTTTTGTATACACTATGAGATAGGGGTCCAAATTTATTTGTTGACATGTGTTTAGCTTTTCCAGTGCCATTTGTTGAAAAGAACATTCTTTCCCCCATTGAATTTTCTTGGCTTATTAATGACAGCTTCTTAAAAGCACTGAAAACTGACAACACAGTAAGGAATACCATGTCAAAAATAAAAGGAAAATGGTAAAGAGCATGGAAGCTCAACAATATAACAGACAATACAAAATTTAAGGTAAAAATCATTACTAGAGATGAAACGAGAATCTTCATACAAATAAATGGTTGAATTCATCAAGAGATAAAAATATAAAATGTTTATGTTCTTAATAACATAGCCTCAAAATAAAAAGGCAAAGCATTGAGAAGACCATAAGGAGAATTAAACAAATCCACAATTATGGTGGTAGATTTCAACATACTTCTCTCAATAGATGATAGTACAGTTCAGTTCAGTTCAGTCGCTCAGTCGTGTCCAACTCTTTGTGACCCCATAAACTGCAGCACGCCAGGCCTACCTGTCTATCACCAACCCCCGGAGTTTACCCAAACTCATATCCATTGAGTCGATGATGCCATCTAACCATCTCATCCTCTGTCGTCCCCTTCTTCTCCTGCCTTCAATCTTTCCCAGCATCAGGGTCTTTGCAAATGAGTCAGCTCTGTGCATCAGGTGGCCAAAATATTGGAGTTTCAGCTTCAACATCAGTCCTTCCAATGAATATTCAGGATTGATTTCCTTTAGGATAGACTGGTTTGATCTCCTTGCAGTCCAAGGGACTCTCAGGAGTCTTCTCCAACACCACAGTTCAAAAGCATCAATTCTTCTGCGCTCAGCTTTCTTTCCACTCTCACATCCATACATGACTACTGGAAAAAGATGATAGTACAAACAGAAAAAAAATCCTCTCTCTCCTTCTCTGTGTATATATACATACATACATATATGTGTATATATATGTATACATACATATATATGATTTGAATACAATGAATAAATGTGTTTTTAATAAAATTATAATTTTAGACTAACTTATAGAAAAGTTACAAAGATAGTACAGAGTTCCCATATCCTCTTCACCAAACTTCTCCTAATGTGAACATCTTTATTTTTTGGCTGTGCTATGCTGCTTGTGGGACCTTAGTTCCCTGACCAGGGATGGAATGCACACCCCCTGGAGTGGGAGCATGAAGTCTTAACCACTGGGCCTTCAGGGAATTCCCTCATGTGAACATCTTAAGTGACCACAGTATATTTATAAAAATTGATAAATTAACATTGGTAGATTTATTGTTAATTAAAGTGCACACTTTATTCAGATTTCACCAATTTTTCCACTAATATCCCTTTTCTTTTCCAGTATCCAATCCAAGATACCACATTGCATTAGTTATCATGTCTCTTTAGTCTCCACCAGTATGTCACAATTTGTCAGTTTTTGTCTTTTATGACCTTCACTAAATTTGCATGATCAAGTATTTTGTAGAATGTCTATCAATCTGGGATTGTTTGATGTGATATTTTCTCATGATTGAAATTTTTCTCATGATTTCTCTTGAGTTATGGGTTTTTGGAAAGAACATCATAGAAGTAAAGTACCCATTTCTTTGCATCAAATGGAGGTATGTGACTTCAATATCACTTATTACTGATGATATTAACTCTGATCACTTGGTTAAGGTGGTGTCTTCCAGGTTTTTCCACTGTGAAGTTACTGTTTTCCCTTTCCCATAGTCTATTCTTTGGAATTGAGCCATTAAATCCAGCCTACCCTCAAGGAATGGGGTGTTAAGCTCCTCCTCCTTTTGGATAGGATATCTACATAATTTATTTCAAATACTTTTGTGTGGGAGTTTTGTTCCTTCTCCCCCATTTATATATTTATTCAATCTATTTATACCTGTAGGAACTCATGGATATTTACTTTATTCTCTGTATAATCCAATATTATTGTTATCTGTTTTATTGCTTGAATTGTACAATGAACAAATTTGAGCTAAGGAAAAGATATTAAACACTTTATCAACACCTGCAGAATATAATTTTTTCATATACATGTGGAACACTTATCAAATATGATTATAAACTGGGCTGTAATAATATGCCTAACATTTCAAATAATTAAAATCAGAGAATATGCCAAATTTGATGCAATTAAATTAGATATGAATTTCAAAAATATATCTAGAAAATCCTCATATTTGAGAAATTAAAAATAGATTTTGAAATAACACTTGGATCAAGTAAGATATTGAAAATTAAGAGATATTTTGAATTTCACAATGAATATATTACATATAAAAATTTGTGGGATGCAATTAAAGTAGTACCTGGAGGGAAAATTACAGCCTTAAATGGGTATATTAAAAAGAAGAAAGGTTGAAATTTAAAGAATTAAGCTCATAGTTAAAAAACAGTTCAAAGATTGCAGAAGGATGAAACCAATAAAGATGACGTGAAAGACAAAATCACTGGACATTTAAGGAGATGATTTTATACAGGCTGTTGCAATCAGGTGAATATTCCTTAAGAATGTCTCATAGAGGTATACGTATGGAGAAAATTCCATTTCTAGGCATATACTCACATGTATATCCCAGTAGACATGTACAATGTCATTGTTCGCAGCTGTTGCTAATGGTGAAAAAAATGGAAAGTGCACATTCATAGAGTGAACTATTAAATAGCAGGTAAAAATTTTTATTTTTGGCCATGACACACAGCTTGCAGGATCTTAGTTCCCCAACCAGGAATGGAACTCATGTCCCCTGCAATGAAAGTACAAAGTCCTAACCTCTGGACTGTCAGGGAATTCCCAAACAGCAGTTAGAATGAATGAACTAATCTTCCCTCATAGCTCAGTCAGTAAAGAATCTGCCTGCAGTGCAGGAGACCTGGGTTCGATTCCTGGATTGGGGAGATCCCCTGCAGAAGGAAATGGCAACCCACTCCAGTATTCTTGCTTGGAGAATCCCAAGGACAGAGGAGCTGGGCAGGCTACAGTCCATGGGACCGAAAGAGTCAGGCACTACTTAGTGACTAAACCACCACCAATTTACAGTTATCAACATGTGAAGATTCAAAAAACATCATATAAAGTGAAAAACGTGAGTCTGAAAAAAGTTGATAACATTTACCACAGAGGTAATACTATGTATTGTTTATGGATAAACATACATTTATAAAAGCATACACAGGAAGATATACACCAACCTTGGATTACTTCTTCAGAAAGAAGGAGAGAGGGAGACAGGGAGAAAATATGATGGAGGAGAACTTTAGCTGTATCACTAACATTACATTTCTTTAAAGAAAAAGACTGAAAGTAAGTATGCTGTCTTCACCAAAGTGTTATGATCCACCACTTCCTAGCTCTGTGATCTTGGGCAGATTAATTAATCTTTATGAATCCCAGTTTCCTGTCTATAAAAAGGCATAATAATTGTACTTGTAATTTATAAAGTTGTTTTGAGGATTAAATAATATATACAGTGTTTTTTTGTTTTGCATAGTCACACCTGAAAGTGAAGTGAAGTGAAAGTGAAGGTCGCTCAGTCATGTCTGACTCTTTGCGACCCCATGGACTATATAGTCCATGGAATTATCCAGGCCAGAATACTGGAGTGGGTAGCCTTTCCCTTCTCCAGGGGATCTCCCCAACCCAAGGATTGAACCCAGGTCTTCCGCATTGCAGGTGTATTCTTTACCAGCTGAGCACAAGGGAAGCCCAAGAACACTGGAGTGGATAGCCTATCCCTTCTCCAGCGGATCTTCTCAATCCAGGAATCGAACCAGGGTCTCCTGCATTGCAGGCGAATTCTTTACCAACTGAGCTATGAGGGAAGCCCTAGTCACCATGTGAGCACTCCCTAAATCATAGCTGTTATTATTACCAGCAAGAAAGGGTCCAAAGCATTTACTCAGCTGTGGGTCAGTAAGGGCATATGGGAAAAAGTGCATTCCAGAGGGAGATGAGTGGCACTTAATTTCATGGTTGCAGTCACCACCTGCAGTGATTTTGGAGCCCCCTAAAATAGTCTGTCACTGTTTCCATTGTTTCGCCATCTATTTGCCATGAAGTGAAGGGACCAGATGCCATGATCTTAGTTTTAAGATGCCATGAATATTGAGTTTTAAGCCAACTTTTTCACTCTCCTCTTTCACTTTCATCAAGAGGCTCTTTAGTTATTTGCTTTCTGCCATAAGGGTGGTGTTATCTGCATATCTGAGGTTATTGATGTTTCTCTCGGCAATCTTGATTCCAGCTTGTGCTTTATCCAGTCCGGCATTTGGATCTGCTCTTGATGTTAAAACTAAGTTTTAAGCCTGGAACTCATGGCTGGAACCAACCCACCACCCATTTGCCCTGTGGAAAGTACTGAAAAATTGCATTCTGTGGCATTAAAAAAAAAGGCTGTGAGGTAGTGTGGGGTTAGGCTTGTTGGTACTACCCTCACCAGATAAAAATATTATAGAAGTTGACTTCACCTTTTCCTGTTTATTCAATCATCAGCTTTAGTCTATTGACCTTTAGGTATCTAGTACCCTCAAAAGTCTCCTCCTTGCCATTAGATCAAAACCAGAGCAATAGTCATTTTACACTCTAATATAAATGAATTTATATTAATAACATAAGTGTATTTTAGAGATGGCACAACTGGTAAGCTATTTCTAAGAACAGTTATGGCAAAAAAGGCCTGTCAATTTCCTTCAGTTCTAGGCCAGTGATTTTTCTCAAAGGGTGTGCCCCCAGTTTTTCTGTCCTAGTCGGTCTATGCATGTCCTGAGATAATTACTGATCACAGATCTGCCATTAGTTGGTTCCTCCCTGTCTGCTTCAGTCTCCTACTTCTGTCCCAACCTTAAAACTCTCAGATCCTTGGGGACTGAGAGTTCTTTCCTCTTTGTTTCACACTGTGGCTCTGGGTTGATGGCTCATCTGTACCCACCCTCCCCTCCTAGTGTGATGATCCAAGCACAATTTGCCAGTCAGTTAGTCAGCTGGAGCTTAATGTCCAAGAGTTCCTGCTTCCTTAAGTTCTCCAGTGCACCTTGGAATGTGAGCAGATGTAAGAAGTTGGGTATATGAGTTGTTTGTGGTGAGAATGGGGGTAGGAAGACATAAAACTGTGAGTGACTTCAGGGAACATGTTCAACAGTGATGTAACTTACAGATACTTGAGAATTAAACATGGAGAAAGGAAATACAAAAGTCCAGTTTGTCTATATAAAATGAATTTACAGAATCTGCTTACTCTTTGTAGCTAGTTTTACTGTATGGACAATAATAACTATGCAAGTTGTCAATATGAGTCAGATGAAATTGATTGTAAGCTATATTTACTTACGATGTGACACTGTATTCATCTATGCTCATGCTCGTGTTGATTATCTACAATGGTTTTCTGCCCATATATCCTGTTCCCATGGGGAAAAGAATTCATGGAACGGAGCTCTAGTATTTCTGAGATTAACTGCCCAGGTGCTGCCTCTCTTTTCTTTCAGCATTTTCTGGACAGCCATATCATAGAGGTCACTGTGGGTTGCAAAGTACGAGAAAATAAAGCATATGTAATAAAAGGTGTAAATTTTCCTAAAGCAGTATAAAATTGTTCCTCAGTACTCAGCATATATAGCTTATATTTACTGTATATGCTTTTCTCTATTCTATTTACCACCTTTGATTCCTAGGAGATTAAATCTGCACAAGCGTAGATACATACTAATATGATGAACTTTAAAATGTTATTTTCCTTCCTTTATCATCAATGATTATCATTTAAAGTTGTTATGAAGGCTTTGTGACAGAGGTTACACTAAAATTGAAAGTATATGAACTTACTGAAAATCATGTAAAAATTAGCTATGTTTTTAATGTGGTTTCTCAGATTGATTAATTTATGCAATTGAATTGTTCTACTCTCTTGTAAACATATATTCACACTTTGCAAACTTGCACACCTGCAAAGTAAAGTGTGGTGGTATTTGTGATGTTATCATCATTTCATCAAGAATGATAACTCAGTCAGGTTACTTTAAAAATCTCACTTTATAGGCCATTATCTATCACTTTCCTGTTCCAATACAGTGGAAATTGATTCCATAAAGGTCTTAAAGGTCAAATGTATCTTAAATTTAATAATAATTTTAAAATACCTTGGCATTTATGAAGCGTTATTGCATTCATTTAGAAATAGTTTGAAACTGTTATAAAGTTTGATATTGTATAAAAGCACTTCCCCACAAGATAGATGCATCAGTTTGGCACTAGTGAATTTTTTTCTTTAGGGATGTGTATGTCTTTTTTTGTGGGGGTGGCGGCGGGAGGGGGGAATCACACTGTGGAGTCCTAACCACTGGACCACCAGAGAATTCCCAAAATTACTTTTTTAAAAAATTGAAACCATGACAGGGACATCTTCTTATAGGGTTCAGTTTGAATTTTAAACAGGATTATAGAAATCATGGAATAGTTTGCTTTTCCCTCTTTCTTCCCCACATCTCCCGTTATTCTCTTGTTCCTTCCCTTTGGCATTTACAAGCACCATTAAGTAACTAGAACTATATTAGGCGCTAGGGATCCAGATATGAAGGGATACAGTCTCTGCTCCAGAGAGACTTGTTGGTGAAAAAGAAGACTAAAAATCTCATTATAGTATGGGTTGTAGAGTGGTCTTCCTGGAGGAGGTGATAGCTGAGCTGGAAGGATGAGTGAGAGATGACAAGGAGATGAAATTAATCTTACTTGGATTATTAATGGTTTGGGGCTATGATAGCTTTCTTTATACCAAAAATGACAGAGTAGAGAACCCTGGGGCTCCGTCCCTCCATTAAAGCAACTAATGAGTTGGCAAAAAACTGTCAGAACCAACTTTTACAGAACTCTGGAATCTAGTTGAAAACTTATAACAACCGGGGGAAAACTTAATGAAGAAGGACGCTGCTGCATTGCTACGGGAGAGTTCTCTGGTGTTTTAAATTGTCTACCAGCCCTTCCCCACATACCAGATGGGAGGCAGTCATGAGGAGAGCAGCCTGTACTCTTGGTGCAGGTAGTTGGGCACCTCAGGGAGCAATTATAGACCTTATTCTAAAAGAAGTATGGTTGTTTATTTATTTATTTTTTTCAATCTGTCTAGTGGCTCCTGGAAGGATTGGTGCACAAGTGCTTGCCTTTGTTTTGCCCAGTTCAGAGCATTCCCAGCTCTGGGGCGGCTTCCCAAGTGGCATTTGCCAAAAGCACTTAAAAGCAAAAGTATTGGCCAGAGCATCTTGGGTCAAGGGATAACCGTCAGGACAAACAAGAGACAGATCAAAAAGCCTTGATAAGAAAGAGTTTGGGAAAGGGGATCTATAGTGGAATGAGAGTTTTTAAAATCTCTTGCTTAAGTCAGGGAGTTGAGAAGGCCATGCATATGCCCAAGACTGGATACATGTTTAGAAAAGGCCTAATCCTCACAAAAGATACTAAATTTTCACCTCTGGCTGGCCTTCAGGCTCTGCACAAGCAGGAAGTAAAGGTGAGGGCAGGGTTGTAAATGGCTTGGCTAAGCATTGAAGCCGTGTCCCAAAACAATCTTCCAAGAGTGGGGAAGAGTTTTAAAATTTTTAAAAAATATTACTGGGCTTTAGGTGTTTAGAGATACTCTGTCAATACACTAGCTGACCACTAAATTAATGGAACAGAGGTTTCAGTGGCCACATATGATAAAGAATATAAATTTCATAAAAATCATTTAGAAAAGTAGCTAAAATGACAATAACTCAAAACAACTAGCAACAACAGACAAACAAAAAATTGAGTTAATTTTTGTATATGGACTGAGGTAATAGTCTACCTATTATCAGATATGCAATCTCAGATAAGCAGATGACACCACATTTATGACAGAAAGTGAAGAAAAACTAAAGAACCTCTTGCAAGGGAAAGAGGAGAGTGAAAAAGTTGGCTTAAAACTCAACATTCAGAAAACTAAGATCATGGTATCTGGTGCCATCAATTCATGGCAAATAGATGGGGAAACAGTGGAAACAGTGACAGACTATTTTTTTTGGCTCCAAAATCACTGCCGATGGTGACTGCAACCATGAAATTAAAAGATGCTTGCTCCTTGGAAGAAAAGTTATGACCAACCTAGACAGCATATTAAAAAGCAGAGACATTACTTGGCCAACAAAGGTCTGTCTAGTCAAAGCTATGGTTTTTCCAGTAGTCATGTATGGATGTGAGAGCTGGACTATAAAGAAGGCTGAGCGCCGAAGAATTGATGCTTTTGAATGTGGTGTTGGAGAAGACTCTTGAGAGTCCCTTGGACAGCAAGAAGAAGGAAATCAGTCTTGAATATTCATTGGAAGGACTGATGCTGAAGCTGAAGCTGCAATACTTTGGCCACCTGATGCGAAGAACTGACTCATTTGAAAAGATCCTGACGCTTAGAAAGATTGAGGGCAGGAGGAGAAGGGGGCGACAGAGGATGAGATGGTTGGATGGCATCATCACTCAGTGGACATGAGTCTGAGTAAGCTCGGAGAGTTGGTAACGGACAGGGAGGCCTGGTGTGCTGCAATCCATGGGGTCACAGAGTTGGACACAACTGAGCAACTGAACTGTACTGAATAGTCTACCTTCATTTTTTTACATGTGGATATCTAGTTACCTCCAAACCATTTGTTGAAAAGACGATTCCTTTCCCACTGATTGGTCTTGGTGCCCTTAAAAATCAATTGACCACAGATGATAACTTTATTTCTGGACTCTATTCCATTGAACTGCAGGTCTATCTTTATGCCAGTATCACTCTGTGTTGGTACCCTAACCTTGTAAGTTTTGAAATCAGGGAGCATGACTCCTACAACTTTATTCTCCTTTTTAAAGATTGTTTTGGTTATTAGAGTCCCTTGCAATTCAATGATTATTTTAGGATCAGCTTTTACATTTTTGCAAAAATAAAGGCTATAGGTGCTGAACTGAATTTGCAGATCACTTTGGAGAGTATTGTCATCTTAACAATACAACACCTTCCAATTCATGAACATGAGGTGTCTTTCCATTTATTTAGGTGTTCTTCACATTCAGCAATGCTTCATGATTTTCAGTGTATAAGTCTCGCACTTTGTTGACTAAATTTATTTCTAAGTACTTTATTCTTTTGACAGTACTGAAAGTGAAATTATTTTCATAATTTTCTGGAAATGGAATTGTTCTTTGCTAGTGTATAGAGATGGAGAAGGCAATGGCAACCCACTCCAGTATTCTTGCCTGGAGAATCCCAGGGACGGCGGAGCCTGGTGGGCTGCCGTCTATGGGGTCGCACAGAGTCGGACACGACTGAAGTGACTTAGCAGCAGCAGCAGCAGCAGCCGTGTATAGAGATACCACTGATTTTTGCATGTTGATCCCGTACCATGTCACTGTGCTGAATTTATTAGTTTTTAGTACTTTCTTGTGAATTCTTTGGGGATTTCTGTATATAGGATCATGTCCTCTATAAAGAGAAACAATTTTAGTTATTCTTTTCTAATCTGGATAACTTTTCTTTTTCTTGTCTAATGGCTTGAGCTGGAAGTTCTAGGACAATGTTGAATAGCAATGGTACATGTGATATTCTTATCCATTCCTGATCTTAGCAGGGAAGCTTTGAATCTTTTACCATTTAATATAATGCTAGCTACGGGTTTTTCATAAATGCCCTTTATCAGCTTGAGGACATTCCTTTCTATTTTGTTTTTTGAGTGTTTTTTGCTCCCTCATGAAAGTGTGTTGCAGTTTAAAAAAATTTTTTTTTTGGTATTTATTAGTTGATCATGTGGATTTTTTTTCCCTTCATATAATATGGTGTATTACAGCCATTGATTTTCATTTTTGAGCCATCCTTGTTTTCCTGAGGTAAATCCCATTTAGTCATGTTTTATAAATCTTTTAATGTGCTGCTAGATTACATTTGCTAATATTTGGTTGAGAAGTTTTACATCTATATTTATAAAGGATGTTGGTCTATAGTTTTCTATTCTTGTGATGTCTTTGTCTGGCTTTGATAACAACATTACTAGTCTCATTAATGAGTTAGAAAGTATTCCCTCCTCTTGTTTAGAAGAGCCTGAGAAAGATTTCTGTTAATTCCTCTTTAAATATTTGGTAGAATTCACCAGGGAAGCTGTTTGGTCCTGGAGTTTTCTGTGTTGGAAGGTTTTTGGTTACTTTTGCAATCTAGATTTTTTACAGGTCTGTTCAGATTTTCTATTTCTTCTTGAATGTATTTGTTTCTAGGAATATGTCCATTTCATCTCATTGGCATATAATTCTTCATAGTAGTCTTTTATAATCCTTTTTATTTCTGTAAGATTGGTGGTAAAAGTCCCACATTTATTCCAGATTTCAGTAATTTGAGTCTTTCTTTTTTTTTTTTTTTTCTCCTGGAACAATCTATTTAAGTTTGTCAATTTTGTTGAAACTTCCAAAGAACCATTTATTGTTTCATTTATTTTTTCTGTTTTTTTCTCTTCTCTGTTTTGTTTATCACCACTCTAATTTTTATTTCTGTTCTTCTGCTTGCTTTGAGTTTAGTTTTCTCTCCTTTTTATAATTCCTTAAGGTGGGCTAGTTAGGTTATGAATTTGATATATTTCTTTTTTCAGATGTAGGCCTTTGTAGGTATAAATTTCCCTCTGAGCACTGCTTTCACTGAATCTCATTAGTTTTAGTATGTTGTGTTAATCTCAACATACTCTCTAATTTCCCTTGGTTTATTTCTTCAATCTGATGGTCATTTAGTAGTGTTGTTTAATTTTCACATATTTGTATATTTTGCGTATTTCTTTCTGTGTTGAGTTCCAATTTCATTTCACTGTGATCAGAGGACATACTTAGTATGATTTCAATCTTCATACATTTATTGAGGCCTGTTTTGTGGCCTCACAAAATGTTTATCCTTGAGAATGTTTTATATGCACTTGGAAGGAATATGTATTATAGTGTGCTGTTTTGGGGTTGACTGTTCTACAGATGTTTGTAAGGTCTATTTAGTTTATAGTGTTGTTCAAGTCTTGTATTTCCTTCTTGATCTTCTATCAAGTCTTTCTATCAATTATTGAAAATGGAGTATTGAAGTCTCCAGCTATTACTGTAGAACTGCCTCTTCTCTCCAATTCTGTCTACTTTTGGCATGTATTTTGGGATTTTGATGTTATGTGCATATATAAGATGCACATACGTTTATAATTGATATACCTTCTTGGTGGATTAACCCTTAAAATATTTTTATTGAAGTGTAGTTTATTTCCACTATTGTGTTAGTTTCAGGTATACTGCAAAGTGATTCAGTTATATGTATATATCTATATATATTTTCAGATTCTTTTCCAGTATAGGTTATTACAAGATATTGATTATCTTATAGTAGTTCCTTGTGCTACATAGTAAATCCTTATTTACCTATTTTATATGCAGTAGTAAGTATCTGTTAATCCCATACTCTTAATTTATCCCTCCTCTCCCACCATCTTTCTTCTTTGGCAACCATAAGTTTGTTTTCTAAATGGATTGACTTTTAAATATATATATATATATATATATATATATATATATATATATAATATCCTCTTTTTTAATCTTAACAATTTTTGTCATAAAATATACTTTGATATTTGGAGAGCTACTCTAGTTTTTAATTAGTTACTGTTTGTATGGGATAGCCTTTTCTATCTTTTTATTATACTTGCAACCAATTCATATCTTTGAATCTAAAATGAATCTCTTACAGACAATATACATCTGGATCATGTTTTTTAAAAAGTATCTGTTCTTCCAATCTCTCCTGTTAACTGGAGTTTAATCTGTTTGCATTTGAAACAATTACTGACAAGGAAGGACTTCTGACATTTTGCTATTTGCCTTCTAAAGTGTCTTATATCACCTCCCATTCCTCCATTACTACCTTTTTATTGTATTTTACTGATTTCGTTTTTCTTTCTTTCTTTTTTTTTTTTTTTGTAGTTTACCACTTTGATTTCCTGCTTATTTCTTTTTCTGTATATTTTTAAGCTATTTTTGTAGTGGTTGCTCTGGGAATTAGAATTAGCATGTTAATTTGTAACAGTATATTTTGTATTAATACATACTGAATTTCAACATATAAAGTCATTGCTCCTATATAGCTCCACCCCCTTTATGTTGTTACTGACAGAAATTACACCTTCACACATTGTGTACCGTGAAGACAGATTTATATTGTTTTATATAGTCATCTTTTAAATCCTATATTAAAAAAGAGGAATCACAAAATATAGTAACACTGTCTTTTGTATTTATTTACATATATAGTTGGGCTTCCTGTAAAAAATTAGCCTGTAGTGCTGGAGACCCAGGAGATGCAGATTCCATCACTGGATCGGGGAAGATCCCCTGGAGGAGGGCATGGCACCATGGAATTCTCCAGGCAAGAATACTGGAGTGGGTTGCCATTCCCTTCTCCAGGGGATCTTCCTGACTCAGGGATCGAACCTGAGTCTCTGGCATTGCAGGCGGATTCTTTACTGTCTGAGCCACTAGGGAAGCCCGTAGTTACCTTTAGCCTGTGCTTTATTTCTTTGTGTAGATTCCAGTTTCCTTTTGGGGCTGCCTGCAGAACTCCTTAGCATTTTCTGCAGGGAAAACACAGGTCGTGAGACTATTTAGATTAAAATAGGAGAGACACCTTGGTAAACAGGGTTGATCAGGTAAAAATGACAGTGAACTTAAAGGGAGAGTTCAGAAAAATTCATGGCTCAATCACAAGATTTTCTTGATGATAGGGATGCTGCTGCTGCTGCTGCTGCTAAGTCGCTTCAGTCATGTCCGACTCTGTGAGACCCCATAGACGGCAGCTCACCAGGCTCCTCTGTCCCTGCGATTCTCCAGGCAAGAATACTGGAGTGGGTTGCCATTTCCTTCTCCAATGCATGCATGCATGCTAAGTCGCTTCAGTCGTGTCCGATTCTGTGCGACCCCATGGACAGCAGCCCACCAGGCTCCTCTGTCCACGGGATTCTCTAGGCAAGGATACTGGAGTGGGTTGCCATTTCCTTCTCCAGACAGGGATTCTAAGTTCATTTATTCAGGATGCTGAGGGAAGTGTGCCGACAGTGGGACTGACTGCATTAAAGGTCTGAAGTGTATGTAAGAACTATGGGAGAGGAAGGTGAGACAAAAGTAGAACTGCATCCACCTATGCAGCTCCAACCAGTTAGAGATTCATTCCACCATGCTGGGTATTGTCCTTCCGAAGTTCTAACAATAAAGCCTTCTAGCGGCTCACTGTGGCGCCCAGGGCAGCTTCCGGTCTGCTCACCCTGTAGAGGGGGCCCTTGCTGGGAGGCAGATCCCAGCAGGCCTTGCGGGTGGCTCAGCACGACTGTGACGTATCTCGCTGTCAACTGCCGAACTGAGGCTGGCGTCGTGAGGGAAACTGCTTTACTCTCTGTGAGGAAAGCAGGAGACTGTGAGGGAGAAAGAGGCCGACGAGGAGGCCAAGGTTGGGCTAGGACTGAAGGAGGACTGACCCGGCAGGTGAAGGGTGGACTTGGTAGCAGCCGCAGCTTTTAGTTGCCATTGCGGCTGGGAGGTGGCGTCTTCCTCAGTGAGGTGGTTGGTTGACTAGGTCTCGGCGGCCATGGCGGTGAACTTTGGGGACCACACCAGTGGCTTTCGTCACAACGATGTAATCAGTTTCATTAATAGTGAGGTCCTCATGAACGGAGGCGACCATGATTTCTATACGGCCTTCCGCTCGCGATCCTGGAATGAGGTAGAGGATCGGCTGCGAGTTGTCATAGCTAACCCACAGGTGCCGCACGCCATCAAAAGGGCCTGTGCCTGGAGCGCGCTGGCCTTGAGCGTGCGTGCTGGCATGAGGCGGCAGGAGCGGCAGGAGTGTCAGATCCGGTGGCTGCAGGAGCAGGTAGAGGAGCAAGAGAAGGCTTACTGGGCCCTGGCCTTCAAGCTGCAGTGCCTGCGTGAGGAGCGGGAGGAGATGGTGTCACGGTTGCGCTTCACACAGGCCTTACTGCAGCAGGTGCTGAAGGAATGTGATGTGCTTCGTGGGCGGCTGCTCCAGGTCCCCGCATTGGCCCAAGAGATGGGGCCTGGGTCTCGAGCCGAGCAATTTGGGGCAGTAGCATGGCCCGTGAGCACGGAGCAGCAGGTGGCCATGGGGGTGCCTGGCAGGCCTTATTTTGAGGCAGCTGCTGATATGCTAAGGCAGATGCCTGCCCCGGAAGCTGCTGTTTATGTGCCAGGACCACCGAGTCCTTGGTCCCAGGTCATGCAACCCCCTATGCCAATGCCGATGCTGTATCCATTTCCATACCATGCACCATTCCCCATGGGATCACAATCCTTGCCACCTGTACCACCAGCAGAAGCAGAAGCTGCAGCAGTCCCATTTCAGATGCCTTCTGCGGGAGTCTATCTACCTGGCCCATTGGTTGCAATGGGCTTTCAAGAGAAGATAGCCCCCCCGGGCAACAAGAAGAGCTACAGCCAGGGAGGTCCTGAGATCCTGCAGGGTACAGTCCCCTTAGGGGGTATCAGAAGTCTTAACCAGGAAGACGGTCAGGAGAGGTTACAGGAGATGGTCCCCCTTGGGGATAGCTGGAGCCACAGCCAAGAAGAAGATCCAGAGAGACCCCAGGGGATGATCTCTCTGGGGACCAGTGGGAGCCACAGCCAGGAAGAAGTTCCCAGAAGACCCCAGGGGACTGTTCCCCTGGGGGACAGCAGAAACCAGAATCAGGAGAGAGATCTAGAGAGATTCCAGAGGATTCTCCCCCTGGAGTACAATAGAAGTCACAAGCAAGAAGATCCAGAGAGACCCCAGGGGACTGACCACCTGGGAGTCAGCAGAAGCCAGAGCCAGGAAGGAGGTCCAGAGAGGCCTCAGGCTACTGCCCAGGGGGACAGGTGGAGCCATGATGGGAGAGAAAACCCAGAGAAACAACAGCCTCAGGAGCAGAAGACCGAGAAACTGAAAGGGAAAGAAGCCTCAGAATCACACCACAAGGAGAAGTCTGCCTCAGGTTGCAGTTCAGTGAATTGGAAGTGCCCATGGTGTAAAGTGATGAATTTTCCGTGGTGCAAGTCCTGCTATAAATACAGGAAAGTCTGCAGGGCAGTTGGGAGTGGAGGCCCGGACTCAGGACAAACTCACCGATTTCAGGAAGGTAAGTAAGAATGGAAACACTCCAAAGAAAATCCAATTTCCTAAGAACTCAGACTCTTTTGATAAGAAAGTACTCATTTACTTTACAGAAAATGTGAAACCAAAATTATGATATAAAAAATTAAAGTAATTCATTATCCCATTACCTAAATAACAACTTTTTATCATTGTGGGTATACATATACATGTAAATAACGTGCATGCTCAGTGGCTTCAGTCATGTCCGACTCTTTGTGACCCTATGGACTGTAGCCTGTCAGGCTCCTCTGTCCATGGGATTCTCTGGGCAAGAATACTGGAGTGGGCTACCATTGCCCTCCTCCAGGGGATCTTCCTGATCCAGCGATAAAACCCAAGTTTCTTATGTCTCCTGCATTGGCAGGTGGATTCTTTATCACTAGTGCCACCTGGAAAGCCCACACATAAATACATATGTGTATATATATATATATGGTTTTCATTTACTTGAAGAAAGATGGATGGCTTTTAAGTATCATACTCTAAGGAATTTCTCCTAATTGAATTTATGTTCCCAGGTGCTGAATTCTACATGGTTGATACTGATTGACATCCCAGAGAAGCTGAGGTCAAGACTTTTATTTTTCCTTTTTCACTCTTTTCTGTTTTCTTTCTTAAAAAAGAGAAATTATTTATTTATTTATGGCTGGCCATGCTGGGTCTTCATTGCTGCTCATGGGCTATCTTGTTGCAGCCAGAGGGATCTACTCTTCTTTGGGTTGTGTGGGCTTCTCATTATGGTGGCTTCTCTTGTTTCAGAGCCCAGGCTCTAAAGCTCTCAGGCTCAATAGTTGTAGTGCATGGGCTTAGTTGCATAATGTGGGATCTTCCCAGACCAGGGCTGGAACCTGTGTCCCCTGCAATGGCAGGTGGATTCGTAACTATTGGACCACAACGGAAGTCCCTCTGTTTTCTTATTAATCTTGTTTTCCAGAAAATGCCATGTCTTTGGCTTGAAACAGCCATGCATTTTTAGTTATAAGCTATACTGAATTTTAGGAACCCTGCTGTTCCTTGAAAATGCTATTGTTCATTTGTTAACTACTGCAAAGCTCATGTTTACTTCTTGTTTTTGTTTTTTAAGTTTTACAGGTGAGAGTCTGTTTTTATGTTTCTGAGCCCTACAGAATTTGCTTCTTCTGAAGAATCTGAACCTATCCCGTTGGATCTTCCAAGAGCCTAAGACATAATCCTCATTTCTTTCTGACCCATACCACGGTGAGGCCCCACACTGACTGGATCTGAGAAGAGAGAAAAGTCAGGAAAGAAGAGATGCTTTGGCACTTGGGAGAAAAGGAGGGCAAAAGAATTTTGTTAGGATTTAATTTCTCTGTTGGGACAAGGAATTCAGAGTTGAAGGATGAAGTGTTAAGTTGTATAGATGATAGCAAATTTGTTGAATTTCATTTAATTCATTAAACAAATAGTTATTTTCTGATATGTGTTAGAAGCTAGAGTTATATGTTAATATCTGGTGCATACCCTGTAACCTGATTTGGTGAGTTTGGTTAGATAACAGGAGAGAGCCAACTTTGGGATACATTTTATATCCGGAGTGATTTCTTTGTCTCTTATGTCATGTGGCCTTTGGTTAACGCAGTTGAAATAGTATCCAGATTATTTCTGTAGTTCTGGGGGCAAGAACAAAGAGATTTTTGTGGATGGACTTGATTTGCTAACAGCTCATCTCGTTGGTCCCAGATGACACAAATGAGTAATGGCAAAGAGCAGGAAAGTGCCCTCACAAAAGTGCAGGCAAGACTTTTCTGATACTCCTGATTTCCTCCCTCGAGAGGGACAGCTAGTTTCCTGGTTGCCTGAAAGACCACTGAGTGACTGTCTTAAAGAAGTGCTTGGGGGAGTGTTGGCGACACAGCTTCAGGCAGCCACCATCCCAAGGCCCTTTCCATCCAGTGGATGAAGAACAAAATGTGTTCTAAGGACAGACATCGTGCTGTGGATGGTGCTTCTCTTGGGAGGACTAATTGGATTAAAAGTAGAACTGGACTGGGACAAGAACTCTTGAGAATGCCCTTGGGCCCTTCTCTTCCACTTTGTGTGTTCTCTGCAGGCCCTCTGCTCCCCTGAGGCAGCTGCTGCAAGCCAGGGGGAGCCAGGGTGGAGCCCAGGGGCTGCGAAGTCAGATCAGCCTCCAGTCTGAACAAGAGGTGTCCTTGAGTTCCCCCTGGAGATTCCAGCTCACCAGGCTCAGCCTTTGTCAGAGGTTTCCTATTTCTAACTAGTAATAAAGAGTGTTCACTTACCTGCTGTGTCTTATATGTTGTGTGTACCGAGGGGCAGGTTTGCTCAGAAGTGGTGTTTTAAATCTGCCTCTTCCCTCCATCCCACTGAGGTGACTGGAGAATTCAATTTCATTCACTATTTAAGGGCCCCTCCTCTTTCTGTGAGTTACTCAAGAATTAGGGGGAGGGACTTCTGTGAGGTCTGCAGTCCATTGTGATTGTCCCTGCTCCCCTCACTGTCCAAGTCCTTGAAGGTGGGCTTCTCTGCTACTCCTGAGCCCATGGGGCACGAGAGGGGAGGAGAGGTTAGGTGAGCTGAGAAGGGGACTTCTGCTTAGGCTGGGAGCCCTAGTGCCTCCTTACCTGCACCAAGAAGCCATTTCCCTGAGGCTGTCTCCCAGAAGTGCCTTGAACAGAAATTTCTGCCCTGCAGGGCACTCAACCCTCCCTCCTATGCACAATCCCATCAAGGTGCTCAGGATTCTGGAGAAGAGCCAGGTTTAGCCAGTTGGCTAACTTGGCCAATGTTTCCGGAGGCAAAAGGGATAGAGTCTGGCTCCCTGCTTGCTGTAAAGACACACAGGGCAGAGAAAAGACATGAAACTGCCCCACCAGCGTCCTCGCTCCCAGGGTCCTGATTACTGGGAGGCCTTGGTTATTTGGGAGGGCACTGGGGTGGAAGGGGACCATCGGGAACATCAACATAAAGCTAAGCTTTCTGGGTTGGAGCCCTGGTTTTGTGATACACTTGTGTATGCTGATAACTCCCTGGAATTCTGGGAAGAGGAGATTTTGGAATTTTCCAGCATAATCCATTTTGGTGTACCAGCAGATCATTTTAGATCTCACTACATTTGCTGCATTTATGGTTTCATATGGACTCTGCTATTCATTGGTATACCTTTAGGTCTGCATGAAAGCACTCACCCTGTGCATAGCTTTTATGTAGTTAATATAACTGTCTTTCAGGGCTGAATTTTCCCAAAGCAACCGGAATAACTGAGGCTGTCAAATCACTACTTTCTTCTGGGTTGGGTACACACAGGAAAAGGCGGGAGGTTTTTGAGGCAAGAACCTGGGCTTTGGAATTAGAGAGACTTGAGTTCAGATACTTGCTCTGCTATTCACTAGCTTTGTGACCTTAAACAAGTTACTGAACTTCTCTGAACCCCAGTGAGTGGCTGTTCCTTTTCCCTGCCCTTAAGGTTCTGCTCTGGATGATGTAGTAATGAATATATGGGATTATTAATGATCGTAACAGTTACCATCGAGTGCTTACTATGTACTAGGCACTCTAAGCACATTACCCTTTTGGTGACTGTATTATTAGTTCTTCCAAGTGAATATTATTATCCCCATTTTACAGATGTGGTAACTCAATACTGAAATTTGGGAGTTGGTGAAGCCTGGGTTCAAAATGATATTTTACTGATTCTAACATCTGCGCTCTCACCATTGTAACACACTACCTTAACCTTTTACCTTTATTAAGTGATATACTTGTAAATTAACATGGATTATCAATGCCTAAGCCCAATGAAATGACTAATGGAGAGACTTTGAAGCGTAGTGGCAATCTGGTGGTCAGGAGCTGCTCTTTTAGAATCTCTCAGGCTTTGGGATATATGACCATCTAGGCTGCCAGTAAGTAGGACCACTAATTATTTCAGGACTGAAAAAAAAAAAAAAAAAAAGAGGGGCAGTAATTTAGGCAGTGGGAATGACTTGTATTAGATTCAACAGACCGGCCTTATGAAAAGGTCATTAAGCCTAGTTCAATATTAAGATAGGTACTTCCCTGGTGGTCCAATGGTTAAGACTCTGGGCTTTCACTGTATGGGGTGCGGGTTTGATCCCTGGTCGGGGAACTAAGATCCCACATGCCACGTGGCGTGGACAAGAAAAAAATACTATTAAGATAGAGCCCATCTTGCTTATCTAAAGTGAAAGTGAAAGTTGCTCAGTCATGTCTGACTCTTTGCAACCCCATGGACTGTATAGTCCATGAAGTTCTCCAGGCCAGAATACTGGAGTGGGTAGCCTTTCCCTTCTCCAGGGGATCTTTCCAACCCAGGGTTCGAACCCAGGTCTCCCACATTGCAGGTGGATTCTTTACCAACTGAGCTATCAGGAAAGCCAACAGCTTATCTAAAGTTGGTCTGAATTACTCAGTTTTTGTTTTAAGTGGGTAAGGTGCCAGTTCTAACAGTCCAGTAAGTTATGTCTATGTACTTTTCAGTGAGTAAGTAGGGGGAAAGGAGACTTCAAGTCTCCAGACATGTTGCAAACCGGGTAATGGAATCAATGTTTTTAAAATTGTGGTACCAAATCTATGATGGGATGGGAGAGAAAGACATAATTTCCTTATCGCAAGTTTTGTAAAGTCTCAACACTAAATAGTAGCAGACTTTTATTATGTGGTGCGGGCATTGTGTGCAGCACTCCTGAGTGGTTACGTCGCTTCTAGCATGCGACAGAGTGAGGGCGCTAAACTTCACATAAACTTTAGCATACCGAACCACCCTGGCCTGTGACCTTCTGAAGTTGCTGTAGAACAGAATTTCTCATTGACTATGTTTGTTCTTCAGTACTTAAGACAAGTGCTCAAGACCATGATGAAACCGGTGTAGGAAGTGCTGTTGCACTGGTAGCAATATCCCCAGGGGATCTATTTGGTAAACCCTGTTTGGTTTGCTGCTGGAAGCACTCTAGCCAATGGACCTCAGAATCCCCCCCGGTAGGTCAGATCCTGGCCCATCTAGCCCAACTTTTCTGGGGCTTAAAGCAATTGTAGAAAAGCATCATAGCCTCCCTAGGGTCAAGTTTACTTTATTACTATTTTAAAAAATTTTGGCTGCACTTGGTCTTTGTTGTGGTGCACAGGCTTTCTGTTAGTTACACCGTGCAGGGACTTCTCTAGTGGCTCATGGGCTTAGTTGCCCCACAGCATGTGGGATCTTAGTTCCCTGACCAGGGACTGAACCTGAGACCCTCCATTTGAAGGTGGATTCTTAACCACTGGACCACCAGGGAAGTCCCTTACATCAATTTTTAGATATTAAGAAATGCCAACAGGAGTTTCTAGCTCTTTACCACTTGATAGGTAAAGCAAACAGCATTCATGGAAAGAAGGCTACCTATGCACTGAGCACGGTGTTAGATTCTGTAGAGGCAATCATTATTGCCCTCAGTGGTCTCCTGTTCTGCTCAAAGAAATAAAACAAATATACACCAAACACCAGTTATCAGCCTTTTTTTCAATTGTTGGAACATATTTTCTGGCCTGCAGATGTTGGTTTTCAAAGGATTCTGTGTATCAAACAGTGTTATTTAACAAATAATTATTTTCTCAGTTAAAATTAAGAAAGTCTGTATAAAGTTTCCTCACACAAGGTTGATATGATTCCAACTAAGAGCAGTTACTTGCCATTTAAGCTTAGGATTTCTGAGAGGATTCATTGAGTATTGTTATTATTATTATTATGACATTCAGCCTAATCACAGGCAAATGGACCATTTTACTAGTCTCTTTGTAATACCGGCAATACAGCCAAATCCATCCTTTACTTAAACTTCTATGAACTTTGGGAGCACAAATTAGGAGAAAGTTGTATAGGAAGCTGGTAGTTTTAATACATGTTAAATACAGTGAGTGCTAAAAGATTTTAGAGCAGTCTAAGTTCAGTATGGACCATTTTAGTTTGCAAAGCTTCCGCGATAGATAGTTTCACATTATGTCCTCATTTGACTAAACAGTTGCTAGAAAAGTTGACTTTGTTTTACTTCAAAATAATATGCAATATTACAGTTTCACTTGTGATATTCTGTAGCTTTTTGTTTTTATGTTTATACCTACTATCTCATGTTTTATTCTTCATTGTGCACTACATTACAAAAATAATTGCACACAAGGCAAAACTTGTGATTACTTTTTTTGGTAGGCAGTATTAAACCATACTCTAGTGTTTAGAAAATGATGACAAAGAGCTCTCTGACGGTTTTGTCTGTAAGAACAAGTTTTAGGATATTTATTCTCATTAAAAAATTTTTTTGTTTGATATACATTTACTTTGATCACTTCAATAAGCCATATTGGTTCCAGGAAAGAAAAGAATGAGCAGATATTGAAAATTTCATGCCTTTACCATTACAATCCCTGATATTGTCTAGACAGTTTTGAAACTTCAGAACACATATGACCTGCTTTGTAAAAGACTCATACTATTGGACTCCCTGCTGATCGATGTTTCTAACATTTTTTCATGAAATATTTATTACTGATAAGGAAAAGAAAAATAATGCCGATATTGCATCTGTAACTACAAAATGCATTTAGAAATCCACCAATAGCTATTTTGCTTGCTGGGATATATTTCACTTGTATTTACTGAGCTGCTTAGGGAACCATTTATATAGTCCATTTCATTGCCAAATTTTGGTGTTTGTAGTGTATAGATCAAAGTGGTCATCTATGTTTTTCAAAGCATCAGAGATTTTGTAAAAAATGCTCAGGCCAAAAAAAAAAAAAAAATGTACGGACAAAATAGTCTCTGTGGGGACCTGCCTATCCCCACTTGTAGTCCAGTGGTTGAGAATCCACTTTCCAATGCAGCAGACGTGGGTTCCATTCCTGGTCAGGGAACTAAGATCCCACATGCCGTGGGGCAACTAAGCCTGTGCACTGCAACTAGAGAGGCCCACACGCTACAACGACTGAGTCCGTGCAGTCTAGAATGCTCGCTCCACAATTAGAGAAAGCCTTAGGGCTACAACAAAGAGCCAGCACAACCAAAAATAAATAAAGAAATAAATTAATTAATTAAAGAAAAATGGTTTTTTAAATTGTAGTCTCTTGGACTTTAATCTTTTAGTTTAAGCGTTAGTTGTGGAACCATTTTTGAGCTTCCAAGAAAGAGAATAGATTTTTATAAGGAAAGCTGGAGCCTCCCCTACAAAGAAGTGCTATTTTTTGTATTTATATCATATTCTGAGTGCACCCACCGAGGATGAAGGGAAGTAGAAAAAAGATTCAGTCATGGTCCAGAGACAATGGGTTTGATGAGAACATCAAAGAGCTCCATGATGATTTATATGTCTGTCAGGTGATGAGTTGTGGGATGTGAAGAATTGTTTTCAAAAACCCAAATGAGGCAGACCACAGGATTGTCGTTGGTAAACAATGAATGTGAAAGAAGTCAATGTCAGAAATGATATACTCCTTGAGACAAATAAGAAGCTACACTTTGCAGAGGGTTCTTTCAACAAAGGGAAAAAGGAAGGGGAAAGCAAGGGAGCTAACTACGTGCAAATGCCGTGTTAGGATCTGGGTGTATAAAGAGGAATACGACATCATTCTTGTTTTCTAGGAGTGCAAAGCCTAGTGGGAAAAAGAAACTTTGAGTGTCTCTTAGTTTTCAGACAGATCACGTATGTCATTTCACTTTTATCTTCACAGGGAAAGATAAGTAAAAACTGACTAGACATGGCCTTTATTTGATCTAGAAAAAGACTTGGGCAATAAGAATTTACCAGTATATTCGGGTCTGCCCAGTGTACAAGATGCCTGGACCACTTAAAAAACAAATGACTCAGGGATCTATTACTTCGCATGGATAAGCTGGTGATCCAGATCCCAGACTTTGAAGCCTAGACGAATAGACCTTGACTCTGTACGAACCTTCCATGGCCTACTGCCTAACAAGGCTCAGGATAGAACAGTGTATCTGACCTCATAAGACATATATAGATAGACATAGACATGCTACAAGTCAGGGCATGGGAACATTTGACAGTTGAGAAGTGTGAGAAGAATATTCTAGAAGTCAAAATTACAGTTTCTAGATAGGAAACTGAAGCCTGACCAATCTGGTGCAGTGACCTCAGAATTAATATTGGGAGGCAGAGGAGGATATGGGGAGATGCACAGGCTGTGAGGTCAGCAACCTGTGTTCAAATCCAGGGCCTGACACTGACCAGTTGTGAAACCTTAAGCAGGCTATCCAGATCTCTGAGTTTTGGCTTCCTCATTGGTAAAATAAGGATAATAATAATATTTGCTTCAGAGGGTTGTTGATATAAATAAATGAGATAATTCATGCAAAGTGCTTAGCAGGAGTGCCTGGAATGTAGTATTTGGTTAACAAATATATAAAACCTCAGAAGCAGGCAGAGTTTCAGCTAGAATTAGGGAGTACCTTCTGAGTCATGAAGGAGGTAAGCTTTGGACAAGTAAATGGAACTACATGCAGCAGACAGAAAGATAAAGACTTGGCTGTCTCAAGCAGGTTGTGCAGATTTAGAATATAAGCCGAGTTAGATGTCCCACTAGTGTGCCCCTAGAGCCCCATCCCTCCCTCTATGACAGCTCTTAATGAGTGAATTTTAATTGTTTACTTGTCTGTCTTCACTGGACTATGAGTTATATGAGTTCAGGTTTATGCTTTTCCTCTCTCTGACCTAAGTAGCTACCGCAGTGACCGTCATACAGTGCTCATGCTCAGTTGCCCAGTTCTGTCTGACTCTTTGCGACCCCATAGACTGTAGCCCGCCAGGTTCCTCTGTCCATGGAATTCTCTAGGCAAGAATATTGGAGCGGGTTGCTGTTTCCTTCTCCAGGGGATCTTCCCAACCCAGGGATCGAACTCGAATCTCCTGTGTCTCCTGCCTCGGCAGGTGGATTCTTTACCACTGGGAAGCCCCCATCATACAATATGACCTGGGAAGCCCCTGTCATACAGTAGATGCTCATAAATGTTGGTTGAAAGAATAAACATTTTTTAGAGGCTTAAATGAGCACACACAACACTGTTTCTGAATCTTGACTTACAAAAGGGTATTAGGAAAATTAACCTCATAGATAAACCAACATATTATCATAAGAAGGTGCCCCCTTTTTTAAAAAACACTTTTATTTTTTTCTTGTCTCATTTTTGTAAAGGAAGTGAATTTCAGTAAGAGAGAATGTGTAAACTCACCACAGGTGACAATATTATAACACTGTCACAGGAGAATTCACACCTATAGATGAGCTAGTTGAAGAACAAAGTTAGTTTTGAAAGGTTAGAGAAAAAGATTTTGAAATGTCAGATCCACTCTATAAAACTAACCACCCTTGCCATCATCCTTTTAATCTAACTGGGTTTGAGAATAGCCTAGGGCATTTGAAATGAAGACAATTAACACCTCAGACAGGGCATCCACACACAATATACTGTCACCTCTCAGAGACCTCAGGAGGTGGCACGTTTAGATAAGAAGATACTTTTGACCTTGGCTGACAGTTTGTCAATGCTTTTATATTTGATTTAAAAGACATTTATATTCTAAAAGGCTGTCGTTTGCTTAAACTGTGAAGTTCTCTTCCTTTTCCTCATGATTTTTATTTCTTAGTTTATTTAAAAACAACAAGAATGAAAATGTTTTCTTTGCTGGGTGAGACCTGAGGAAACAACTCTTGCTGCTTGCATTTAAATGAGTTCAGTCCATCCCTCCTCTGGCTCTCTCTAAAGAAGGCTTGGCTTTTGTTTAAAGCCCAGAATGTTAAAGTTGGAAGTAGCCTTAGGGGTCATCTGGTTCAACACCTTTTAACAGATGGAGAAAATGAGGCTCAGAGAGAGGAAATGATTTAGTAGCAAACTATGGAGTGTAATCAGACTCTCATAATTGCTGTGGGCCAAAAAAAAAAAAAAAAAAAAAAGTGGACCAGAGGCATGTAGGATCAAATTTGTGTGTGTGTATTTTTTCCTCTTATTTTCTTGCGAGCACTAATTTCACTCTCTCAACAAATATATTTGGCATCTAATATGTTCCAGATACTGAAGATACAGTGGTGACCACGGCACACAGAATCCTGCCATCATGGACCCTATGTTCTAGTGCAGGAGACAGACAATGAACAATCAGATAATTCTGCTTCTAAGGGGATTATATTTGTATTAGAGGGCCCAGTCTTCCTTCGTCTTTCTCTATTGGCGCCCTGCAGCTTCTCTTGCTTCCCCCTTGTATTTTTCACCCTTTCCTCTCTTGTGGGTCTGGTGAGAGAGAAGAGAGCCATTACAATTCCTCTTTCTTTACACTTCAAGCTCAGTGTGAAATTTTGAATTTGTTAAAATCAGGTTTAGTACCCATGTAGCACTAGAGTGAAAATGTCAGTGTTTTTCATCAATACTGCAGTAGTGGGCTGGCTCGGCTGTCAGCTTGCTTGTGAGATGACAATGAAGGACTGGATGTGAGAGTTGTACTATTACCTTATAATTTATCTGTTCCTTTTTAATACAGTTTTAGTTGTGCTGAACCCCATCGTACCTGGCTGCTTTGACGGGTGTACTATTTTAGCAACACAGGACAAAACAGAGAACGAAAAGAAGAATGCATGCTACACTTTTGCTGTCAGCTCGAGGTTGCGACGTTCCTAAATTTGCAGATGATTTGTTCAGGGTTGTTCAGAGACAAAAAAGCTTAGGTTTTGTTTTTCCTATGTGACACTGCATGTTCTCAGAGTTCACCTCGTAGGTGGGCTGCTGTCCACAAGGAGTGAATGAGGGGATCCCTTCCCTATCTTCCTCTTGCATCTTTGAAATTCCACCATTGTGATGGATTTGTCCACTCAAAATATAAAGAGTTCAGGGCGGACTAACTTCTCAAATCCTTAACACTGGTGTATGTGTTCACTTATCAGATCAATTTCTTCCCTGACCCAAAGCATGAAAAAGGGTGACAGATGGAGTCGGCCGTAGCAAGTGAAGTAGGAAGATAATGAGACAATCTTGGTTCGGTTCCCCAGAGCCATCCCCCAGTCTGCTGTTTTATTTTATTTTTTTTTATTCTTGGTGTGGCAAGTGAATGTAGGAGGCTTATGTTTACAGTTTATCTACCAAAGTTGATAGATTCTAAGGTTGAGCATGCATCAATCAAGGAGAGTTATTATGAGCTGCCATTTAAATGGTAGAGGGTTGTTTTCAACCCTAGGGGAATGCAAATATCTGGCTTTTGGCGTAAGGCAGCTCTGCAACATCTGATCCATCGGTAGGACTAGTGAGGATTTAAAAATTGTTCTCCCTATTGGGGTCCCAGATGGGCAAGGCTCTCAAGGAACTAGGTGTGACATTGTTGAAGAGACACAACAGACAACATAATTTCAGTTACTTAAATTTCAGTTTTAAAAAGTATTTTACAGGGACTTCCCTGGTGGTCCAGTGTTTTAAGAGTTCACCTTCCAATGTAGGGGGTGTGGGTTTGATGAAGATCCCCTGGAGGAGGGCATGGCAACCCCCTCCAGTGTTCTTGCCTGGAGAATCCCATGGACAGATGAGCCTGGTGGGCTATAGTCCACAGGGTTGCAAAGAATTGGACACAACTGAAGCGACTTAACATACATGCATGGGGTGCTAAGATCCCAGATGCCTTGCAGCCAAAAAACCAAAGCATAAAACAGAAGCAATATTATAAAAAATTCCATAAAGACTAAAAATGGTCTACATCAAAAACAATCTAAAAAGAAAAAGTATTTTACACAATCAAAAGAAAAAAACGTAGAGGAGTGTTCAGCTTCAAACATTAAACAAGTTCTTGTTCTAGTGAAAAATGAGAAAGTCTGGGGGAAATATTACTTCACAGCACATCTTGAAATACAAGAGAGAAGGAAATAAAGGTTGAAAGGTTCTAAAAAATTTGATAGCTTAGCATCAATTGAACAAAAACCATATTCTCTATTAACTACAGACAATAAAAGATACAACACAATTATCAACACTCACAATGTGACTTAAAACAAGTTTGATGTCCCAAATGCTAAAAGGTAGGCCCTGCAGGTCAAAAGGCACAGACAAGTCCACATAAAGGCAAAGCACCAATGAAATGATTTATTCTCTCATGAGGCCCATCAAATAGATACATCTGGAACATCTTTGGACCCAGACTGATTTTTGTACCTCAACCAGCACTTTGGGATTTTGGACAAGAAGGCT
This sequence comes from Cervus canadensis, assembly GCF_019320065.1. Classification (NCBI taxonomy): domain Eukaryota; kingdom Metazoa; phylum Chordata; class Mammalia; order Artiodactyla; family Cervidae; genus Cervus; species Cervus canadensis. Next base: position 132,212,971 of record NC_057419.1, on the reverse strand, counting down.
GGAAATGTTTGATTTGTTCAGGATCAAGATTGCTGGAGATGACGAGGAGGAGTCAAGAGAGGAGGGGGAGGGCTTGGGGAGGGGAGGCAGCGGATCCCAAGTCTGCTCACGTCCGCCTGTGATTTCCTAGGAGCCTCCTGCCTGTGCCCAGTGGGGATCACCCACTGACAGTACTGACTTTTGTGTTTTGGTCTCAGAGCTTTTGGGCCTTTCATTCTCCGTCAGTATGGTTCTGCCCCACATGAAGATCAACACAGCTCGCCTGTCTCATTAACCCCTTTGGGGACTCTTTGAGCTAAGTCAGGGTGGCCTTCCTGGGAAGGCTGCAAGGACAGAAACATTAACCAGGCATTCGTGTCTGTGTGCATTGGGAGCACAGGCCGCATCCTGCAAGGACCTTCTTGCAATGTCCTTGGAAGGACAGGGAGTCCTCCCCTCTCTGTCCATCCATCCACCGCAACCCTGCGTGGCGGGGGGCGGAGCAGAGAGGGGAGGGGGGAATCGAACCCTGAGGCAGTAGCCGAGCTGCTAAACTGCTGAGCTGGTTTTCACTGAAGTGCGAGAAGGAGGCTGTGAGGCAGGTAGACAACATCCTGTTGTTGGGGCGCTCCTTTCTCTTTTCTGAACATCTGGCTGAACAGGGAGGCAGGTGGCTGAGTCGTGTCTGGTTGCGGCAGCAGCATTAGCAGCGGCCTTTCTCTGCTCCGGTCCCCCGGCCATGGACGCGGTGGCTGTGTATCACGGCAAGATCAGCCGGGAGACGGGGGAGAAGCTCCTGCTCGCCACGGGCCTGGACGGCAGCTATCTGCTGAGGGACAGCGAGAGTGTCCCGGGCGTGTACTGTCTGTGTGTGCTGTGAGTACATGACGGGGACTGGAGCCCCCGCTGCCCGCCGCGTGCCTCACGGCCCTCGCTGGGGATGTCTCGCCTGGGCTTCCTGCTCTTCAGAGGGTCCTCTCCAGCGCCTTTGGGGACGGCTGTAGGAATGCTCTTTGCAGTGGAGGGAACGGAGCCTAGAATTTACCTTTGCTGCCAAAAGGACTCAGGCTCCTGGTTTCAGGTTGGACCTCTGGTAGAGGCCAGCAAAGTGGAGGCCTGGGATGAGGCAATGGCCAGATTTAGGGCCGCCAGCTCCTCAGAGGAGAGGCCTCTCTCTCCAGCCCTCTGGCGATGGCTTTGCAGGTATCTTCCCAAAGGAAGATTTCAAATTCAAGGAGAGCAAGAAGACTAAGAAATGGAATCCTTTAAGACAGCAATACCAGTTAGGTCAGGATGCGGGAGAGAGGGACGTTTCTGAATAAAACCGCCTCTCTGGATTTGCTTAATTAGCTTTCTTTACAGGAGTTGGAGGGGGGTGGGGTTGGGTTTCAGAAATAGGGCCTTTCCGTGATAAACGCTAGGAGACACAATAGTTGTAAAGGGCATGGAGGGAAAACACCCTGGTATGATTCAGCTTTGCCCTTTACCTAAGCATCTCTTGGTCTAAAGCCCCATTTTGAATCAGATGCACCTTCGTCTTTGCTCCAGGGCTCCAGGATCAGGCAGAGCTGAAACCTAATCTTGTGCTAGTCTGATGTGCTAATCTTTGGCAAGTTAACCTTGCAGTCCTTCAGTTTTCTTGTCCAAAAAATGTATAGAATGTTACTACCTACCTCATAGGACTGAACATTAAATGCTATAATGCACGTAGAAAATTTAGCACTGGACCTAATGCATACTAAGTGTTCAGTAAAAGTAAGCTGTTGTTGTTGTTATTATTTTTTCACTCCCTTTCAGTACTTTTTATTTTATATATATATATATATAATGTATATATATATTTCAGTCAATATCTTTAAGTACTCACGGGGCATTTCTAAGGAAGTCCCTAGCTCAGTCACTCTTTGTTAACAGGGTAAAAACACTCATGAAAACAGCAGCCCTATACAGTAGCTTCTAGACAGAAACAAAATGAGGGAAGATGCTTGGTTGTAATTTTGGTGTCTGATGATACATGGCAAGATTTTGAGCTTCCTTCTGGGTCATTGATGAGAGATTGTATTGAGCCTGGTGTTAGAGGATTTTCATTGTTTATTGTGATTTTTTAAATAGGCAAGGCATATTTGTGGCAACTCTCAGGCCATGCTAAATACGTTTGTTATAAAAGCTTCAAGGGAAATATGTGCAAGCTAATGAATCTCTTGGGCTCAGATTTTAGGTTTTCCTTATATTATTGTTTTTCCAAAGTGAAAACTGGGGTAGGTCAGTGAAAGCCAACTCGTATTCCTAGGCTCTTTTCTTATCAATAGAAGGTGGAGGAGTGAGTGGACTGGTGAAAGGAGCTTCTTTAGCAAAGCTCACCAAAGGAGGTAATGGGACCCTCAACCTAGAGGTAAAAATTAAGGTATAAAAAGTCTGGGAAGGGAAGGAAGAGCTGGGGACAGTGCGTGGCAGGATGTTCCTAAGACTTCAGACGCACTGGCCTCTTTGTTGTTTCTCGAGCTTGCCAAGCTGCTCCCTGCTTAGGATCTTCACACTTAACTGTTCCTTCTCCCTCTTCCCTCAGAGAGGACTTCCTTGACTAGCCTCTAAAATAAGTACCCTCTCCCTGTCCCAGTTATAATCTGTCACTTTATTTTTCTTCTGGGACCTTTCAGCTGCCTGACATTTGCTTATCTACTTTTGTCTTGCTGGGCTCTCCTGCTAGAATGTAATGTCTCTGGGGACAGAGACACCATCTCCCACACCAGGAACACAGCCTGGCGTGCAACAGGTATCATGAGGCATGCAATAGGTGCTCAATAAATGTTTTTGAATTAATGAATGAACTGTCAGGGCAAATTCTTTATTGCAGTAGGCTTTTGGGCTGATATCAGGAGGCCAGGCTGTGGCCTCTGGGACGTCACTCAACTTCTGTAGGTCTTGGTTTCCGTATTTGTAAAACAAGAATAGTAATGTGTGCTCTATCTTCTGCAGAAGATTATAGTTGGTAAAAGATGCAAGAGAGAAGGATAATCTTAGCCTATTACTCATATAGGCCAGGACCATGTAAGGAATTAATTTAGGCAGATGGGAAATTCTCAGATTAAGTTTTTTGCCCAAAGTGAATCTTGCCTAAATGCAGTTTTTATGACTCTCAATTCTCCGTGCAAACCTTTTTATGAAGTAGCAGAAAATAATCAGCAAATTGGGAGTCCCCCTAACATATCTTTCAGTGGGCACACTGGGCCTCCAAATCCTAGAGGGTGATGGCCAGACTGCTGCAGAGGGAAGACACAATGATACATCACCTTTTATGACAGTTTCTCAGCTTTTTTTTTGAGCCAAGGATCCCTTCTGATAAACATAAACATTTCATTTCCTCTTTTTTAGTACTACACTGTAGTAACAAAGTCAAATTTTATTTTGAAATAAACCATGTACTCATTTTAAACCAAAATACATATAGTTATGATATACAGTAGAAATAACAAGGTCAATGGTGTCATATATAAATGAACAACAAAGTATAGCTAACAAACATGCATTGACTGTAGTGTTCACTCAAAATAGTTTCTCATTCTGTCTTTTGTTTATTTTCACTGTCCAAGAAGGTTTGGTTGAGCTTTAGTTTCTGTATTTTTATTGCAGAAATAACACATTGCATGTGCCTTTCGAGCTGTGGTAAGGTGGCTTAGTTGCTCAGTTGTGTCCGACTCTTTGTGGCCACCCTCTGTAGCCTGCCAGGTTCCTCTGTCCATGGAATTTTCCAGGCAAGAATACTGGAGTGGGTAGCCATTCCCTTCTCCAGGGGATCTTCCTGACCCAGGGATCGAACCCGGGTCTTCTGCACTACAGGCAGATTCTTTACTGTCGGAGCCATCAGGGAAGCTGAGCTGTACTTTATACTTTTTCACTAGATTTGCTCCTCTCCCCAGTTCTGAACCCCTGATCATGGCCTTTTCCTCTGGTCATTTTGGAAAACTGAATGTCAAAAAGTATTAAAGAGATCTTCCATTGATAGGATTGCTCATCTTCATTTAAAGCAAGAAGTTTTTCTTCCAATTATTTTCAATAGATAAATCCAGATTTTGGTGTAATAAGTCTATTAAAAATAATTCCTAAACACCTATTCACATTATAGAAAAATTTTAAGATGTAGATAATAGAAATGAGAGAAAATCATCTATAGTTTTATAACTGAAAGACATTTATTGTTGAAAATTAAGTGGTTTTTCTTCCATATTTTAATAAAACAAACTGCTTTGTAAACACATGTGCTCTTCTACTACTGTATTCTGCTGCATTTTCCACTTAACTTGAAAAAGGCATGTTTGTATATAATGTTCTTACAAGTGGTTTTAAAACATTATTTTTAATAGTTTCATGGTAGTCCAACCAATCCAACTATATTTTCCTTAACCAGTCATCTATTTTTAGACATATGAATCATTCCATTCTTTTTTTGCTGTCATGAAGTTTGTCATGATTCATATTTCAATCCCTAAAGGTTTCCTCGTATTTATGCTTACTTCCTTATAACAAATTTCAAGATGTGTTATTTTTAGATCAGAAAACATGAATAGTTTAAGATTCTTGATGTATACATGATCACCAAATATTTTTTCCCAAGTGGTTATTCCAATTTATATATATGCTTACCAGTACTGCATGAAAGTGTCTGTCTCACTGCATGCTCCCTAGAAATGAGTATTCTTGTTAAAAAAATTCTTGAAATTTGATGTCTCATTCTTTATTTCGTATTTCTTTAACTAATGATCAAGTATCTATATGGTTGGTAAACTGTTGTCTTTCCTTGCTCATGAATTGACTCTTTGGTGTGTACTTTGCCCATTTAACCATTTGGATCTTACTATTTTTCTGAATACAATATGAGTTTTTATATACTAATCCTTGATCTGATGTATCTTTTCTCAGTTTGGTGTTCGCCATCACTTTTCTTTGACACACAAAAAATTAACATTTTTAATAAAGCCCATCATTCATTTTCCGTGTGTTTGATTTCTCCCTTTGCTTCCCAACGTAGAAAGTTCTTTGACTTGCAGAGATGTCCTATAACTTCACTTCAATTTTTGCTTTAAATTTATGATTTGGTTAGTTTATGTTTAACTCTTTAATTCCATTTAGAGTTTTATTTTCATGTGGAGAAAGGATCTAATTGATTTTGTTTCAAAATAGCTAATGATTTATAAATAGAACTTCCATTCCTGATTGATTTATTAACCTAGTTTATCATATGTTAAATTCTTACATATAATAGTTACTGTTTTGCAGTTATCTATTTGGATCAATTGGTTTATTCTTGTAATACTAGCTCTATAGTATGATAATATTTGAATATATTAAAAAATTATTTGCTCTTCTTACCTATTGGTTCTTCAAGATGAAATCTAGAATAATTTTGTTAAATTAAAAAAAAATCCCACTGAGTTTATGTTAAACTCATTCATAAGTTAAAGAGGGATTGTCGTCTTTAAAGAATTTAGTTTTTCCATCCAAAAACCTGATCTGCCTCTCCATTTATTAATTTTTTCATTTACATTCATCAACAGAGTTTTATAGTTTTCTTCCCATTGGTCTTGCGTATTTTCGTTAGGTTTATTTCTAGTTACTGTGAGTATGCATGCATGTGTCTATTTTTTTATTTCTATCATAAATGGAAAATTTTCCCACCATATTTTCTTTTGCAACAGAAAGTCTGCTGACTTATGTGTTTTTTGGTATTTATCCAGTATACTAAATGTTCGTATCCATGCAAATAGTTCAAATTCAATTTAATTTTATTCTTTTAGGTTTTCAAGGTATATCAAGTTTCTTTTCACTAAGGTACATGTGAGCCCTCACATTTCTTTCTTTTTCACTCTCAATGTAGACAACCATTGGGAAAGTCCTAAATGCCCACTGGGATAGTTTGATGGTGATAAGAGAAAAACCAATTAAAATATTTAAAATAATTAGTTTGAATAAATAGTTTATTTCTGTACATCTTTCTGTACATATCTGAATTTGCTACTTTTATCTGATGAAAAATTGGGAAGAAGAAATGCTTTTATATTCTTTAGCCTCAGGGACACATGATGAAGTCATTTGACATATATGTCTTTAGATAAAAAGATAATTATCTTTTTGTCCTTTAAGATTTAAACGATGACTGGGAATAAAGTGCCTGTCAAACAACTGAACTGGAGAAATGGGGGAAGTAACAGGGACAAAAGAAAACTCCAGCTTATCAGTTGTATTTAAGGGGAACAGAAGAATGAGAAATTATAAAACTTAACGAGTTAGCTTTTGAATACAATTGGCTATGTGTGTTGGTGCCGCATTTATCTTCATGATAATTTAGGCCGCTAGAATTATTTTGGATTATCTGAGTACAATCCATTAACGGCAGAGCAAGCCTGAAGTCCAGTCTAGGATTAAATTTGCAATACACCAGCCACCAAAAGGACAATTCACAAGCCAATAAATCAAGTGCTGACTCTGGTTGACAATGTAAAATTAAGGTGTAAGATTAGTCTAAAGATGTCATTAGCTTAAAGCAAAAGGGAAGCCTAGGTTGACTGGGGCTCTCCCCATCTGGTCTCTATGCTTTAGCCCCTTCCTTTGCTCTTTTTTCCAATCATAAGGCCAAGCAGACTCCTTCCCTTTTTGAGAACTATGCTTTTTTAAAGTTTTTTTTTTTTTTTGATGTGGACCATTATAAAAGTCTTTATTGAATTTGTTACAATATGGCTTCTGTTTTATGTTTTGTTTTTTTGGCCATGAGGCATGTGGGATCTTAGCTCCTCTGCCAGGGATTGAACCCTCACCCCCTGCACTGGAAGGAGAAGTCCTAACCACTGGACCGCCAGGCAAGTCCTGGCTTTAGGATTCACCTAAAGATCAGTTTGTTCAGTCCCTCTGATGTAAGAGAGAGACAGCATAGAAAAATGGTTAAGAGTTCACGTCTTACAGCCAAACCCTCTGGGTGTACATCCCAACTGTGGCCCTTACCCGGCTATTTTACCTTGAGCAAGTTACTTAAATTATCCATGGCTCAGGTTTCCTATCTGTGGAAAGGGGAATGGTGATACTAATACTAGTCACCTCATAGAGTTGTGAGAATTCTTGCATGAGTTAACATTTACAAAGTTAATATGTAGTAGGTGTTCGTTAATACAAATAAAAAATCTATAAATAATTGTGAGACAAAGTTAGACCTTTGTATGAGTACATAAATAAAGCATTCTGTGGCACTTCAAGGGAAGAAGAGATTATATTCATTGTCATGACTCATCGAAGTTGGTTTTACAGAGTTTTAGCATCAAACTTGAAGCTGAATGACTTTCGATGGTTCTGAAAACTCAAATTCACTCTGAAAGAAAGAAGATTGAGGTATAGGAAACTGGAAAACCTCTTGAATCAGAGAACACTCTCAGTAATGATGGCTTTGTATAGGATACCATTCCTCTGGATATAAAAGCTCTGAAATAGTTGTTAAAAAATCAGTCACATTATAATTGTGCCTTGGATTTTGCACATAACATTTGTTTGTATAGACATAGACAGCCTGGGCACTAGCTTGTTTTATTTGTGGTGTCATGAAGTCAGGTGTAGCTTAACTTTTTCTTTTGTGTAGCCCTTGAAGTGGTATAAAGAAGGAATTGATGTGGTTTCGTCAATTTTAAAGCAAGATCTGTCCCCAATGCTGACCTTTTGAGAGAATAAGAAATAAGTCGGGTTGCTTTCTTCTTGTCTGTTTCTAACCAGAACACTTTTTTAAGAATTGGGGACAGCTTTTTGAATCAGCTTTTTGAATCAGTTCTAATGAGATGGATGAAACTGGAGCCCATTATACAGAGTGAAGTAAGCCAGAAAGATAAAGACCAATACAGTATACTAACACATATATATGGAATTTAGAAAGATGGTAACGATAACCCTATATGCAAAACAGAAAAAGAGACATAGATGTACGGAACAGACTTTTAGACTCTGTGGGAGAAGGCGAGGGTGAGATGTTCTGAGAAAATAGCATTGAAACAAGTATACTATCAAAGGTGAAACAGATCACCAGCCCAGGTTGGATGCATGAGACAAGTGCTCAGGGCTGGTGCACTGGGAAGACTCAGAGGGATGGGATGGAGAGGGAGGTGGGAGGGGGGATCGGGATGGGGAACACATGTAAATCCGTGGCTGATTCATGTCAATGTATGGCAAAACCCACTACAATATTGTAAAGTAATTAGCCACCAACTAATAAAAATAAATGAAAAAAAAAAAGAATTGGGGACAGCTTTTGAAAAGATAAAGGCATGTTTTAATATTAGAATCAACACATGCTTTGTAGTCATTGAAATGCAAAATATTTGTTTTTTTAAGAAAATTAGTTAATGGCAACAACAACAAAATTGCTTTCTACCAATTATTAATTTTCTAGATTTTTTTCTCATGATAAATTTAAAATTCCAGGCTTATCAACAAGTGTGACTAATAGTTTGATGCAGGAAGGAAGTTAAAATTACAGTATATTTGGGACTTCCCTGGCTGTCCAGTGGTTAAGACTCTATGCCCCCAATGCAGGGGGCACAGGTTTGATCCCTGGTTGGAGAACTAAGATCCCACATGTATCACAGCTTGCCACCTCCCCAAAGATTACACTACTACATTCTTAGTTTGTCTATATTAATAGGGAGTCAGAGGAAAAGTAATCCTAAAGGGATGTCAGTCAGTTCAGTTCAGTCACTCAGTTGTGTCCGACTCATTGCGACCCCATGAACTGTAGCACACCAGGCTTCCCTGTCTATCTCCAACTCCTGGAGCCTGGTCAAACTCATGTCCGTTGAGTCAGTGATGCCATCCAACCATCTCAATCTCTGTTGTCCCCTTCTCCTCCTGCCTTCAATCTTTCCCAGAATCAGGGTCTTTTCCACTGAGTTAGTTCTTTGCATCAAGTGGCCAAAGTATTGGAGTTTTGTATTGGAGTTTCAGTTTTTTACTGTAAAAATACTTTTACTCCAAAGTATTGGAGTTTTACAGTAAAAATAGTGTAAAAATACTTTTACTCCAAAGTATTGGAGTTTCAATACTCCAAAGCATTGGAGTTTTGTATTGGAGTTTCAATATTCCAAAGTATTGGAGTTTCAGTTTTTTAAAATGAACAATATTTTTCTAATTTGTGATTTGCTTAGGTTAGATTTTTAAAGCTTCAAATTGTAATTTCACTTCTGTTTATTTTAAAAAATGTTATTAGTCAGTTGTATAACATTATAAGGAAAATTAAGAGACCTCCCTGGTGGTCCACTAGGTAAGACTCCCATTGCAGGGAGTACAGGTTTGATCCCTGGTCAGGGAATGCCATGGCATGGCCAAAAAAGAAAAAAAGGAAAATTAATATGCAAAGATGTATTTATGTTAATTTAAATTTATATTTATATACATACAGAGATAGTTTTGAACAGTAATCAGAGTGGCACCTTTCTCTCCTTGTGTCCACTTTTTTCACATACCATTATTTTATATTGACGTGGTCCATGTGCTTAAAATTTTTTGAAAAATATAGCTCTCTAATGTCTTTGAACTTTGATGTAGTTTTGAATCGTTCTTTCTGCTGCCATTTCTTAATTTTGAGTTACATTCCTTAGGTTAATTCCGTTTTTTCACTATTAAAATAGAACTATGAAAATCTTGGTCAAATTGCTTTTTCCATTTCATTCCTTACAGCAGATGAAGATAAGGAAGGTCATTAGGTCAAAAATACGCAGTTTTATAGCTCTTGTTATAACTTGGCAATTTATTCCCTAAAACAGTGATTTCTCAGTGGATGGGGAGAGAGCATGTATAGTTTGGAAAAGAGAGAATCCATATTTTAGTTTACTTTTACATTATAAGATTACTATTTCTTAATATAAGCTACAGAAAACAAAACTGTGAAATTTTGTTGGGGAAGAAAGAGTAAGAAGTTCAGAAACACTGTTCTATGAAGACTGAAGCCCTTGAAAAAGCTTCAGCTTATATTTAAATAAAATTTCATTCTGAAAACATAGACTGAGTGACTATGGGGGTGGCGGCACAGATGCGCCCAAGGTGAGTGAAAGAAGTCAATGAGGTGTCAGCATTTTCCATGCATTTTTAATCAATCCTTCTGTAACTTTAATGTGCCTACAAATCATCTGGAAATCTTGTTAAAATTTCAGATTCTGACTCAGCAGTTCCAGAGTGGGCCCTAAATTCTACATTTCTAGCAAGGTCCCAGGTGATGCTCTGCTATTACCCTGGGAATATAATTTGAATCGCACTGTTTTAAATCTCTTCCATCAGTGGTATATGAGAGTATATCCACGAGAGTTGGCTACAGGAGATCTTTGATCAATTACTCCAGCAACTTGGAAGTGGAAGAGATGAAATGCTGGCTTGTTTGAGGGGGGAGACAATTTTGCTCATTCAGAAATCGAAGGAGCTGGGGCGTAGGAGACTGTTAAATTTGGATGGGTTGATCACAAGGAGTTTTATGTGCCACTAACATCAGGTTGTTCAAGACTGAAGAGGTAAGGACTTTTGAAGTGGTACTCAGGTTCCTGCTTCTTAACTGAAAGTGCGATAAGATCAGATTCGTTAGGAAACAATTTTCAAAACAGACTCATTTATTTTGACTAAATGAGGCTGAATGATAGTAGAGAGATAGAATTCATTGTATCTTTTAGAAAACCATTGTTTGAGAAAGTAGAAAACCAGTTGCCTATGATTTTGCTTGCCTCGTTGCTGAGATTTTAAATAATTAATTTCCAGAACACCTTTAATGATACTGAATTATTGCCATTAATTGCTTTCCATAGGGAAAATGGAACTAAATAAAGGCCTATGCTATTTCCCTGCTCCTACCTCCATTTTCCTTTTTTTTTTTCTTTTTTGGTGGCATGCGGGGTCTTAGTTCCCCCACCAGGGATTGAATTCAGGCCCCTGCAGTGAAAGCAGTAAGTCCTAGTCACTGGACTGCCAGGGAATTCCCTGCTGTGTAACTTTAAGAAAACCACTTAAAGCTTTATGTTTGGAGTTCTCATAGTGAAAAATGGAAATCGAAGTGCTTGCCTTGTTCCCTGTAGAGTACTTACTGAAATCAGTGGGTTTTGAGGTACATTTCAATTGATTAAAAAAGCAAAAGGCTTTACAATGTAATCTTTTATATTTATTTAGCATATTATATGTGCTAAATAGTATATTATATGCATATATCAAGCTATTTTATACATGATGTAAATATTCTGGCAAATCTTTATAACAAAAATGAAACATTTCCTGTAATCGCAGCAGCAAATTAAATTGACCCTTTTTTGGATTTCACAAATTGAATGAACCTGACTAAAGTGTTTTAGACCTAATTTTTTTTATCCCTTAGGTAATAGTACTCTTGGATATTGATTAAAAATACAGTAATTTAATGCACATATTTAAAGACTTTTAGTTCTATAAGCGATTAATGATAAGTGAGGTCAATTACTACAGGGTGACCCTGTTTGAGATTCTTTAGGTTCTTTTAGATTTAAACACATTTCTTTTTACCAGAGTTTAATATGTATTCTAATCAAAGATATATTTTGACCCAAACTTGTGCCAAAGAATAGCAATCAGAAAATGTCTGAAATAAAACTGTGAATATTCAGATTCGTAATTTGAAATGATTCAGCATAAAGTTTACTGTACTTTTCTAGGAAGCAAAGGTTTGTGAGGCAAATTAAATAGCAGTACCATATATACTGGGGCTTCCCTGATAGCTTAGATGATAAAGAATTCGCCTGCAATGCAGATGACCCAGGTTTGATCCCTGGGTTTGGAAGATTCCCCTGGAGAAGGGAATGGCTACCCACTGCAGTATTCTTGCCTGGAGGATCCCATGGACCGAGGTGCCTGGCGGGCTATAGTTCATGGGTCGCAAAGAGTCAGACACGACTGAGTGACTAAGCATGCACGCATACACTATATATGCTAAAATATAGTAAATAAGCTATATCCATTACAGGGTGGGAATCAAAAGCCAGGGCTCTAGAGTCAAAGAGGTCTGATTTAAAGCCCCAAAGAGGTCTGATTTAAAGTGCTTGATTTGTAGTGTGGCTTTGGTTACTTAACTTTTCAAAGTTTCAGTTTCCTCATCTATAAAATCAGTTTCACAATATAAAGCTCATAGGATTACTGTGGGGCCCAAAAGAGATAATGTATGTGCTGTGGGCTGAATTGTGTCCTTGTCAGACTCCTATGTTGAAGTTCTAACTCCCAGTGTGGATGTACTTGGAGATAGGGCCTTTAGGAGGCAATTTAGGTTAAATGAGATCGTGAGGGTGCGGCTCTAATTCAATAGCATCTTGGCCTTAGAAGAAGAGAGACAAGTGGGGGGTGGGGATCGGGATGGGGAATACATGTAAATCCATGGCTGATTCATGTCAATATATGACAAAAACCACTACAATATTGTAAAGTAATTAGCCTCCGACTAATAAAAATAAATGAAAAAAAAAAAAAAGAAGAGAGCACCCTCTTTCAATGAATGCACACAAAGAAAAGGTCGTGTGAGCGCACAGCAAGAAGGTGGCTGTCTACCAGGCAGAAAAAAGGGCTTGGAATGAAACCTATGTTGCTGACACCTTGATCTTGTACTTCCAGCCTCCAAAACTATGAGAAAGTAAATTTCTTTTGTTTAAGCCACCCAGTCTATGGCATTTTGTTATGACACCCCAAGCAGACTAGTACAGATTTTGGTACTGAGAAGTCTAGTGGTGTTGTAACAAACACCTAAAAATGTGGAAGTGGCTTTGGAGCTGGATCATGGATAGAGACTAGAGTAGTTTGGAGATGCATGCTAGGAAAAAACCTACATTGCTGTGAACACAGTGTTGGTAGAATGATGGATGTTAAAGGTTATTCTGATGAGGTCTCAGGTGAAAATGAGAAATGTGTTGTTAGAAGCTAAAGGAAAAGCCATCCTGACTATAAATGGCAAAGATCTTGGCTGAACTGTGTTCTAATATTTTGTGGAAGGTAGAACCTGAAAATTGGATATTTAGCTGTGGAAATCTCTAAGCAAGGTGTTGAAAGAATACCTTGGTTCCTCATGACTACTTATGGTAAAATGCAAAAGGAGAAAGATGAAGCAAAGAAGGAGTTGTTAAACAAAAAGAAACCAGAATTGAAAGATTTGGAAAATTCTCAGCCCACTCATATGGCAAAAAATGAGGAAGCTTGGTCTGGAGAGAACAGCACGGGAGTGGCTGGACAATTGCTTCTTAAGTAGATTACCCACGATGTTAACTAGTCATCTCAGCAGAAGCCGGGAATAGAGTTTGGACCAAAGCATCAGCGACACTGTCAGTTTGGACCAAAGGGAACATGATAGGGCAGCAGAGCAATTTGGCTGCAAAAATGCATTATCTTTCAAGAAAATGGAAAGATGATCTTGAAAGCGTTTCAGAGATCATCAGGGCTGCCACTCCCAACACAGCACCAGAGTGCATAAGCCTAGGAGGGCAAGGTCACTTTCACCTAAATTTCCAAGGCAGGATCAGTGCCCAGCAGAGCCAGGTGGGCAGGGCTGCTGCAGCAGAGCCACGGAGGGGACAGTGCCACCCAGTGGGGCCGGAGGGTAGAGCGTCAATTCAAAAAGGGTTGTTCTCAAGCATTAAGATCTAATGGAATTTGCCTTATGAAATGTTGCACATTTGGGGGACCTGTTACCCCTTTCCTCCTGATATCTCCTTTTTGGAATGAGAATATCTGTCCTATGCCTACCTTGCTGTATTTTGGAAGCATGTGACTTGTCTGGTTTCACAGGTTCACAGCTGGAGAAGAATTTTGACTCAGGTGCCGTCAAACCTCACTAGATGATATTTAGATGAGACTTTGGGCTTTATTTAGACTGTAGAGTTTATGCTGGAATGTATTGAAGACTTTTGAGGCTGTTGGGATGGGATGAATGTATTTTACATGAGAGAAGGTGTGAATTTGGGGGTGCCAGTGTTGGAATACTATGAACTGAATTATGTCCCCCTCCCCTCAAATTCATATGTTGAAGCTTAACCCCCAAAGTGGCTATGTTTGAAGATAGGCCTTTAGGACGTAATTAAGGTTAAATGAGGTTGTAAGGGTGAGGCCCCAACCCAATAGGATTGGTGGCCTTTTAAGAAGAGAGATCTTCACCAGCCCAGGCTGGATGCATGAGACAAGTGCTCAGGCCTGGTGCACTGGGATGACCCAGAGGGATGGGATGGAGAGGAAGGTGGGAAGGGGGATCGGGATGGGGAATACTTGCAAATCCATGGCTGATTCATGTCAATGCATGACAAAAACCACTACAATATTAAAAAAAAGAAGAAGAGAGATCTTTTTCTACACACACACACACACACACACACACACACACACACACACACATACAAGGAAAAGGTAATGTGAGCACCCAGCAAGAATGTGGCTGCCTACAAGGCAAGATAAGAGGCCTCAGAATAAAACCTATGTAGCTGGCACCTTGGTCTTGGATTTCCAGCCTCCAGGACTGTGCAAAGAAAAATTTCTTTTGTTTAAGCCATACAGACTATGGTATTTTGCTGTATCTGTCTGAGCAAACTAACACAGCATGTAAAACTCTTGGCGTGTAGTAGAAATCAACTATACAGATATGCAATATGCATATATACTGAATAATTGGGGATAATATTTACCCCATCTAAAAGGACAAGCTGATTTCAAGTACTTTGGCAGGACTCCTTTTTAATTCAAATTATTATTAGTACTATATTATAAAGTGACATAATAATAGTAACATCATAGGGATATAGCACATTTATTGTATTTATAATTAATATCATTACTATTAATTTAGGTAGGCTTCATAGTACCTTAGCCCAGTGAAATGTTTTCACCTTAAGGCTCAATATGTACTTAAAAAGTAATATAACTAGACTTTGTTGAATCTATGTAATAATTTGTCGTCGTGTGCGTGCTCCATCATGTCCGAGTCTTTGTGACCCCAGGGACTGCAGCCCACCAGGCTCTTCTGTTGATGGAATTTTCCAGGCAAGAATATTGGAGTGGGTTGCCATTTTCTACTTCAAGGGATCTTCCTGACCCGGGGATCGAACCCACATCTCTTGCGTCTCCTGCATTGGGAGGTGGATTCTTTACCAACTGTGACACCTAGGATGGCTTAATAATTTTTCATTTTTACCAATTACAATAGGTCTGTAGTTTCTTTCTGTCCCAGCAGTCTCTCAACTTGACAAGTCCTTAGGAGTGTGAGTGCCCTCATTTAAAAAAAAAAGTAAAGATAAAGAAGCCTTACTGGAAACTGTGACTAGCTAGATATAATGTGTGAGCAAGTTAGATTTCCCAGGCTTTTATTTCTATGAATGACTTGGTGCCATATACGTGTGCCCCAGTATATGTATATTTATATGTAATAGTTAAAGCTCAAATTTAGAACACCCATTGTTCTTTTGGAATTTTTCAGTAATGAAAGTTTATTCTTTCACAGGTATCAAGGTTACATTTATACATACCGAGTGTCCCAGACAGAAACAGGTTCTTGGAGTGCCGAGGTATAGCTCTTTTATTTATTTTTGCTTCTGGGGGTATTGGGGAGCCATTTGACTTTTACATTGCTTTCACAAAAGAGCCATCAAATCCTACATTCCCCAAATATTCCTCCAATTCAAATCACTAATGCTCTAATCCAAAATTGTTCATCGATCATTAAAAAAAAATTTTTGGTCCCAGTTCTGTTTAGCCACCATTGTATGGAGTGTCTGACTTTGGAGGAAAGATAAGAAAGCTAAAGGATTGTGTTAAAAGTTTTAGTACCTAAGTGAAATTTTAGAAAGTCTATCAAAAATATATAAAAGAATCAAATCTACAATTATTTACTAAATAATACTAACACAAGTGGTTCTGTGGGGGATCAAACAACATGACTCCTGTTTTCTAAGAGCTTATCAGACCCTTGAGGTGATACCAAATGAATTCAACAGCAATGTGAGAGCCTGGTGTTTGCTGTCAGGTTGATCTGGGTGCACGTCTTGTCCACCCTCACCCCGTTTCTGAGAGGTCTCTGACCTTGGGTAGGTTACTTAACTTTTCTTTGAACGAGTTTCTTCATCTGTAAAATAAGGCTAAAAATAGTCGCTTACTCATAGTATTCATTTTGAAGATTAAATGAGATAATGTGTGTAAGGAAAGCTCTTAGCCACAGGCCTAACTAGCAAAGCCCTCAACAATGGGAACTCACCCAAGTTGCTGAATGGCGTGATTATATACAGTTAAGTGTTACACATTATCTATCATAAAAGTTTGAAGAATAGAGGATTTTCCAAGTGTCAGGGTAATCAAGGCTGCTCTGCTTTGGTGACAGGACTCCCCGCTGAGCCATATGGAAGGACAAGGATAGGTGGGAAGGAGAGAGATGGAATATAGTAGCTTTCGAGCTATGCTCTGCAAAATCCTAAGGTCCTTCCATCTGGGTGCCTTGGAGTTGCCCAGCGGGTTATAGGAGGAGAGGAGAATGTGCGGGTATGCTTTGGGTCCCCAATTTGTCTTTAATCTGAGCAGCTCTTTATTTTGCTTAGCAAGTGGGGCTCTGAGAAATATTTCATTAGAAAAATGGATTCTGATGGCTTTGAAAAATTTGAAAGTCACTGTGCCATTGCAAGAAATGCCTATAGAGTGGATCTCTTTCTACCTACCAGGATAATATATTACCCTGCTGTCAAAATAGAAGTCTCTGCAATGGAAACTTCTGACTTCAAATGATTTCTGACTCTTATATAAAAACAGTCTGTCTTTATAATGAAAGCACTTCATCATGAGCTGTTTGAAAACGTAAATGCTAATATCAACCTCTATTAACAACACATTCTATACATTTAAGAAACTCTAAAGACTAGACTTAAAAAAATTAAAATAGCGCTTACCTTTAAAGATGCATCAGTAAACTAGAAAGCACAAATTGCACACTACAAATGTTTTGAACTACTGAGATAAATTAGGGCAAGTTTTCAAACACGTTGTTGCTTTATATCAGGATAATTAATGCCACGATACTAATTAGAGGAAAAGCAGTACTATCTCTAATCAGAACTGTTTATACCTGTTTATTTTTAAAAATTCTCTGCATCACTGCAGAGATGGTTGAATAGGAAATGAAATTTAATTTATTATGAGGAATTGTAGCTTTTGATACATACATATATATGTGTATATAATTTGACCAGAAATAGCCCTTCTCCCTAGAGAAGTAGCCTTCTGCTTCTGAAGAATATTCTGTATGAAAAGGATCTTAAATTAGTAGGGTTTAGCTAACCTTTTGTTTTAATTCATTTTCTTCCATTTCAAGTATAACATCACACGTGGAGTGTTACATGTTTGTGATCACATTAGGAAAGAAAAGGCTTATTGAACACAAATGCTGTCTCATTCTGTTGTCTGGTCTGACCCGTTAATCTAATAATATTGTAATTATCTGCACCAAGAGAGCAGAAGATTGGCATGTTTTCTCCAAAGGGAAAACAGTTTTAAAAAAAAACTCTAGATTTATTTTTGAAATGCATTGCATTTTCCCCTATCTACTAAATTTGCCTTCTTAGTTACATTTTTCTTAAGGTGAATATTAAACTAGTGTGTATTCTCAGAGCTCATATCACCTGACTGGAAGAAATTTCTCTAGAGCATATTGAAGACCAGCTGTGATCCAAAACATGTTTCCATGGATAACTAAGAGATGACAGTATGGGAAATGTGCAAATTTGAACAATAGCTGAGTTCAGTGACAGGATGGGAGATGTCAGTGGTATAACTCTTGTGGTATATGTATTTTCAAAATTGGGTAAATAACAGATATTTATATTGCTTTTTGGAACAATGCTTTAGTTTGCTACCCTGCAGGAAAAATCTTGACAGTAGCACTTCACCTTCTGTGAAGGATTACGCTAGAAATCGAGGTATGTCTGCGATTTGTTTCAGAGAGTGAAGTAAAATTGAACCCTGGATCCACTCAATTATGAAAGACAAATATGATGTGAGTTTCTCATTTTAGATAGAATTTTAGGTTTTATCATTGCCCAGTGTATTAATTTATCTCATGTGACTCAGAGTAAAATTTAGGCAAATTGTTAATTCAGAGAATTCTACCGTCACCCATCGTTTATTAATATGTACATTGTCTGTGGTACATTATAAGAAATGTACTAACACCCCTCTGCTGACTTCAGTGCTTTTGGGCTTTTTTGGATGTTTGATCATCAGTGGATCAGTAGACGTTAAATAATTTCACTTATTGACCTAAGCAAAGCATTATAAATTCGGTCACTTATCTGCCGGGGCAACATTGCATGCCAAATTTCAATTGCTTTTTTACATCCCGTGCTATTATTCCTCCCTGTTAGCGTGGATAATCAAGGTTAACTACATATAAATCCCCATACAAAAGATGCTTCTGTTGATAAATGGTTTTACAAGCCACAAGAACAGGTGAAAAAATGTGTGGTTTGAAATCTTTCCATACCGGGGGAGTGTATAGTTTCTCTTCTGGTCTGTGACTCTAACCTCACTAGAACCTGTTTTGTCTAGTCCTAATCTGAGAGGAAAAGCACTGGGTCCTGGGATCTAGGGCCAGTTCTGCCTCTGGTTATCTGTGTGACTTGGGCAAGCTGAATTCTCTTTGTATTTTCATTTTCTTATCTGTCAAATGGGAGTAACCAAATCATCCAAGAACAGCCAGTCTGTCAAATAGTGGGGGCCAGAGATGGGAAAGGGCTTTGAAAATGAAAAAGTACTCTAAGGAAGATACAAGAAGTTTATCTTGTGCCTACAGCCTGCCTTTGTCATTTGGAGATTCTATCCTGGAGCTAAGGAACTCTAGGACTTCTGTAAGAATCCAAGGAATTTTGGACTCCTGTAAGAATGGCCATGTTCTTTTGGATGAAGTTTCAAGAGAATTCTGGAAAGGTGTTTTGAACATAAGGGTAGAGCTGAGTGAGAGAGTATTCTACATCTACTGAGTAGCTATGTGGGCCTCTGAGTGGACACTTATTTAAAACTGTTAATAAAAAATAAATAAAAATAAAACTATTAATAAAAAGAACTTTTCAGTGTTTTCAATGAAAAACTATTTACCCCGATGTAGGAAATGACCAAGAGTTACAGTGGATAGTGTATCTTCAGCATTTAGTCTAGTTGACAGAAGTCTGTCTGCCAGCCTTCCTGTTTTCTCATTAAACGCTAACAAATGAACAGCTCCCACCTCAAAAATTTTCCAGATGGAAGAGCTGAAAAACAGCTTTCTAAAAAAAAAACCAAAAAACAAAAAACTTGTCATTGTTCAATCGCTTACAGCAATACTATTTTATTTTATGTAAAATGACAGTTTTGAGCTGATGTCTAAAGCTTGACTCATAAGCTTTTGCAGGAAATTGTTGTGGATTTCAAGTAGTGTCTTTACAAGAGAATTGATGTCAGGAAAGGAGTACATTTTAATAGTCACCTGCAAATAATGATCCCTTCAAAACCAACCAGATAAATAAATAAAGGTGACCTCAGAGAGTCTTTCATTTTCATGTCATAGAGAAAACCTTGTCAAGTGAAGTGTTGATGGAGGGAACAATTTGGGGGAGGATAGGGAAGTTTCCCAAGCAGGAAGAAATTGAATGTGAAGGATGAGGCAGGACAGATTGTGGAGTCAGAGTATGAGGACTAACTAGCCCTGCATTTAAAATGCAATTTTAAATTTCCTGTGTAGCATTTTACATTGTGGAATGATGACAGGGAAAATGGGTGTTTGTTTTGTTTGCTTTTAAAATTTTTCTTGGTTCTTTAGGCTTTTTATTAATGACCTGTAGGATCTGTGTTTTTTTCCCCTGTTTAATTTCATCCTCTCCATTGGTGAATTCATTGTGGGTAATGGCTTCCCTTAGAGGTTTGGGATGTATGAAGGGTAGCAGGTGGGAAGGGCAGGGTGATGAGCGGGAGCTTGTACAAACTGATACCACCCTCGGGAGAACTGAAATGACAGCTCATTAGCTCCTCTTGCAGGGCAATTCAGCCAACCAAAGTGAGCTCTTCTAGAATGTTGTTTTTCCTGCTTCCTTCTGTTTTCAAATATTTGAATAAGTTACACAAATGTTACCTCTCTCGGCATCCCTTATACATTTTGTAGGCCCATTTTGTATAATTATGAGGTAGATGAATAATCTGCTTGACCTTTTATTTTCCAGACAGCACCTGGGGTACATAAAAGATTTTTCCGGAAAATAAAAAATCTCATTTCAGCATTTCAGAAGCCAGATCAAGGTATTGTAATACCTTTGCAGTACCCAGTTGAGAAGAAGCCCTCAGCTAGAAGTACACAAGGTGCTACAGGTATGGTTTACTGTCCTTCTTTGATAGGCTTTGGAAGCTCAGGGCTATGAGTAGACCCTAGTCATATAGTTCTGTAAGAAAAATACAAGCAAGGAGATCAAACCAGTCAATCCTAAAGGAAATCAACCCTGAATGTTCATTGGAAGTACTGATGCTGAAGCTCCAGTACTTTGTCCACCTGTTGCGAAGAGTCGACTCATTGGAAAAGACCCTGATGCTGGAAAAGATTGAGGGCAGCAAGAGAAGAGGGCACGAGAGGATGAGATGGTTGGATGGCATCAAAGGACATGAGTTGAGCAGACTCAGAGAGATAGTGAAGGACAGGAAAGCCTGGCGTGCTGCAGTCCATGGGGCCACAGAGTCGGATGAAACTGAGCAACTGAACAATAAAGAAAAATGCAACGAGAAAGTAGATGGAGCCGACAGCCCAACTGAGGGGAGGCTGTTCCTATGCTATTGGATTTCCACATGCTATACTATGAACTTTTAATAAAACTCTGCAGAAATGTAAAAAATACTATGAGCCCACAACATTTTCATCTCTCTTTTCCCATCTTGTTTTCCCAAGCCTGTTTTGTGGCTCCATAAGTACCATTTCACTTCACGAATTCAGACACAAATCATTTGAAGTATAAGACAATTCTGAGTACATCTGGGCTTGTTCTTTACCTTTACTTAGCAGATAGTGTTCTCCCTTCAGGGGTGGAAAGGCTAATGTTAGGTTGGTCCATGTGAGCCTGATTTCTGGATTTGTGATGCTTGAATTAATAAAATTTTATTGTAGCAAAGGAAAGGAAGTTAGTCGACTTTATTATTCCTCTAGTGCAAGTTGTTAAATCTCTTGAGCAAAGCCGTTTTAGTGGATATGTCAAGCTAATGACCAAACACTAGCCAATGTCCTCAGCTGTCAGATTTGTGATAGCTGACATCTATTGAAAGGGGTTAATCATTTGTCTGAAGTAAGAGGATACATGTTGATTGAAACAATAAATATTTATGATAAAATTAAATGAGTTGTTATTTCGGTTTTTGACAGGACCCAAGCTCAGGCATAAACTGACAATTAGACTCAAGTGGTGAATTAAATTGAGTAGTTAGCTTTTTGAAAAGAAATGTAAATAGAACTCCAATTTACAAATTGGCTCAGTATTCTATTCTCTGTAACAGTTTTAAATACTAGTTGCTTGAACTAGATCATGGGAATGTATCTTTGTGAACTTTATGCAGTGGGAAATTTTATAAGTTTGAGTTAACTTGTAATTTTAATAGCTTGTAAATTTATCTTTCCTTGATTTTTGTTATTGTTTTTCTTCAGGAAGAAGAGACGATCCTGATGTCTTCCTGAAAGCACCATGAAGAAAAGGAAAACACACCTTGTACTTTATTTTCAATAATTTAAATATATGCTAAGTCTTATATATAATAGATAATACAGTTCAGTGAGCTACAAATGTATTTCTAAAACCATCATAGCCCTGTAATGGAAGCATCTAGCATGATGTTAAAGCTGAAATGGACTTTTCGGATAATGAGGGGCTTTGAAATGAGGATTGGGGAAAAATAATTCCACAGATTATTTTCAGTTATTATATTTACAAATGGGAAACGATTTAAAAAATAATGATACTTTATAAAAGATTAATGTCATTTCTTGCCAAATATAAATAAAAATAATCCTCAGTTTTTCTCAAAAGCACCATTTTTAGTGAAATATTATTTGATAGCTACTGATTTGAAAATGTCTTGCTTGATTATATGGCAGGAAGCTGGTTCGTGTCCTTCATCTTTGTCACGTGTGGTTCTACATTAGGTATTATGCTCTCCACTAGCTATGATGTTGTAGGCTCTTTGGGGATTTTTGAAGCTGTGCCCTGTGTGTTGAAAATAAGTTCCAGATAAACAGTGAAGAATTTCTCTTTAATTCTGAAAGCAATCTTCTTGCCTAGTCTTACCTGGTGTTCTGATGTTGGACAGTAAAATCCACAGACCAGTCTGGAGTTTAAAAATCTTGTAATTTAAAATATACTCTAAATGTTTATTATATTTGATGCTATAGGATTTGAAATTATATTACAAATCCGATGAAGTGGGCTTTACTTTTTTTCATTTACCTCTACCGCAGTAGTTGCCACTCCATGTAAAACCTCATTTTGAAAGCGAGCTTTAGCAGTTGCGGTTCATTGGCCGTGGCTCGTGAGCAGCTGAGTTACAAGCCATCTCCTATGAGGTGACCAGACAAGACCATCAGAAGCTTACAGGTTACATTAATTTTTAACAATTCCAAGTGATTGCAACCTAAGTGAGAGCCAAGATTTTACACAGTGTTGGATACTGGTATTTTCTTCTCATATTTATATTTTCACGACTCTTGCAATTCGATTATATGTCAAGTTGCTTCAGGGCTCAGAGAATTCATTCATTCAGCAAACACAATAGGTACCAGCATAGAGAAGTGAGAAGACCTGGCCTCCATGGTCAAGTAGCCCCTTGCCTAGTTGGACAAGAAAACAGTCAATAAAAGACAATAAAGAAAGTAACAATAAAACACAAGAAAGTAACAATAAAAGTTGCTAAGTACATGGTAAGTGAGGGTCCCAATGTGTAGGTGGATCTGTCTTTTTTCTAAATGTTCTACTCCATTTATAGTTATAAAATATTGGATATTCCCTGTGTTTTACAATATATCCTTGTAGTGTATTTTATACAGAATAGTTTGTACAATTCCCTACACCTTTATTTCCCCTCCCCCCTCCCTCTTGTCATTGGTAATGACTAGTTTGTTTTCTATATCTGTGTTTATTTTTTTATTTTTAAATTCACTAATTTGTTGTATTTTTTAGTCTATGATGTGATTCCATATAGTATTTGTCTTTCTATGACTTGTTGCACTTAGCATAATACCCTTTAAGTCTACCCATGTTGTTGCAAATAACAACATTTCCTTCTCTTATATGCCTGAGTAGTATTCCATTGTATATATACTACATCTTCTTTATCCATTAATCTGTTGATGGACAGGTTGCTTCCATAGCTTGGCAATTATAAATAATGCTGCTCTGAACATTGGGGTGCATATATCCCTCGAATTAGTGTTTTTGTTTTTATTTCTATATATACCCTAAAGTGGAATTGCTGGATCATATGGTAGCTCTACTTTTAGTTTTTTTTGAGAAACCTCCATATTGTTTTTCACAGGTACTCCACCAATTTGCATTCTCACCAACAGTGTATGAGGGTTCCCTAGGCAGAGCTGTCTTTAAAGGCAAAATGCATTAATCCAAATATTTCAGCCTATAGTCCAGAGGAAAAAGCTAAGTTTCTATGTAAACTAGTGACTTGGAATTCTGGGTTCTTCATGTGAGATGGTGAGCTTGGTTAATTATTAGTGACCTGCCGAGACACAAAGCTACTCTCTCTGTTGGCAAGATCTGATTTCTGAGCATTTACCCTGGATGCTATGGGATTGCAAAGGTGGAATATGGCCACAATGATGTATTTGTGTGCCAGTTTACCATTTCTAGAAGTAAAAACATCACTTTAATTTGTAAAGGAATTCAGAAAGCTGACTTTCAATATAAAATGCATATGTTTAAGTACTTTTTAAATATTTGTAGCTTGGGTTTAAATTTTAATAGGTGTAAATAATTTTTACCCTAATTTGTTCATTCTGGAATAATCCTAAAAGTATGAATTGTTTGCATGTTCCTTTACCAGAGTCTTTTTTGAAAAAACTTTTTTTGGAATCATCTATGGTTTATCCTATTTTAATAAAGTATTTGAAAGCTTTATTTTCCTAATTTGTCTTAAAATATTCCTTTCAAAAATATTCAAAGATATCAAAGCTATTGATATACTAAATAAAGCATTGATGAAGGTCATCTTACTTCTCTTATTGGACTAATTCACTGAAAAAGGTAAGTGCTTTTCTGATTTTGCTACTGTCAAATTTTCCAGTTGATGTGTCTACCCACTGTGTCTTCTTTTGTTGGCCTTTTATTCATTGTTTTTTTTTTTTTTCACTTTTTCTTTCCTGGCATAAGCATCCTTGCTATTTCCCAATATATAATAGCTTGCACCTTTACAGAAAGGTCATATCCTTGCCATATCTAAAATATTGCCATGCTAACATATACCTATAAGATGCTGAGTAAAGGCAGAAAAATGCACATATATTTCTACATGTACACCTTTCTTTAGGGAAAAAAAAGTGTGTCAGCAAGCCCATGAGGAACATGACAGTTTATCAAATACTTGTTCATCTCCTCTGAAATTTGTTCTTAAGGTCAGTAGGAAGACAAGCTTAGATAACTGTCCATTTGGCTGTTGCAGGCAGGGAACCTTTGTGGTAGTACATAGGCAGAATACGCCTACAGGGGATATTAACTCTGATTAACTCTTCTGGTATAAATTGAGGGCTGGATTTAAGATATTATTTGTGGTAGAATGGATAGAGAATTTAAAATGTGAGAACCAGCTTTAAAATCTGTTAAGAATGTTTAGATGTCAGCTTATGTTTTATTTGATTCACTTTATTGAGTTCAGAATCCAAAGTCTATTAATAATAAAACTCAGATTTGCCCTTGAGCATTTCAAGGTTATAAGATGCCTAGTCTTCCTGTTAGTGGGCTATAAATTCAACTTTGTTGCCTATGTTTGCCCTTGCAGTAAATGGGACACCATAATTCTGCAGTTTGCAGCTCAGGGTGAAGTTAAACTGCCCAATTTGGACAGTTTCATAATTTGGGCTCATTGGCCCAACTTGTAGTAAAAGGCTGGAATTTCATCATTAGGTCATTTGCTTTTTAAATGAATATTTTTATGTGGAAATAATATAACAAACCTGATCAACTGGAGAGAGCCCATCAAAGTAACAAATGAGACTTGAATTTGCTTTTTTGGCTTTGTCACTGATTATGCCAGTGATGTACAGTCAGTCTGTTGCTAGTATCGCATTTGCCAAATAGGAACAATTAAGTCTTGCTCCCCTTATAGGACTATTGAGATACTAGACTTAAATAAATTCACAATAGTAATATTACTAAATGTTTAAATAGCATTGATATTCAAAGATCTCTGAAAGTGAGGGGGACTAGGGAAGAAACATGGAGAAATCCCTTATTTCCTTTATAATTCTCTCAATGTACGAGCTCTTTCTTTTTGAACTGAGGGTGAGATGTGTAGGTTGAAAAAACAATCTCCAGGTGATACTAATATATCCCAGCTACACGCCCCACCCCCATCGCTTTTTTTGTTGATTGGTTGAAACAATCAGGATTGTCTTCTGCTCTGTGAATCTTTTCAAGGTATCTCTATATATTGGTGAATAAAAAAGCACAGGGCGTTTGAGAGTGGTGTAAATTCCAGGATTTCAAACAAAGTGCAATAACCGCCTGTTTGGATTATATGTACTCCATTACTATCACGATGAATTTTGGAAAATCTGTTGGCCAGCTTTCTCAGTGTCACTCGTAAATGTCTTTTTGTGAAAAGTAAGTGCCAAAGGGCCATTGTAACTGCCCAGGACTTTGGGCCGCAGAAGAGTTGTTATTTTTTAGTCTCTCCTGATCGCCTTCCCTGGCCCATTCAATTCTTTGCCAGTGCATTGGGTTGCCTTGCTCTCCTAGCTCCCTCCCACCCCTGTTTTTCAATCCTTAATTTTCTTTCTATTGCCGAGAAAGGCATCAACAGGAGGGAGGACCTTTCTAAGTCCTAGCCTAGAGGCTTTTAAACTTGAAACAGCTACTCTTCTTTTTTTATTAAATGGTCATTGGTGTCAGCGATCCTATATGTATGAAAAATAAAAGTGAAAAGATGTCCTCTTACGATTAGTGCCTTTTTGATTTCTACACCTATATTTTCAAGATTATGCAGTTTTATTGTTCTCTGTTAGGGAGCCACTTTTCAAATCTCAGGTGACCAGACTGACTTGAGAATGCAGTTTGGCGCATGAATAAAATGAGACACAGTGTTCATTTGTCGTTTTATTTTTTAAAAATGAAATATTCAAAGTACTTTTTTGTTTCAAATATCAACACATAATGTTTAACTTGAAATATTTACAGCATGTTGTTGTGATGCTCTGTAGAAAAATGCATGCTTCTGACCTGAAAGCCAGAGCAAAATGCAAAAGACCATTTAACTGCAGCCAGAGAACATGAACCTGTACAGTATCCAGTCACTTTTCAGCACAGGAGTGAGAGCAGGAATACAAAACTGGAACCTATTGTTTCCTAGCAACATGGCTCAGGCCATTATAACACAATTTCCAGTATGATTAGAACCTCTAACTGTTGTTATATAGAAACTGAAAATCTTGGCATACACTGTAAACATCTTTACTTCTCATGAGAAAGTAAGCAGCTAAAAAGAATATTTTTCTGACGTAAAGGCTATACTTCTCTTTTTCACCTTCTCTCTTACTGATGCTTTTGCCAGAAGAATAGTAAAGATTTAGACATTGTCATGAATCATACAAGTAAAATATTTTTCAAGGACACAATCTGATATACTAACATTTATTTAAGAGGTTAAAGTCCACCACTAAATCTAAGGAAAGATTTTTTTAACTGCCAAACACATTTCCTTTGACAAATAATGTAAGATGACAACTGCCAAGACAAAATCCACAGCAAGTTTAACTCTAACTATTTTCAGTTACTGTTTAGGAAGTAATTTCTTCTTATACACAGCAGTATATTTGGTCCTTAATAGCTTTCACATGAAGGACACACTGATACAGTCACTATTTTGTGGTTGAATTATTTTTTGTTGTTTGTTGTTTTCTGTTTTTTTTTTTTTGTTTTGCTTTTCTGTTTTTTTTTTTTTTTTTTTTTTTTTTGTTTTTGTTTTTTTTTTTTTGCAGAATAAAGAACCTTACAGAAGGCTGTGGAAGAGCAGTCTGAGATCTGAAGTACTACTCAGGTCAGCTATGTGTATGTGAGTTCCTCCAAGAACACAAGAATGTTGCATCTAATCTGTAGCCTTCTGTTTTTCCAGAAGCTATAATACATTTCAGTCTCTCCAAAAGTTCCTTTCCACACTTGATTACTGTACTTTTGCTTCCATTACCACTGAATTCCATTACAATTGCTCTTACAGGAACATATCTTTATAAATGCAAAAACTGTCCTGACTCTCTTAGGTGATATTACAGTGGGGCCTGGTCTGGTTAAAAAATTGTTTTCAAAAAAATGAAAGAGAAGAGAAAAGTAGTAGAAACAACATGATAGGATGCTTGAAACTGTGTCAACAGTAATGAAAAAAACCTTATGAAAATCAGAATTTAACTGTATACCTCTCTACATAGCATGTGAATTCCAAATTATGCATTGTTAAGTTTTCATATATTTGGCTATGTTGTATATATTATATTATATATATAGTCTATATATTATAGATCTTCTAGATAAATTGACAGTAAAGGACACACTTATTTTATACATTATTTTGTTGGGTTACAAATTAAACCCAATAAAGCCTATTTCTATGGTGAGTGTTTTACTAAAAATTAGTATGAATTGGGCTTTATTTCCCTTTCCTTCAGGAGTCATGCTTCTAATCAGTAATGACTAGAATGACAACTACAAATAAATATATTTAAATGTCTGTTCAACTGTGAACTTCTCAGCTCTTTTGGACCTCTAGACTGTAGTGCAAGAGTCAAAACAAAAGAAAACAAACAAGTAAAATGGGCCTAACTAGAAAAAAGAAACAATCACGGAGTATTCCCTGCTTCCAGCCCAGAACAGTCTTCCTAGGAGAGCCCAACTACTGTGCTCTCACTCAGGCTGACTTGAAGGCTGTGTGGCTGTGTAGTAGTGTCAGCTGCAAGTCTTCTGGGTATGAGAAATTCATGTATTTCTCTTTAAAATGCTTTTACTTTCATCAGGAAATGCAAACAAATTATTCTTTCATTAAACTTCATAACTACAAGTCAATAAAGGCATTCTTTGTATTCAGATGAACAGGAAGTGACGTATTCAATAGCTCCACGTTCTTATTCAGAAATGCCAAATGTTTCTCTTAGATTTACTACTCATTAGTGTGCTAACCTTTTGGGTTTTTTTCCTCTTTCCTCCAAAAGACTTTGGAAGTGGTAAAGAGAACAGTAACAGTTCAAGGCAGTATTAGAACCACAGCTCTAAGTGATAAAAAGTGCATTTCCTGAATATAATACAAATATAACTTTAAGAAACCAAAGGCACAAACTAAATAAATATGTATTACAAACTAGAAATGCACAGTTCAAGGTAATTACTATTAAGTAAAAGCTTCAAATACTTGTTTCTAATGGGTATTTAAAGCAGTTTGAAAATGATACATCATCAGTGAATTGCAAAAAAGTATAATCGCTTAAAATATAAGCAAAATAGACTCTAATATTGACATCTTGGATTAGTGATAAAATACATCATCACATTTATGAATGTACTCTCTATATACAGTTCATAAATCATTTTTCCATTGATTTAAAAGAACATCAGAGGTTCTAGGAACTTAAGGTCCATTTTTAGGCTGGTGTGGAGGTATTCAAGTTTTCAACAAGTTTGTGAGTAATTTTAGAATCCTGTCCTGATAAATACTATTACCATTAACACAGGCCTAATTCAGGGGAAAAAACCCCAATAATATGGTTGTAGTCTGGATTAGTAATCTCTTGAGCTGGTGTACTGCCAATTAAAAAGAGAGATGAGTTCATCATGAATTCTCTCTCTCTCTCAGAACATGTGTGTAAGAATGTGGTAGTCCCAACCGGAAGGTTTTGAAAACGAAATGTTTGGATACACCCTCCCCTGCTGTCTGTGGGTCCTTGCCTTTCACTCACTATACTTTGTGTAGTTAGGAGTCAGACTCTTGAAAAACCTTAATGTGAGCCTGGATTCTGACTTTGCATATTTTCCAAAAAGAGTGTCATCACAAAGCAAGGCACTGACCCCACACCGCATTTAGGTAGTGGCTGGCAAGAACCCAAACTGTGACATTCCATCACAAATTCTCCTTCAGACACAGCAAATGTCCAGACTGGGTGATGAAAAGTGCTGAAGCTGGCTCAGGGGAATTCTCCACAGGCCACATTGTGCTGTCCAGTATTTTCATTTGTGGTAACTCAATTGCACAGCAGCTTACAAACTCTTTGTCACTGGGCACGAATCTCCCAGTTCACCAAGGGGCTCTTCTTGGGTGACAGGATTCATACAGATTGAGAAACTGCAGCTGATATTAACACTAATCCTGATCTTTTTTTCTGAATTTTAAATGATCGCAGAACAAAATAACCCTTCCTGGAAAATAGCTATTTTCCTAGGCAGGAGAGATGATTAAATAAAAAATAAATGGGCAAAGACAGAGAACTAAAATAACTACCCATATAAATTATCTTAGTAAAAAATAGTCTGCCTCTCTATAATTAGTTGAAATGTGTTAGGTTGGAAAGGACTCAATTAAATTTCCTGACTATGGCTGGGAGATGTTCAATACAGAATTGTACATTGAAATATAAATCTAAGTGGGATGAAACAATGTGGCAGCAACTTCCGTGATGTTTAGTTTGGTCTTCCCATTGGCACTTTCCTTTCACCTTGGTATTACGTCTTTTTTTTGTTTTTGTTTTTGTTTTTAAGGTTTTGGCTCTTCTGAATTTCTGCAGTAGTAGTGAGTGTAACACCACAGGCATGTATGTCTGTGAAAGCCTTTTTTTTGTATCAGAATCACACTTTGTAGTAAATTACCTTTCATGTGCACGAAACCATTGGATTAGTGTATAAATACTGAATCACGAATGTGAAACTATGACCAAAACACACCCTATATATAAATGAGAAATTCCTACCCGGGTTAATAAAAGCTATGTTTACATGACACCAATACAGCTGGACAACTGAGTACAAAATGTAGTCAAAACAGGTTGGGTGGGAGGAGTTTCATTGGCCAGCTGCCTTGGTATCATGTATACACAAGCAGATAGTGGCAATTGGGTTTGGTGACCACACCCACAGGGAAGCGTGGTAGACGGAACCCAGCCACCACACGCCAAAACACAGCACAACAACATGGCATTTATTTCAACGAGCAAGGAGGAATTATCAGGGAGGAAGGGTAAATGGGTCCTGATTCTAGGAGATGGTGGCCGAGGACATTTTACACTTCTTTCGAAGTTTCCTGTAACAGATCTGGAACATGTGAAAGAGCTGGTAGTCTTTCCAAACACACGGCTCAGATCCTATTGCACCACCTTCCAAATAGCCCGCAAGTTCTGCCAACAGCTGAGTATGTAACCTTATGTCACAACAGAGAACCTCGGGTTCTTGCTTTATATTTGAACATCTGCATGGCTCAACAAATTGAAAGTGGTGCTTGCTGAAAACTTTTTTTTTTTTTAGTTGTTTGAGTTCTACTTGTGTTATTTTGAATACTGCCACACAAGAACTAAAAATCTGTCATTTCTTAAAGAGTTTAAACAAACAATATTAAAATACCATCTTCTGTCACATTGAAAGGCAGTTGGATATGTTTTTCCTCCATATTTACATATACAGAGTTCTGATCTAGAAAACCGATACAATAAACCATTGTATGTTTTAAAAACAGGCAGTCTTTGGTGACGCAAAGGCAGAGATTTTTTTTGTTACCTCCTGCCTATTTCACTCTGTCTCATAAAGTGAATATTATTGGCACTGTCAGAAAGTTCTAAATACTGCTCGACAGACAGAACAAAATACCCATCATAACCTTGCACTCTCCCGGTACTCAGCAGCTGCTGTTTCTCCCCCTCTGTCCACGCCCGGATCCCCTCTTCCCCTTCTTGCAGCCTTCTTTGTTCCTTAGTCCAGGCCTGGGCCACGGCGCGCTGTCTGGCGATCTCCAACACGTGGTTCTTCTCCTCTTCGACAGTCGTCCCATACCGGATGTTGAAGCACAGAGCCCCATGCTGGAGCTGGATATCTGCAAACCGTCTAGTCCTCCCATTCAACACAGAAGTCATCTGGGACACGGTGACATTGACACCGTTCTCCAGAATGCGCCTCCCCCCAGTGTTACCAATGAGCACCAGGTCTTCCTCCAGAGACCCGAGCTTAATGAAGTAGTGTGTGTCCCTCCCCTCTATGGTAAAATGTAGGTTTTCCAGGTAATGAGCATTGTTGAGAATGGCAGCCAGCCGCCTGCTATCTTCATTGGCTACTCCTATAATATCGGCTGTTACAATGCCATCCTTGATGGCGAATTTTATACCTTTGCCAAAAACAGAAGGGACAGCGGCAAACCTTGGTTGCTTCCCTCCTTCAGGGCACCGTCCATCACCATATCGGGGAGTCATAGGAAGTTGGTCCAAGGAAATGAAATTCCTGAGCTGTTTCTGGAGCTCACATTGAATACCCAGGATGGTCTAGGAAAGAAGAAAGGCACAGAGCAAGTGTAGCAGAGGATTAGACACCTGTCATGTGCTTGGTGATCGTAGAAAGCAAAGGTTTGCCAGGTTGCTTTCTCCTCTCCTTAATTTGCTGGTTTGTGATTTAAAAACAAGCCTAATTTGGAATCTCTTCACCCGAGTTTTGGAAAGGAAAAGACTAACAGGTGATTTGATTACCTGTCATATATTTCTTGATATCTTGGTGAGTTAAGGGTTAAGCATAAGCAAATATATTCAAATTTGATACTACAGAATCCAAGAGCTAGAAGGCACTTAAGTGGGTCTGTGTGTGTGCTGAGTTGTTTCAGTCATGTCTGACCCTTTGTGACCCTGTGGACCGTAGCCCGTAGCTCCTCTGTCCATGGGGTTCTTCAGGTAAGAATACTGGAGTGGGTTGCTGTGCCCTCTTCCAGGGGATCTTCCCAACCTAGGGATCAAACCCAGGTCTCTTACATCTCCTGCATTGGCAGGTGCATTCTTTATCACAAGTGCCACGTGGGAAGCTCCCCCTAAACAAAGACACTTTAGTTTTTACAATTCAACAGACATTGACTAGCTGTTTATTACTGGATGTAGAGTAATATATTAGCCACAGTGAGGTATAAAGAGATGGTATAAGGCATCATTCTTAATTTCAAGTAGCTCATGATTTTATTTTTTTTTTTTTAGAGTGGTTAGAAATAGTACCCTTGGTAAGATGACATTTATTTATTTATTTATTTATTTTTATTAGTTGGAGGCTAATTACTTCACAACATTTCAGTGGGTTTTGTCATACATTGAGCTCATGATCTTATAAATAACAAGGGCAAATCAGCAAGTTCATGGGTCTTTTTATGTGGATTAAAAAAAAAAAACCAAACACTTTTGGGACCTTCCTGGTGGTCCAGTCCTTAAGAATCCACCTGCCAATGCAGGGGACACAGGTTTGATCCCTGGTCCCATGCACTCTAGTGTCTGTGCTCCATAGCAAGAGAAGACACTGCAATAAGAAGCCTGCATAACTCAAATGAAGAGTAGCCTCTGCCCGCTGCAACTAGGGAAAGACTTTGAGCAACAACAAAGACCCAGAGTGGCCAAAAATAAACATAAATAACTAAAAAAACTCTTTTTACCATGGCAGAGTTCAAACATATTAAGAAATGAACAAGAGAATAATGAAATTCCAGGTATCCATTTAAAAGCATCAGAAATTTCCAAAATTTTGCTAAACTTTTTGCTTGACTTTTAATTACAAAAAGCATTTACATGTTATATGTATTTACAAAAAGGGATGAGCCTCTGGTACCTACTTAGAATTGCTTTCACTTATAATTTTTTTATACTTGAATTTCAAGCCCTCCCACCCAAATTTCAGTTTTATTTTGTTAAAGCCATATATATATATATATATATATATATATATATATTTGCAGACACAGATATTCCTCTTTCATTCATCTGAAAGAAAAAGTTCCTTCTTGCTTTCACTTTGTATCTCATTAAGTGATGGAATTTCTTGCTGAACTTTGAATGTTTTGGTATTCCTATTTTTCCAGAGAGTTTCTAATATTTATTATTTTGCTTCATTGCTCTTACATACTTTTTCTTTATTAGAATAAATTTTTTGATTGCACTGTGCGGCATGCGGGATCCTAGTTCTCTGACCAGGAAATGAACCTGTGCCTCCTGAAATGCAAGCTCTGAGTCTTAACCACTGGGTCACCAGGTAAGTCCCATTTATCAGAATAATTTGTTATTCCCATGCTTCTAATGCACTATGCTCTGATTTATTTTTCAGTTGGAGATCTGATGTTTTACGTCTCTTAGAGAATAATTTTCTCTATATAGAATCCATAACTACCCATTTTAGAATCATGAAAGTTCAGTTCCACTTTCCTCTTGTCAGTCTACTGCAGCAGTCATCAAGTCACAAGTTAGTCTTCTCTTTTCCCAAAGCTCCAATTCGCTGATCCTTTCCCCATGGAAGCTTTTATCCTACCTCTTCATTAATCATGGACATTTAAGTGGATAGTCAAGAAGACTCAAACAGAAGTAAGCACATATATGTTAATACTATTTCATGGTGTTGGATGCCCTTCTGTTTTTTCAGCTAAATAGGGATGGTAAAACATTTACTAACCTTTCCAGGATCCCACTCTTGAGTTTTTGTCTGAAGCTGTAGAAGCTCATAAGTTAATTCCAAATTTTCTAATTCTGGTTTGGGAAATCCAGGTAGTACATTGTGTAATTGGAAACCAAATAGCTCCAACCAACTTCCAATATCTGTGAGACACAAAATTTAAAAGAAAAAAAAACATTTTAAAGCCCATACTTTACAACTTTTGTGGAAAGCTTGAAAGATGCCTTTCCTGCCTTTGATATGTTTAGCCAATGGTAAGTTAGGGATAAGCTTCCCTTTGTGTCACTCACTCTAAAACATCTGATCCTTTCTCTGGGGAAATCTTTTGATTCATGGATAATCATAGAGATTGGCTCAGTTTACTGTGTGGAAATTCTTAGTGTGGTAGTGGTATTAAGGCCACACAGACTCTGGTATTAGATTTGTTTGATGCAACAGAATCTTGATTTTTCTTCTGTGGAATTATTTGTAGAAGCTTTTAAGAGTGAAAACTATGAACAGAAAGCTTAAAAGGCAAGAAGAAAATGTACTAGGATGCAAAAGTATCATGTTTTACGCCAACGTGTACAGTTCTGCTCACTCAAGAAGGCTAAGGAAGAGATTGCACAATAACTTGTGGGCTAGCTGGCAGGAAGAGGAAGCATCTTTACAAAGGCATTGAGATTATGTGATAAACACCAGGGAGCGTTTTCTCTTTACTTTAGCATAAAGCATTACGCCATTTAAATACCTGTGGTATACTTGGCAACATCTTGAATTTTGCCAACAGGGTAGTTATTTTCAAAGGAGTAGAGGTTGAATGGTTTAGGAAGGAGGTTCAACTGTTTCCATATGTGATGATTAGGCGTCGTCCATCGACCAGCAACAACATCATAATCCCTTTGCCCCAGGTGCACTAGTTTAGTAAGGAAATCATAGAGTCCTCCATGAAAACCAATGATGACCTGAAAGTCAGGATAAGTGTCATGATAGATATCTCCATAAGGTGTGTACAGTATCTCTTTGATCACCTGACCCCGACTGCTGAACACGGCTAGTGGGGTGCCTGTATTATCACAGGCTACGTAATATTCTTCACCACTGCTTAGCTCCATGGCAATAAGGTGACCTTGGAGATCATAATACAGGGATGTAATCTCTGAGCTGGTGTGGTTGTACAAATGAGTAACTCTTATGGGGTTGGCAAGGTCTGCATAAAAGAACTGGAGGTGCTGTCCAGGGCTGGACTTACTGGCCACACGTCGCCCAAGCCCATCATAGTAATACTGCACAGTCCAGCCAGAAGCCTTATTGTAGGCTTTCTGCAACAGACCATTAGAATTATATTCAAATACGTCATTTCCCCTCTGTCTCAGAAAGCCATCTTCATCCATCTTGTACTGAATTTCTCCAAGTCTGGTGATGCGATCTCGGAGGTCATATCGGAGAGGAGTAAGACGAGCACTATTCCCATGGCTTAAGAGGTTGATGTTCCCATTCAGATCATAACTATAACGCCACTGGGTTTTATCGTTTACAGAAACAGTTTGAAGTTGCCCATCGGCATCATATTCATAGAAGTATCTTGTTATATTGGCATCTACTCCTACTCTGATATCACATATTACCATTCGGCCCATATTATCGTATTGAATAGTCATCCAGTAGGCAATTGCCTTTAGGATTTCATACTGGACTTCAATGACTTGTCCATTGGCGCTGAAGATCTTGGTGTGCTTCATCACGGTAGTAGTTATGACTTGATTTAAATCATAATTAATTACACTGAATTTTCCAAACTGCTCTGTTCGACCAGAGACATCGACGTATCGGTACAGATCTATGGGCAAAGGGGTTTCATTGATCACAGCTTGCATGCTGGTGACACGGAAGTTGTTGTAGCTGTAGTCAAAGCGAGCATTCACAAGGCCTTCTTCGCTGAATCTGAAAATCTGGCGCCCAATAAGAGGTCCTGAAGGGGTCAAAATAAAAATCATGAGAATAATATGAGAGGCTCAATATTGAACAATCAGAAAGTTCTAGTGTTCTTTTCTTTAGTACTGATGTTTTTACACTCAAAATGAAATATTAGAGATTGATGTTTGATATCTAATGCCCGGACATCTCATCTCATAGATACATATTTTCATCATTGTGGTCACCAAATATGAAAAAAATTTAAAATACTGCATATTATAGTTATAGAATAATTTAATTATAGGAACTTCAGAAGTAATAACCCATTCCCAACTACCTAACCAGTAGCTGAAGTGATGAAACTGATATTATAAACATGCTCTCTTTTTATAATTACTGACAAAAATACTTTCAGTTCATTTAACCCGTGCAACTGAACTGAACTGACAAGGTCAGAAGGTCAGGTTTTGACCAAATCCAGTATTCAAGTAACTGGATTTTGGTATTTTATAAACCCACAGGATGAAATATAATAAAAAATGGTGACTTGTGAAGACATGTTGCCATCAACTGAGGCTTACAAAGGTTACACAAGGCTTGCACTAGTTTCAGTGAAGCTCATATCTTTGGGACTTTGAGTGAGACTTTGCATCTTTGGGACGATTTGGTGGTGAGTAGGGATGGGTGCCCAGTTAGACTAGGTACTTAGAGTTCAACTTTCTTGAGGGCTGAGAGAAAGAGAAATGCACTGTATTTTTTAAGGAATTGGCTTTCACACCATCTATCATATATTTTTCATTTTCAATGGAAGATAATTTGATAACTCAAATTTGGTTGAATTGCATGTCTGTAAGTTAATGCTTCTATCTCAGACTGTGGCCAGCAAAAATTTCCTAAGACCGATGTGCTTGTATACCTCACCACCCTTTCACCACAAACCTGTTTGCCTGTATCTGATTGTGCAAATGAAGCCATCGTGCATCAGATGTATTGTCTTAATCACTCCAGAAGACTCTTCATATGTTAATGTGACCTGGGTGGTATCATAGAGAATCTCGGACAGCCTTGCTTGCTTGGTATACTTGTACAAAACTCTGCGCCCTGTCCCCAGATGCAGGGTTTGCAGTAGTCGGCCATCTCGACTGTAGTCTTGGATAAAAGAAGTGCTACTGTCCGGTGGGGTGTAGATGTTCCGGTAGTAGCCCACCGACAGCATGGTTTGTAAGCTGTGGCGCACCATACTAGGCATCGTGACCGAGAGCAGACAATCTGACTGGTCGTACTCAAAGATATAACGCCGCTGGCTATGTAAGAGAAGCATCACAGACTGAAACGAGACAAAGGCACAACAAAAGCATAATAGTACCACTGAAGTTGACGAGATGAAAGAAAATACCCATTCATCCTTTCAGGACAAAGTTATCGAGCACTTACTATGTGCTGGGCACTGTGGTGGACCCTAGTGTATACAGTAGTGGCAATAATGTGTCTGTCCTTGTGGAATTTACAGATTAATGGAGGAGAAAGACAAATAACCAAACAACTACAATATAGTGTGACATATGTTATGACAGAGGAAATTCAAGGGCGCTCATGGGAGGTGGAGGAAGAGCTGCAACCTAGACTTAAGAGGTCAAGAAAGGCATCCTGGAGACTGTGACATTTACAGTTGAGACCTAAAGGGTGACTAGGGCATGGCCAGATGAAGGCAGGGAGGTGAGTGGGCTGGATGGGGAGACCTGACACAGAGCAGAGCATTGTGAGTGGCTACATAAGAAAGAGAACATGTTTTTTTTTTTTTTTTTAAAGAACATGGGGCATTTGGTGTGGCCAGAGCATGGGTATGTTGGAAGGGATGGGTAAATGGCAAGCGATGAGGTGAGTCAGGTAGGCTGGGTTTAGATCACGCTGAGCTTTCTAAGCCATGCTAAGGAGTTTGGACTTTTGCCTGTTGACAACAAGGGAACTGCTGAAAGCAGATGGAAGGAGAGGACACTTGTGCCACTGGAAAAAACAATCCAGTTGGTGTTTCAGAAAGGTTACTATTGCTTCAGTGTGGAGATGAATTGGAGGGAGGGACACAGAGGGTAAGGCATGCCATATATTAAGTATTAGTCACCAAAAATTACTTATTGAGTTCATGTAGCAGATGTCTTTCTGAAA
Organism: Cervus canadensis; assembly: GCF_019320065.1. Classification (NCBI taxonomy): domain Eukaryota; kingdom Metazoa; phylum Chordata; class Mammalia; order Artiodactyla; family Cervidae; genus Cervus; species Cervus canadensis. Next base: position 132,175,034 of record NC_057419.1, on the reverse strand, counting down.
AGTTGTATAGAAAATATTATCATTATGGTAATCCCCCCTTATCAGCAGTTTTGCTTTCTGAGTTACCCACAGTCAACTGCTGTCTGAAAATATTCAATGGAAAATTCCAGAAATAAACAGTTCTTAAGCTTTAAAATGCATGCTGTTCTGAGTAGCATGATGAATCTCATGCTGTCCTTCCCAGGACGTGAATCATCTCTTTGTTCAGTGTATCCATGCTATATATGCTACCTGCCCGATAGTACAGGGAATAATGCAGTATATATAGGCTTCTGTACTATTCCCACTTTCAGGCATCCATGGAGGGGTCTTGGAATGTATCCCCTGTGGGTGAGGAGGGACTACTGCATAGCTTTACAATTCATGTTTTAAATGATATTAGGGAAACATGCCATTAAAAGTGGAGAATTCTCTGGTTACGCAAGCACTCTCCTCCAAACTGATCTGTATTTCAGAAAGTTATTTGTTGAGGTATGATGCCGTGCATGTAACAGGTGTTTCATTGATATTGGTTTATCTATTTTAATTTTAAATATAGTCATAAAAGGAACACTGTTTGAAGGAGAATTAAAACCCTATTTTTAATCAAAAAGCATTTAAATCTCATCTTTTAGTAAAAATTGCTCACCCCCGGAAATTCTGATGTATCTCCCCAAGGGAGATTTTACCCCTCCTTTCTAGAGAATTGACTTATCAAGCAAAAATATTTAATTGAGCTTTATTTTCTGAAGTTTCTGTTATGAAAACAATAGGTACCATTTCATCTTCTAAATATAAATTACATAAATATTTATGAATTACAGAAGCATATATAATGTACATTTAAATCTTCTAAATATGAAATTATATTCTAATATTGAACACGCTTCTTGAAACTGCATGTCCTCCCTGCTCTTCTGACAACTGATTTCAAATCACATGTCAATACTGTGAAGTCAAAGTCAGCACTTATTTGCTCATTGGCTTATCCTTTCTCGCTCTTCCACCAGGTACTCTGCCTGGGGATACAGAGCCGTGTGTGGATCCACCTCATCACCTGTGGATACTCTGCAACTCCAGAAACCCTGCTGAACAGAAGGCGGGAGACGTGGAAGTCCTGCCTGGGCACGAGGACATGAAGGGACCACCCCGTCCTTGACCAAGGCAGAACTCAACAGAACCTGGGGTGAAACTAGTGGGCAATGCCTCTGCATTACCTCTCTGCTGAAAGCCAGATTTCTCAGCTCCTTTCCACTCTCTTCTGTCAATTTGCCATGAACAAATGACATCTGTCACCTGCGAGGCGGGCCAGGGACAGTCACCATATGGCTCGCACACATTATCCAGTACCAGCCTGTCTTTTCCAGTTGCTGCACCAGCCTTGCCAAACATTTATAGCACAACACCAGTGCATTCTCTCCCTGCTCTCGTCTTCCGCGCTGTAGTAAACCACGGCCTGACCCTGTTCCTAGGTGGTGCTGATGCTGTGCTGACTGAGAATGTGGATGATGTGATTAGAAATCTCGTGAATGTAACTGCTGTGTTGCCAGAATAGCATTTAGCTCTCACTTGGCTACTTTGTCACTTTGGGTGGGCATTATTATCAGTTTGTTCAAAAACAATACTTATAAGTCCATCCAACGCCCCCAGTGCTGCTATAGAATAAAAGGTCATTTCTTATTAGTCCAAACACTAGAGTGGGAGACTCTGTATTTTCCAAAAAGTTGATTGTGAGAACCGAAATGATTGTGAGATCACTGTAAAGACGAAAACTAAAACCGTGGCTGCATATTCATTTGAACAGGAGTAGAAATGAGAGATGGGCTTCCCAGGTAGCTCCAACAGTAAAGAATCTGCCTGCAATGTGGGAGACCAGGGTTTGATCCACTGGGTCGGGAAGATCCCCTGGAGAAGGGCATGGAGAATTCTTGCCTGGAGAATTCCATGCACAGAGGAGCCTGGCGGGCTACAGTCCATGGGGTCGCAAAGAGTTGGACACAACTGAGTGCCAACACTTTCAGAAATGAGAGGTGGCAGAAATTTGAAAAAGTAAGGCATTTGAATGACCACCAGATGGCAGTGTGGGGCCACCTGGAAGCACAAGCCAAAGGCTGCATTCTCTCCCTCTAGGCAGCCTTTGAAAATTTCAGCCCCAAAGAGGCAGTTTTGTGTAAATGTATCAGACGAAAGCATCTTATTAAATGATTATAGAATATATTTAAATGCATTTAAAAATGAAGTTCTTAAGAATGTTTTTAGGAAACGGAAAGATTTACATTTCCTGTAATACAAAATTTTAGCCCCACAAGTCTTCAAGATATAATTAACTCAGGGAAGGCTCATGAATCAAGACAGAGAATTAATGACCACACAGAGAAAATTTAAGAAACAATAATTGATTTTTTTAATAGAGAAGAGATCATTTAAGCAACCACAGCTATTACCCAAATAATTATTTTTCTCCTAATGGCTACAAACCATTGTGCATGAAAATGATACCCATAATTTTTACTTACTCTAGAGGAAGTCAAATAATTTTTACAAAATTTCTGCACATTGAGGTAAAATATCTGCTGTTTGCTTTTTTCAATATATCATGGCATAGGGATGCCAAGCAAATGTATAAAGGTACAAATAGAAGTATTTTGAGGTACAAAAAGAGGTTTATATTTTTAAAGTTGGAGAACTGTTACTTCAAAATATACTTCTAGAGCCAGCCTCTTAGTCTTGCTCTGCCCCAGACATAGTGAAAGAATGTTCTAGCAAAGGCCACAATAAAGTGAGGACTAGAAGAGAGCATAGGAGGCAGAGAACTTCATCACCTCCCTGGAAGATTACATGTAAATTGGATTTTGGTAAATTGAATATTCCTTCCCTTTTCTTTCTAGAATCACAATTTCAAAGATACTTTAATTTCCTTCCATCCTTCTGTTCTTTCCTGTTTTAATTCACCTTCAAGTAGCAGTAGGTGCTAGCACTAAGTTTTCCAACTTAATAAATACTAGAATAAATATTAGAATGCACAATTTAAATGGAAAGAAACTAACTCTTATTGAATGACTAGATGTGCCAGGTGCTTTATATTAAGTTATTTCATTTAATTGCTGCTGCTATTCAGTGAATTAATTATTATCACTGGTAATAATGTTAATAAAATCAATCTCGTGATAAATGATTTTTGGAAAGTAAAGAACCATTCCATAATTATGGGTTTTGTAGGCTCTGAGTTTTGCATAATAGCATTGCTTAAGTCAGGGGCTACCTGATAATTAGAGAACAAATTAAATGTAAGATTAAGAAAGGGAGAAAAGTCAACTAAAAGGCACAAGTGATTTGGCTCATCTCACTGGTCAATAAACGAGTTTTAGGGAGTCGCTGGGGCTTTTCTCCATACATTACTCTGTGTCAATAAGGTCTTATTTCTGCCCACTGCAGACACTGACAGTCTCAGGGAGTTTCTTTGTTTTGTTTTTAAAGAATTATAGCCAAGTAAGTTTCTGCAGCCAAAAGAATTTATGTGAAAAAAAGAATTCATGTGAAATTTGCTTCACATGATTCTTGGCTGAAATAACTGTGATGAAGTAATCAGTTAATTCAGAAAAGGGGAACAATAAAATTCTTCATTAATGTCAGACAAGAGGCTAACTAACTATATGCAGGACTGAAGTTTAAGTTTCAACAAGCTTTTCTGTCACTGTATAGACAGTTTAAAGGGCAAGTTTTATGAGACCTAGAAGCAATTGTCTATAGGCAGTTAGCTCAGCAGCCAGACTGTGGCGCTAATAGGTTAAGGCTCTGAGTTCAAACCTATAAATATTCCTGTGGGATCTTAGTTCCCCAACCAGGGATTGAACCCAGGTCCTTGGCAGTGAAAGCATGGCATCCTAACCACCGGATGGCGAGGGAAGTCCCTCAAAGCTGTACATACTCCTAAGGCGTGTCAGCTCCTTCACTAGTCACATGTAGACCTGTGGGAGGATCAGAGCAAATAAATTCTCATTCTTGAAAAAACTAATCAGCCTATATTCTGCCAGTGATCAGTGGCACCCTTTTCTTTTTTTTTTTTCATATGAGGTCATCTTACATGCCTTGCGTCTGTGAATATACAACAAATATTTGGATTCAGTTAATTTTGTAACAAGTCTAGCACTTTGTGGACATTAGTTGTATGATTTTGCCAATCATTCTTGTTACCAAAATTCAAAAGAGAAAACATCCACTCTATAAGATTCAGATGTTCCCAGTGTAGAGTGCAGATTAGAGATTTCATCAATTTCTTCAGCAGAAAAGGACAGGGGCTACAGACAGCAAAGGACTCAGTCCTTTACCCTGGCTCCCAAGTGGAGTTCTGCTTTATCTCCTAGACATTTCTAATTTGGCAAATTTCCCAGTGACTAACTCTGGGAAATAGTACAATGGTTTTATAATAACATACAACCCCTGGCACATTAAAAAAAAAACTTTCAGGGGTATATCAGAAAGGCTTAGCATTATTTGGTGCAAATAGTGAAATTTCACCACATGAGTTATGAGCACCCATGACTTTTTTCTAAGAGCTTCCAGGGGTTAATCCGTACTGACTCCCCTTGAATCCTCAGGGGAAAAAGTTTTTCAGTTTTCCCAGAAATTAATCCAGGACTAATGAACTGAGTTGAAAGGTTAGATTTAGGGGAAAAGAGACAGCATCTTAGGACATCAGAAATTGAGATGGCAGACAGAGATCAACTTCTCTTATTGTCTTCTGCTACTGGTCTGACTAGAAACCATTTCTGCTGTGTGAGGTTGATGTTTGACAAATGGATCCAGGGGGTGGGGTTAAAATCCTTGCCCATTCCCAGCAGACAGAGGCCACGAGCTTCCATTACAGATGCTCCTGGAGACTCATTGTGTACAAAGGACTATTAACAACAAGGGAGCCCCACTGCTACCATTTCCTCAGACAGATTACTTGGGAAAATATGTCCTCCAATGTATACCATTAAACCGTCACTGACTATCCTAACAAAATTAGAATTCCTTATCCTCTGTGTAAGAGCCTCTTTTCCAGAGCTGAGATACATTAACACGCAATTTTATAATTTTCTACCTATTTTACTTCGGTGTGAGCTTTCATAGTAATAAAGATACATTTTCAGGAGCATGAACAAATATGCTCAAATGAGGAGAAAGCTAAGCCATTATCCTGACTTCAGTTTGAAAGAGTACCTGGCAGAGTGTGGGGCTGGGGAAAGTTTTCGGCTGAAAAACAGCTTATCCTTGTAGGTATAATTTGTGGTGGTTGTTGTTGCTACTTTTATGGAGCAGAACAGGCAGAATACAGACTTCACTCCCACAGGTCCTCAGCAAGGCAGGTAATCAGTGCCGCTTTCAATGTTCTCATTCAGAAACTCAGAACTAGTTTATTTTCCCTACACACTTACCTTTTCTAAGTAGGTATAGCTCCAAATTTTCCCATCAGCCCAAGTTCTTGAAATTATTTTTCCACTCTGGTCATATTCCATTTTTTCATTCCATGTCCCTCTTTGAATAAATGTCACCAACCCCGAAGGTGAATATGTGATGTTCACTTCATTATATCTGCTTACAGGAGACCACAGAACAGGTCGTCCAGTCTGGTCATAAAGAATTCGAAGGGTGAATTTCCGATGGTCATCATAGATCTTGCCTGTGCGAGTCACATGATCAAAATCGATGGAGAGCAGGTTTCTGTTATGCGCCTACAAAAAAGAGGAAGTACATTTGAAGCACTGCCTCAGTTTCCCTCATCAAGGGTATTCACAATCCCAAAGCCTTTTCTGTTTCTCCAGCAATGGGGTCTCTTTTGCCTCTGCATCTGCATGGCTTTTCCTTGGATGACAACTTGTCTCTATTTTCCTGGGAGACTCTACAACCTTGGAAGACTGGGGCCATGTCTTAACTACTGGGATGTGCTAGATTCTCAGCATGTGGTTGTTGACTGTTTTTTCCCAACTCAAGTCTCAACTGTGCTGATCCAGTTTTCAGTGATTATGTAATCTTACTTTATGTAAGTCAGACGCCTACAAAAGAATGGGACTTCCTCCCCTGCTTTTACCAATGAGGTGGCTAGAACATAGAATGGTGAATTATTTACATAATTAGCAATCAGAAAAAAGGAATATAGAGAGCCCCCTCTAATTTCTACAGATTCCCTTCTCTGGCTTCCTCGTTCCTCTGGGCATGGAGTTTTATTATAATACTTTGCATCTATCACAGGGGAACACAGAGCAACTCAGACTGTCTCCTAGATGTAAAAGCCCATGCACGGAGGCCAGCAGGTAACTGTGCGAGGTGTTGGGAGGTCCCCCAGTACTTGCAAGGGTGGCACCATTCAATGAGGTTGTGCAGCTTTAAGTCGTTGCCTCCTCCATTGGCCTAAAATAATCAGTCAGGAGACTGAATTAGCTGCTTGTCTGTGCACCAGCCATTTTTTTCTACCTGGGCCTTAGTTTTCTTATCTGTGAAATGGGAGTAATGTTTATCACTTGACATCACACACCTGTGCTAAGAATTAAATGAGATTACATATACAGGTACCTGGTGATGTATAAAAATAATATTAGTAATTGTTATTTTTATTACTTTAAAAAATATTTATTTATTTTCTGCCATGCCACAGGGCATGTGGGATCTTAGTTCCTCAACCAGGGATCAAATGTGTACCACCTGCAGTGGAAGCACGAAGTCTTAACTTTCCTAACCACCAGGGAAGTCTCAGTGATGGTTATTTTTAGATATGATTACTCTTCTCATCTCAGTTAGGCTTCTAAATGGGCCCATGTGTCAGATTCCAAAGTGACTGTAGGAGCTGTCAGCATGATCCAGGACAGAGTGTTAAATATCTGGTTAATGAGGTAGGGGGAAAAAATCAACATTAGGGTTTGACTACATTAATCATAGTTGGACTAAACCAATTCACTAGCTATTCAACTAAACTTTATGATAATTCATTTAAAATTTTTGTGGTCAAGGATTCCTTTAATTATCTGAAAGCTATACACTGTTTCCACAGAAAAATGCATATAAACACATCAATGAACATTTTAAACAAATCTCAAGTGGGCTCTGAAATCCAAGTATGAAACTTTTAGGGGTCTTGAGTCCAATTTTAAAATCCTCAAGAAAGAGGTTTTTAAAAAATGTTAAAATTTTTTTTTTTTGCTATTTAAAAAACTGAGATAAGCCACTATGGAAAACAGTGTGGAGATTCCTTAAAAAACTGGAAATAGAACTGCCGTATCACCCAGCAATCCCACTCCTGGGCATACACACCAAGGAAACCAGATCTGAAAGAGACACATGCACCCCAATGTTCATCGCAGCACTGTTTATAATAGCCAGGACATGGAAGCAACCTAGATGCCCATCAGCAGACGAATGGATAAGGAAGCTATGGTACATATACACTATGGAATATTACTCAGCCATTAAAAGAATTCATTTGAATCAGTTCTAATGAGATGGATGAAACTGGAGCCCATTATACAGAGTGAAGTAAGCCAGAAAGATAAAGACCAATACAGTATACTAATGCATATATATGGAATTTAAAAAGATGATAATGATAACCCTATATGCAAAAGAGAAAAAGAGACACAGATGTACAGAACAGACTTTTGGACTCTGTGGGAGAAGGCGAGGGTGGGATGTTCTGAGAGAATAGCATTGAAACAAGTATACTATCAAGGGTGAAACAGATCACCAGCCCAGGTTGGATGCATGAGACAAGTGCTCAGGGCTGGTGCACTGGGAAGACCCAGAGGGATCAGGTAGAGAGGGAGGGGGGAGGGGGGATCGGGATGGGGAACACATGTAAATCCATGGCTGATTCATGTCAATGTATGGCAAAAACCACTGCAATATTGTAAAGTAGTTAGCCTCCAACGAATAAAAATAAATGAAAAAAAAAACTGAGATAAAACTGACATAAAACATTATATTAGTTTTAGGAGTATGGTATGATTCAGTATTTGTATATATTTCAAAATAATCACCAGGATAAATCTAGTTGACATCCATCACCACATGTAGTTACAGTTTTTTTTTCCCAGAGATGAGGACTTTCAAGATCTATTCTCTTAGCAACTGTCAAATATACAATACAGTATTATTAACTACAGTCACCATGCTGTACATTAAATACTCAAATTTTTAAACTGGAACTTTGTACCTTTTGACCTCCTTCACCCATTTCACCAACCCTTTACTCCTTGCCTCTGGCCACCACCAATCTGTTCTCTCTCTGTATGTATTAGCTCTTTTTTTTGGGGGGGAGGTGGTATCCAACATCTAAATGACATGTAGAATTTTTATCTTAGTGGCCTGGATGAGTGCAAAGCCAACATTCTCATTTCAGACTCTGGTCTTCCTTTGCTCCTTTTATGCACTTTGCTTTTTAAAATAACCTCTATAAGTACCTCCCTCCAATTATAAAAGTGGTATTTTTTCATTGCAGAAAAACTGGAAAGTATAGAAAAATACAAAGAAAGCAATTATCTGTAATCCTATTCTCCAGTGTGAATCACTGCTAATCATTTCCAGCATTTCATACCCACTTTTTAAAAATATAATCTTACACTTAAAGAATACAAGAATTGTTTTATATTCTACTTTTCAGTTAATGTTTTATCTCCATCATTCCTCATGTTATTAGATATTCTGAATATGTGGATTTTAATGGTTACATCAACATGATAAACATTTATCTATCCTTTCTCCTATTGTTGGAAATTAGTTTTTGTTGTCCATTTTTCTTTCAATGTTCATGATTTGTTGAGAATTTTGGTAAATAATTATTTCCTTAATACAAAACCCTATAAGGGAAATTACTGGGTCAAATGATAACATATTAAAGACTCCTGATGCGACTTGAGATATTACTTTATAGTGCACAAAGGTTTACAAATGTATGCTCTTATCAACTAGCAGTGGAGGAGTTCATGTCTACATTGTAACCAGCACTGAGTATTATCATTGTTAGTAAGCTTTTCCCAATATGAGAGTGGAGAAAATGGTATGTTATTGTGGTTTAAATTTGCATGTATTTGGTTACCAAAATGAGATTGAACCTTTTAAAATGGCTATTGGCCACACCTATGTCTTCTATGAATTGTCTGCTATTTTCAATGTTTTTTGGTTTCAGTTTCTTCATCAGCCAGCTGGGGCTAATGATATTTGCCCTTAGTTTTGAGCTTCTGCAGGAAAAAAAAAAAAGACAGCAAGTGTTCCATACCATGAATTCCAGAAGACTAGCAATTAGATACTCCAATTATTTGGGAGGCAGTCTAGTTAGCTGCAGTGGTAGGTTTCATTCATGGAATAGAGCCACAGATTGGAAGCATGACTCTTTAACCACCGGTAGCCTGTGTGTGCTGTGTTGTAGCATAAATACAAACTAACCTGCTGCTATAACCTAAAAGGTGATAGAGAAGCACATATTTCCTGTCTTTTGATACACAGAGCTTGGAAACCTACACAAAACCAGGTGTTCTTTCTTCAACTACCTTTCCTGTGGTTTTATAGCCACATATCTCTAACTGTAACACTGTTCATTTACAATAGCTGTAAAATATCCATGTACTCCCAGAGAAGGTTGTAACTGTTACAATTTATGTTATAATGGTAGTTAAAGAGCCAAAGTAACAAGTGATTTCCAGTTCAACTAAATTTGTGGTTTTATTTGTCTGATAGATTAAGTTTACTACTCAAGAACACATTTCTTAATAAAGTCATTAGAGCAACACAAGCAAGGGACCACTGTTAAAAATCCACTACAAAGTGAGCAGAGGAAAAGTCTGCCTAATGTTCTTTTCTCTGCCTGTCAAGATTTGTGCTACCATGCTTCTCTGTTTCTGGATAATGCACTCTGATATTCAGATGTTGCTGAAACACTAGTTTCAAAGTCAGGTTTGGAAGGTAATGTGAAATTCGGCTCAGAGCTGCAAGGAGATGAAAGAATTGAAGATGCCACAGCCCTCCATCTGGCGAGTCTCCTGTGGAACTCGTGAGAAGACTGCGGGAAAGAATGGTTTTTTTAGGTAAGCTCCTTGACCCTCCTTCTTGACTGCTTATGTGACTCCAGTCTCTATGGCAGGAAGCAGAACTAGGCTGACCGTCTCTGACTGCTGGGGTCATGAGCAAGGTTGGAAAAGCAACGTGTTCATACAAGCTGTTGTTTGCCTGAAAGACAGTAATAGCCCTTGACCCAAGTGTGGGCCATCAATCCTTATTTCAGCTCTTCCCCCAAACAATCTATAGCAATCTGTGACCTGGAAAAGAGAGGGGCAAAGCAAAGGTTGACGTTTGAGAACAGCCCCAAGTTAAAAAGGGTCCCTTTGGACGAGCTGCACATTGAACGAGAGATTTGAGTTTGGCAACTGATGAGTTATCCATTGGGGTAAGGAAGCTGGACTTGGTAAAATTTTTCATAAGAAAGGATATATTTGTGCTTTAATTTATTCTTTGGTTTTCTTTAGGCTTTTTTTCAGCTTTGCTCAAGAGAAGTAAGGAGAAAGGCTTGCTTTTTGTTCACACTTGGACCAGAGAGGAAAGTAAAGAGTATGCCCTGGGGAGCCATGGGTTGTGTTGCCAGCAGGAATCAACGTACCTGCAAAGCGTGAGCACAGGCCAAAGACCCAAAGAAAGGTGTCTCTGCCTCCCCCCAGAGCCTTTCCTCGCTCTTTCTGAGGAGTTTGTGTTTTAATTGCTTAAGAGACAGTCCTTTCAACCCCCTTCAATTTGAGACTCATTCAATTAGTAGCCTAAAGATTATATTAGGTTGATCTATAAGGCAACTGCTGGTATTTGAGTGTTTTTTTGGTCTACAAAAAGGGCAGCTTGCTATGGTTTAACCCAACACACACACACACCAACAGGAAAGTATTTAATCAAGAGCAAAGTAATTTAGTGCAAAATTGTCCAAGTTAAATGGTATGGCAGAAATCAGGTGAGAGGAATGAATAAGGTTTTGAAGAAGAACTGGTATGCCCATTTGCACATATGCACACAGTGCTAAACTCTAAGCTACAATCAGAGCAGTTGATTTTCTTTCACAAGAAAGGAGGAAAAGGCTGAATTTTCAAGGATGCTGTCTAGCATTTCAACTCACAATGCAACTGAGGTACCTGTTAGATTTTTGCTGAAGAAGTTTGAAGGTGAATAAGTCAGATGGGCCAAATATCCACTTCGTGGTTTGGAAGACATACTGCATTTAAGTTTCATGAAGCTGCGAGAATGGATGCAGGAGTCAGAGCTGCTTTTAAATTGGGACACGCTCCTTTATTCTCACTGGTTTAAAGGTAATTAGTACTTAATTTTTAGATATTGATCAATACAATTCTAAAGATTTTATTTTTGACTGATATTGCTATGCTGACAATCAAAAACCACTTAGGCTTACTTTTATTTCAGAGTGGCCTACAAAGGAACAGGGCATGTAGGCAACATTAACATCAGCCTCCATTACTCCACTGGAAACTTTTTTTAACCTGTATTTTTCTTTTTTCCTCCCAAGACACTCTGTTTACCTGGGTAGTCAACAGAGTTTTAGTGCCAGAAGAAATCTTACAACATGGGCTATTGAGCTGGACTGCCTAGGTTCAAATCCTGTGTCACCCTTTACTAGCTGTGTGACCTCTATGTGCCTCAGTTTCTTTATCTGTAAAGTGAGAATGCTAATAAGAGAACACGTCTGATAAGATGTTATGAGTAGTAAATAAGTTACTCTATGGCAATATACATATAGGATGTCAATGAATGTTAGCTGTTATAATTATGATTAGTGGTAACAATACTACTAATAATAGAGATTGTATAGACCATATCTCTCATTTTATAGATGGGAAAAGTGGTGCAAAATTGTGGGCATACTAGTTCTTCTTTAAAACCTTATTCATTCCTCTCACCTGATTTCTGCCATACCATTTAACCTGGACACTTTTTGCATTAAATTAATTTGCTCTGGTTTAAATATTTTCCTGTTGGTGAATTCATCTGGGTGGCCATACAATAGGCATTTACAAATTTTAATACCAATTAACTAATACTTATATGCAAATGAAATAGTGTGTGAAATAAGACTTTCTGCCTAGTTATCTTAGCAGAGTTGTCCCAGGATTAACAAACATAGTTGTTTCTATGATTTGAAGGCCCCAAGGACCCCCCTGACCCCGAAAACCAACACTGCTCAGTAGCCTTGATGCCTGAAATCTCCAGGTGACTCCTTATGGGTAAATACACTGTTACTTGGGACAGAGAACCACAGATATATTTTTAAAACAGACCAATCTATCTGTAAGCAGGCTTCTTACCTAAATTTTCACAAAATGAATCCCTCCAGCAAACCTGGGGAGAAGGAAGTCAAAACAGCATGAAGCAAACATGTTTTCTGAGAAAGGAGGGAGATGCTAGAGGGAACGGGCGTCCCATGTTCCCCATCACTTGTCAGCCTGGGACCTTGTGTTTCACGTAGGCTTGTTCTGCCTTTCAGAGCTCAGCTCACGTAGGACTAGTCACATGTTGCATTTTAAAACCACTCTACCCTGTTCTTAGTTATCTTTGAATGGAGAGAAAAACAATCAATTGTGAGGGTTTTTAGACGAGTCTTCGCTTCATTTTGCTTGTAAACACATAATCATCTTACTTGATTTGATGACTTCAGTTTGAAGTGCTAAGCTTCTTGGATTTTTTTTTCTTTTTAATAAAGGACGCTGCAGTTTTGGAGCTTGCTGTCACCTCACATCTCAGTCTGAGAAATCTTGTAAAGAGCTCTGAGGTCCAGTGCTGGGATAAGTCTCATCTAAACAGCATTACGATTCATGGACACAGCAAGGCGCAATCTGGATGTAGTTTCTAAACCAGTTTGCTTTCCGTGAATGTCGAATTTCTTGATGGTCCAGGGAAAGGTATTTATGGGGACAGATGAATGCAGCAGATGAGGATATACATAGACTGGAGGGGAAAGTACATTGCAAGGAAGATGATTCAAACACAATTCAGGTTTGGTTGGTGGGGGAGAGGAAATGGATTTTTTTAAATAAGTGAAATTTTAGGATGTTAATGTGATTTATCTGACTTAATGGAGCTGGTGCCAAAGCAGGATCTCATGTTCCCCAGCAGTTTGTTTCCTCACCTTGAAGAGGACCCTGAGTATGTGTGAAAAAAAAAAATTACCGATCACTGGAGAAAAGTGACTCTTTTTGCTTTATCTTCAAGGGAAGTCTATCATTTTCTGATTTTTTTCCTTTCCACAAGAAGGTCTGGGCTGGATCCACACTGGCCTTTGGGGAACATATTCATTCCATTAAATTGGCTATGCCTAATCTGGGGAAACTGAGGCAGTGATATAGGCAAGAGTGCCTAAGGATGGGGAGAGTAGGTAAGGATTGTTGAGTTAAACAGCCTCCTTCCTCTCGCCTGCTTCACACTTTTCCTGCCCACCCACACTTGCCAGTACATTAGAGTCGATTATTTGTCTCTTTTTGTCAGCATTGAAATGAGGAGTCAGGCCCTGCCAAGATGGCTCCACTGAGAGGGGCAATGATTTATAGATTAATTATTTTAAGGAACAAGGCAGTACAACATGATGGAGTGGAAAGAGTGCTGCACTAGGCAAAGACTTGCATTTTAGTGCTGGCTCTGATCCATAATAGCTGTTTGGCTTTGGGCAAATCACTTAACCTCTCTGGGCCTTAGTCTCCTTATCTATAAATTGGGAATAGCCAATCATTGATGGTTGTGGTGATCAAACAAAACCCTGACTATGAAAACATTTTGTTAATTGTAGGAAATGGCAACACACTCCAGTACTCTTGCCTGGAAAATTCCGTGGGCTACAGTCCATGGGGTCGAAAAGAGTCGGACACGACTGAGTGACTTCACTTCACTTTAAACATACGTAAAGGATCGTTACTGGTGTTAGAATTTTCTAGGGACGTGTACAGTAACACCACCTAGCCAGTCTCCAGTCCCAGAACCTCAGGAAGAACCCTTGAAGTCACAGATGAGAGAGCCCTGAATTTGCTGCCGTTATAAGCTATTCCACAAATCTGCTCAACTCTACCACCGGATGGGAAACTGGTCAATTATAAACAGTATTAACTAAATAACACTTCAGAAATGGCAAGGATCTAACAGAAGCAGAAGAGATTAGGAAGAGGTGGCAATAATACACAAAAGAACTTACAAAAAAGATCTTAATGACCCAGATAACCGCGATGGTATGATCATTCACCTAGAGCCAGACATCCTAGAGTGCAAAGTCAAGTGGGCCTTAGGAAGTGTTACTACAAAGCTAGTGGAGGTGGTGGAATTTGAGCTGAGCTATTTAAAATCTTAAAAGATGATGCAGTTAAAGTACTGCACTCAACATGCCAGCAAATTTGGAAAACTCAGCAGTGGCCACAGGACTGGAAAAAGTCAGATTTCATTCCAATTGTTCAAACTACCACACAATTGCACTCATTTCACATGCTAGCAGGGCTTCCCAGGTGGTGCTAGTGGTAATGCCAATGCAGGAGATGTAAGGGATGCATGTTTGATCCCTGGGTTGGGAAGATCCCCTGGAAGAGGGCATCGTAATCCACTCCAGTTTTCTTGCCTGGAGAATCCAATGGACAGAAAAGCTTGGCGGGCTACAGTCCGTAAGGTTGCAAAGAGTCAGACATGACTGAAACGACTTAGCATGCATGCACACACATGCCAGCAAGGCAATGCTAAAAATCCTTCAAGGCAGGCTTCAGTAGCACGTGAACCAGAACTTCCAGATGTACAAGCTGGGTTTAGAAAAGGCAGAGGAACCAGAGATCAAATAGCCAACAGTCATTGGATCATAGAGAAAGCAAGGGAATTCCAGAAAAGCATCTACTTCTGCTTCATCGACTATGACTGTGTGGATTACAACAAACTGTGGAAAACTCTCAAAGAGATGGGGAGTATCAGACCACCTTACTTGTCTACTGAGAAACCGGTATACGATCAAGGAACAACAGTTAGAACCGGACATGAACAGCGGACTGGTTCAAAATTGGGAAAGGCTGTATATTGTTGCCCTGTTTACTTAACTTACATGCAGAGTACATAATACGAAATGTTAGATGAATCACAAGCTGAAATCAAGATTTCTAGGAGAAATATCAACAAGCTCAGATATGTAGATGATACCACAATAATGGCAAAAAGCAAAGAGGAATTAAAAAGCCTCTTGATGAGGATGAAAGAGGAGAGTGAAAAAGCTAGCTTAAAACTCAACATTCAAAAAAAAAAAAACAACAAACTAAGATCATGGCATCCAGTCTCCTCACTCCATGGCAAATAGATGGGGGAAAAAGGAAACAGTGACAGACTTTATTTTCCTGGGCTCCAAAACCACTGCAGATGGTGACTGCAGCCATGAAAGTAAAAGACACTTGCTCCTTGGAAGAAAAGCTATGACCAACCTAGACAGCATATTAAAAAGCAGAGACATCACTTTACCAACAAAGGTCCGTATAGTCAAAGCTATGATTTTTCTAGCAGTCATGTGCAGATTTGAGTTGGACCATAAAGAAGGCTGAGCACAAAAGAATTGATACTTTTAAATTGTGGTGCTGGAGAAGACTCTTGAGAGTTCCTTGGACAGCAAGGAGATCAAACCAGTCAGTCCTAAAGGAAATCAACCCTGAATATTCATTGAAAGGACTGATGCTGAAACTGAAGCTCCAATAGTTTGGCTACCTGATGCGAAGAGCTAACTCACTGGAAAAGACCCTGATGCTGGAAAGATTGAGGGCAGGAGGAAAAGACGGTGACAGAGGATGAGATGGTTGGATGGCAGCATCAACTCAATGGACATGAGTTTGAGCAAGCTCCAGGAGACAGTGAAGGACAGGGAAGCCTGGCATGCTTCAATCCATGGGGTGGCAAAGAGATGGACATGACTTAGTGACTGAACAACAACAACAAATAACACTTCACTCTACTCACATGGAAGAGTGCCCAAATATTTTATGCCCACTAACCTCAGTATTAAGAACAATTTGGAATATGAGGTGAAAATTACACTTTATACTCTCTCTCTGTTATCTGTGCATATGGAGGGGAGAAAATAGGATGAGTCACCATAGAAAGTGGAAAATAATAAAGTCACGTGGTATAGAATGTGTTCTAAAAAATGGAAAATCCCAAAGTCATATAGTGTATAATATGACTCATAATATTTTATTCAGACTCTAAGCTGGGGAGGCACCAAGAAACCATTTATTTGATGTAATTTTCATAGGGTGAGTCCATGAGGTTGATAAACCACGTGTATATAATTCTGACTTTTCTCTAGTATGACGTCTTCATTTCACAGGTGAAGAAAATAAAGGCATTTCTTAAGCCAGTTGTAAGACTCCCCCATTTAGGGTACTATGCTGGTGATCCCATTTCTAGAAGAACTCTGATAGGAAACCCTTACTGTCCACTCATAGAGAGGTTTGGACTATTTGGGCTGGTTTCACCTCTCATTTCAGTGGCATTTCTGATAAATATTCTGGCCAATAGAATCAAAGCATACAACCTGACTTGTGCATATAGACCACTTTAGTGGCTGGTACAAAAACAACCACAAAAGTCTATCTCTGGGTCACCACCAGAACTGACTGGGAAGTGAGCCATGGTCTGACTGCTTGTCACTGGAATTGGGTGGTGTTGCCCTGTCAAAGCCTAGAGGTTACTGCATTTTCACTGTGAGTGAAGAAATGCAAGTGTTCCAGGTATCCCAGGCGAGACACAGGTGCTCAAAGCAGGCCTGGCCTCAATAGTTGAGTAACTGCCTCAGGTTGGCAGTTGCTCTTGGGCTCATATTGAACATTACTATATTTGGAAAGTTGGTCATGTCATCCTAACATTGCTTCATGTTCAAGAAGGGACAGGTAGAAAGAGTGCGGTGGTGCTTATGGGTTTCGTGTACAGCAGAAAGGCAATTCTGACTGAGACATCCCAGGTTAACTGCGGTGAACTGTGCTTGGTAAAAACTCCCAAATCTTGCATTTCTCCCAGGCAGCTCTCTTTTGGGCTTCCCAGGTGATTGCTAGTGGTAAAGAACCCGCCTGCCAATGCAGGAGATGGAAGAGACCCGGGTTCTGTCCCGGGTTGGGAAGATCCCCTGGAGGAGGGCATGGCAACCCACTCCAGTATTCTTGCCTGGAGAATCCCATGGACAGAGGAGCCTGGTGGGCTACAGTCCATGAGGTCACAAAGGGTCGGACACAACTGAAGCACGCATGCACGCTCTCTCTGAGTGCCATTAGGCCAACAGGAGCACTAGTCCTTGACCCCTCTGGCCCTTAATATGTATATTCAAGGCAATGATATTCACTGATTTTTCCCTTAATTGCCTTTGTCCAAATGTTGCTTGACGTCGCATATCCTTCTGTGTGTACCTGCCTGGCCTTTTCAAATAAAGTATCTACCACCACATGGGGCTTCACTTGTGGCTCAGCTGGTAAAGAATCCACCTGCAATGCGGGAGACCTGGGTTCTATCCCTGGGTTGGGAAGATCCCCAGGAGAAGGGAAAGGCTACCCACTCCAGTATTCTTTTTTTTTTTTAACCCACTCCAGTATTCTAGCCTAGAGAATTCTGTGGACTGTATAGTCCACTGGGTCGTAAAGAGTCCGGCACGACTGAGAGACTTTCACTTTCACTTTTTACCACAAAGCAGGGGTCTGAGGCATCTCCAGGCCATGTGAGGGATTCCGGAGGGCCTTCTGACTACACGCATTTCTAGATCCAGACATTCTCGGTGCTTGAAATTGCTACTGTCAGAGCACTTTAGCTGGCTAATGACAAAGAAAGCTCTTATTAGAATGTTCATTTAAGGATACTGAACCATTATCAGCCATTAGCACCCTCTCTTGAATTACTATATTATATAAGTTACTTACCTAGAAAAGCTTTGGAGAAATGGGACTTCTGATTAGGGAGGTGCTGCGGTTTTCAAAAATACAACACCAGTCGTCTAGGTGCTATCAGGTTGAGACTTACCCTCAGCCTCCTTTCAAAAGCTGAAATGTTGCCTTTGTTCTGCTCCTTGCGCTGCCGCCACTCGATGAGGTTGGCGTTGTGCTCCCCGGGCAGAGAGATGTTACATTTTCCCAGGGTGGGGTTGACCGCCCCGGCCAGGATGTGGGGCTCTGAACTGAGGCTGATCTCCATCCCGCTGGCAAAAGTGACACGCAGGGAGCCGTCTGGACTCACCCGATAGGTGCTCTGGGTATTTTCTGCAGAGAGAGGAGCAAAGGAGGAAGCGGGGAAGAAGAGGGAAGCACAGAAGTAGGGGAGAGACAAGTTGAGCTTCAGGAGGCAAGTCTGGGAAAGGATGAGCAGGTGTGGCGCCGTGGACCTCACTGCCCTCGGGGCTATAGACAACCATTCTGACAAGCCCACGTGCTCTCTGTCCATTTGGGTCTTGTTAGTTTCACAGCTGGGCTGTCTTGTTTCTTGGATAAAAGACTCCCGTGTAATACTGCAGGCTGTTTCTGTTTTTCAAAACGTTCTCATTTTTAAAGGATTTCCTCACAAACTTCTCCTCTGACTTGGTGGACTGGCCTTCTCCATTTGATACGCTGGGAACTAGAATGAGCGGAGTATGCAGTGTAGTTCAGTACCCGCAGTGCCTGGGGGCACCGGCACAGTGGCTGGTCTCTAGGAAAGGATACGCTGACAAAGATATCCTTTTTAGAGTGGATCTGATGTTGGACAGTTCTGTGTTTGGCCTCACAGCCTAACAACAGAACGGGTTCTTGATGACTGGGCAGAGAGAAAATGATTTCTCCGTGTCCATTTCTCTCAGCTTCTAAGACGTTCTTTCCAAATCCACCTTCCTTTTTTCCTTCCTTCCTGTTTACTTCCCTCTTGCTCTCTCCCTCTCTCTCCTTCCTTCCCTCTCTCCCTCTCTCTCCTTCCTTCCCTCTCTCCTTTCCTCCTTTTTTCCTTCCATTCTCTCTTATATTTCCCTTATATTCCGGCTTGGTGTGCATCCTCACTCCTCCTTTTTATTCACCCATGTCATCACTGCTCTAGAATGCTAATTTCAGATGGGACACAGACTTCGCGCCTTTAGTATACCCCAATCAGAGCTTAAAGAGCTTTACAAACAGCTGAGTGTTGGGAAATGGCTTAATGGAATAGTATATTTGGTAGGAATCAAACCTCCTAATGGAGAAGGCAATGGCAACCCACTCCAGTGTTCTTGCCTGGAGAATCCCAGGGACGGCGGAGCCTGGTGGGCTGCCGTCTATGGGGTCACAGAGTCGGACACGACTGAAGCGACTTAGCAGCAGCAGCAGTAGCACCTCCTAACTCCCACAGGGATGTGGCCCAATGTTGCTGTAGGAACTTTATGAAAGGTGTGATTTGGGATTCAGCCTCCATAGCTGGAATATGGGGAGAAGAAGTCTTCTATTCATTAACAGTGTGTGGAGGTTTGATGGTAGAAGTAAGAGAGATGCTATTAGAGGTGGGCAAAGTTGTAAATATTCTTACCTTGTTTTAAAATATATATGGTACTCGTGGCTGTCAGATTAGTTGACATGAGGACGTTTTCGCGGTTGGAAGTATCTAGCTCCACTTTTGTCAGCTTCTCCAGGTCACTGTGGAAGCTGCTGACATCTCCAGTGGGAAATGTTGCATTGGTCAGGTGCCCCTCGGGGTCATACCTGTGGAATGTAACCAAACCCAACTTTGAAGACTCTTGGCAGTGATAATGGGCCTTTGCAAAATAAAACTCACTTGGCAGCTAATACAGTTTAACTTTGAGTGATAACAAGTATTATTAACCTTGTTCAATAAGAAGAAAAAGGTCAGAGAGATGATTAATCAAACGAAGGTATTTTTTGCAGCTTCTGAATTCTTGATGACTTCCTTGAGCTGTGCTGTTTTACAGAAAAAAATATATCTGATAATGAATCACCAGGGTGGAAAACTGATTTATGAATCATGTCCTGCTGTGTGCAATGTTGCAGGGAGCCCTCCATTTGCAACTTGGGTCGATCCCATCAGATGTGATGGATCACAAAAACCAGCAGAGGGTGCTGTTGGCAAAGAAAAAGGAGGCACAAATGTTCTCCGCCTCCACCACTCCCCCACCCAAACAGGCAGAGAAGGCCAATAAACTGATTTCGCATTGTGATCGGAAAATTATATTTGCTGCTGTTTAAGTTGCCAAATTTGAAATGAATGAATCATTCTTCCAACAAAATGAACAAGCACAGAAGATAATGGAAACATGCTCATTAAAACATTCTGGAACCCCCTGATTTCAGTGTCACTTAATTTTTTTCTCTTTTTATAGTATAGTACATAATGTGTTGTAATTTGCCTGTATGAGTAAGAACTCCCCCCCACCCCCAATAATTACCTGCGATAATAGGCAATAACCTATATCTAGAAATAGAGTCTGGTGAGTTGATTTTTTTTTTTTTAAATCAGAACTATTGGCAATCTGACTGGCCTCCAAATGGAGAGAGCTCCCCTGAAGGCTTTTGATGTGGAACTGTTCTTTTATTGCCAATAGAACCAAGAAAAATAAACCCTTCATTAAAAGTAAAGACATGCACTTGGAAGCCCATTACTGTTTTCTTTTCAAGTTGCAAATTAAAAAATATTTAAGTACTTTTATTTGCTTTTAAAATGTTAAACAATTATATCCTTTTAACCTAAAGTGAGCAGGATAGAGCCTGGACACAGTGGTGGAGTCTGGCCCTGCTGCCTATTGTGGTTCAGTCACTTCAGTTGTGTCTGATTCTTTGTGACCCCGTGGACCATAGCCCACCAGGCTCCCTCTGTCCATGGGGATTGTCCAGGCAGGAATACTGGAGTGGGTTGCCATTTCCTTCTTCAGAGGATCCTCCCAACCCAGGGACTGAACATATGTCTCCTGCACTGCAGATGGATTCTTTACCACTGAGCCAGGGTAGCCTGGGGTACCAGGGTACCACTGAGTTAGGGAAGCCCCCTGACCCCCCACACGATGCAAAATGGCCTAGTGACTCAGTGTGACTCCACTACATTTTAAAGAATTCAGTCTGGAGAGTTGCTGAAATTTTAAAACTTAGACCAGTCTTTGGTAGGCTTGGGAAAAGGGGCCAGACATTATTTTACAGGATGAAACTGGACTTGAGGCTATACACAATGGCATGTCACGTTCTGTTCTGTGTGTACATGAGCATGCTCACAGGCACACTCGATCAGTTAAAAACAATCAGGCATGCAAATAAAAATAATCAAATAGGTCATCTGACATCATAGATACGGTAAGCCCCAGTTATTTAATTGGATGCATCTTTTGTTTAAATGGATTTCAGTCAAAATGGCTATTGGCATGTTGCTACTATGCTGCTAAGGCCTTACTACCAAAGAAAGGCCGAAGGGTGCTGTTTGCGCCTGGGGTTAATGGCAAGATCTTCCCTGCTGCTCCGCCTGTTTGCCCATGGCCTGCTCTGGGGCTCTGGGGCTGTGAGAAGACCCTTGATGAGAACAGGGCATGGAAAAGCCTGAGCGCCTAACACAGCCTGACTTTGTCTGCCTGGTCTTTCTTTCAGGGGAGGAAAACAGTACTGAGCTTTGATTCCCTACTTTGGCCTGTAGGGAGGAGTCTCCAGGCAGCAGACAGAAGGAAGCTGCTGCAGGCCCCCTCCCGAGGGAGACTGTGGCCCAGCCTGGATTACGCAGGCAGTTGCTCTCTGTTTCACATCCTTCACCAGCCACCCTGCCACATCAGTTTCCCTTTCCTGATTTCTGAAGGGTTTCCTCAGCACTTGGCAAGGTCACGCCTCATTATTCCCCCAGGAGATCTGACCTAAGATGCAGTTTCCTCCTCTCTCGCTTACACAGCCCCTTGTTTTAAAGCAAGATTTCCTCTAAAGGGGACAGCAGTGGTGGTGCCCACTTCTCAGGGCTAGATGACAAGATCAGATGCCAAATGAGCCATCCGCGAGCAGAGGTACAAGGGCCAAAAATCTGAATGTTAGCACTGGCCTGTGGTGTAATTCCCTGGATAGACGTAGCTGGGAGGCTGCCACCTGGTCCTTTTCTGGTGAGGGAGGTAATGAAGTGGGGATAGGGTAGGCTTTCTCACAGTCCTGCCCAGGTGCTAGAGAGCTAAAAAGTTATATTGTCTGATTTCCTTTCTGTGGCTGGATAAGCCTCTTTATTTGAAAATGTACAGTTGACTTTATCATCAACAAAGTACCTTGAGGGTGTTTTGCTAAGTGAAATAAGTCAGACAGTAAATACTGTATGATCTCAGTTATATGTGGACTCTAAAAGAAAAAAATTCAAACTCAAAAAACCTGAACACACCAAGCTTGTAGGAAAAGAGACCAGATTTATGGTTTTCAGAGTTGGGGGTGGGTGAAGGAATAGTATGCTGCTGCTGCTGCTAAGTCACTTCAGTCGTGTCGGACTCTGTGCGACCCCATAGACGGCAGCCCACCAGGCTCCCCCATCCCTGGGATTCTCCAGGCAAGAACACTGGAGTGGGTTGCCATTTCCTTCTCCAATGCATGAAAGTGAAAAGTGAAAGTGAAGTCACTCAGTCGTGTCTGACTCTTCGCGACTCCATGGACTGCAGCCCACCAGGCTCCTCCGTCCATGGGATTTTCCAGGCAAGAGTACTGGAGTGGGTTGCCAATAGTATAGAGGTGGTCAAAAGGTAGAAACTTCCAGTTATAAGATAAATAAGTACTAGGGGGACTTCCCTAGTGGTCCAATGGTTAAAAATCCACCTTGCAGTGTAGGGGATGTGGGTTCGATCCCAGGTTAGGGAACTAAGATCCCACATGCTACAGGGCAGCTAAGTCTGTGCACAACTACTGAACCCGTGCACTCTAGAGCCCTTGAGCTGCAACTAGAGAGGAGTAAACATACTGCAGTTAAGACCTAACACAGCCAAATTAATTAAGTAAATAAATATATTTTTAAAAATTACTGGAGATGCCATGTACAACAAGATGATAGTGAACACTGCTGTGTGGTATGTATGAAGCTTGCTAAGAAACTAAATCCTAAAAGTTCTCATCATAAAGAAAACAATATTTTTCTTTTTTGTTTTTTGGTGTCTATGTGGGATGATGGATGTTCACTAAACTTACTGTTGTCATCACTTTGTGATATATAGAAGTCAAGTCACTAGGCTGTATGCCTTAAACTTACATAGTGCTGTATGTCAATTATATCTCAATAAAACTGAAGGGGAAAAAGCCAAAAAAACCCAAAGCACTCTACCCCCAACACACTCACCCACCCCTATTCTGCTAGTCACAGTCAAAGCAATGGCATTGGTGGTGTCTGCAGAGGGGCGCCTCTCCTGGGCTCAGCCATGCACATGGCCCTCCGTCAAAAACAACAGGCCCATGTCTCTTCTGTGGGGTCATTTCCAGAGGAAGAGCAACAGAAAGATCCCGCAACTTTGGAAAGATTGCTCTGAAGCGGAGAAGAAATAAAGGAAATCTTTGATTTCCTATGGCTTGCTTGAGGTTTGTTTTCCCCCCCTCCATTACAGGGGACTTCATTTTTCCCAACTGAATGTCAAAGAAACAAGTTTAATCAAAATCTCTTAGCTGTGGGTTTCCCTTTGGTGCCTGTATCCTTTGGTGCAGAGAGCGCAAGCCCAATATGCTGCAACGGATCCCCTCAGGCCATAACAGGGTACTAACTTCCTTCCTTGCGCATCGACTCGGCCTCTGCACCCTGGGCTGTGAGTAGCATCCGCTTAACCAGGCCCACAAATTCTGGCTTGGTGAACTGTGTGTTTGGGCATTGACTGTTGCCTTCATGGTTATCAGGAGTGAGTTTGCCATCACCCTATCCCTTTCTGTCTTGATTTTACAGAGTTCCACTGCGTGCGTGCGCATACACGTATTCCCGCGGAGCAAAGGAAACATGCAGAAAGGAAATTCAGGATTCATTCTTGTCCTTGAGGACCATATAGTTTACAGTAGGGCAGATGATATTTACATATTATTAAAATATATTTGGTCAGATATTTTCTCATAAGGGCTAGCCTGCCCTTTCCCTTGAGGACAGTCTAAGTCACAGTTAAACCATGCCGAGTAAAAACCAGAAGCTCTTCCATCTTTGCTTTTAAGAAAACATTGAAGATTATAGAAGCAAAATTCATTAATCATTTTATAAAGGGAAATATACCCTCTTTACCCTCTTAGAAACCTGAGCAACCGAATAAACATTCTTTAGGAAATACTAGATTCCCCTTTCCTTGCCAACAACTTCATTTGGCTTCCTATGATTCAGCCCAGGTCCATCATGCCCTTCTATCTTCACTTGTCCTTCATTCAATAAATATCATCAGTCTTGGGCTGGGTCCTGGGGATACTGTGCTGAACGAAATTCGAAGTCTAGTATGGTAGGAAAGATAGGCACACGAATTGCTCTGATGCCAGAATACTGCCATATACTTCTGTAAACAAGAAGCTGCCAGAGTCATTTCCCTCCGGGCTGAGCACAAGGAAAGGAGAAAGAGGTGGTATTCAAATCCTGGAAGGTAGCGGGAGATCAATTCCTTGATAGGTAGAGATGGAGGAGGGGAGGAAGGCATTGTGAAGGCGGGCACTCTGCTGGTTGGGAAGACCATTGAGGGAAGCGGGATGCAGGAGTGCAAGGGTCCTCTCGGAGGGGCATGGGAGATGAGGCTGGAGAGGCTTGCTGGAAGCAAAGCATGGGGAAACTGGGGTGCCAGGCTCTGGAGGAAAGCATGCAGTCGATGGGCAATGGAGAGGCCTAGGAAGCTCTCGGGGAGAACAGTATGACTCCATAGGTGCTGTGGTGGCAGTGAATCTTGGAACGGGAGCTATGGAGCAGGGAAACCTGTTGGGAGGCTTACTGCCCCAGTTTGGTAAGAGAAAATGGGGGCCCCTTGCCTTTATGAAACGCATGGTGATAGCCCTCCTAGGTGGTAAACTCTCGCATCTTTAGAGAGAGGGCACAGTGCCTCATTCACTTCTGTATTTTCGGTGTGTGGCCCAGAGCAGACTCTCACTGCTTACATTTGTTGAATGTGGGAAGCAGGATCTGCCTGGGCAGATGGGAAGGAGCGTGGTGAGAGGACAGACAGCCCTCCCTGGGGATGTGGAGGCTCAGTTTACACCGACGTCCTGTGCGGTGCAACTCACCCTCCCAGCCAGGCTCGGAAAGTTTGTTCTGCAACCTCTCTTCCTTCGCCTCAGCCCCTGCCCCTTCGCTAGTTCTTTCTCCCCAGCATGACCCTCCACAGTTCTCGCTGCCCATTCCTGAGGCTTCTCAAGGGCATAGAGACCACGAGGAGGGGACTGAGCAAAACTGTCCAGTCTGTCTGTGGAGTCCTGAATGCTAACAGTTGGCAATGCTAACAGTTTCTGTTTAAAATGAAACCCTCCACCTGCCCAGAGGCAGGGGGGCGGACTACGTGGTGCCTTTGTTCTCTTCCTGCTCTGAGATTCTGGAAAACAGTTCGATGTGCTGGGACTGACTATTCACTGACATAACCATGGGAATCACATCCTCCCCTCAGGCAAATATCTCACCCACAGACGCGGGCGGGTTTACCCTGCTCCCCTCCTCCCCCTGCCCCGTTCCCCGAATCTTATCAGGTTGGAGGAAGAACCTTCCCCTAGCTGTCTTCCGTAAGACTGAGCATTTGTAAAGCAGCCTAGAAGGCACCTAGAGCCATCATGAGGGCATTTCCAAGTTGTCAGCGAATGGCAGGTTTGGCGGGTGGGGGTGGGGAATGTGCGAATCAAGTCCTGAGATGGAGAGAATACAGAAAACCAGGGATCAAGAGATCATGGAAATGCATAGTCCCCTTCGAGCAGAGGGTTCCCACAAAGGTCAAGGGCCCGAGGAGCTGTCAGCTCAGTCTGCACCGGCAGCAGTGACAGAACTGACACTTTGGCCTCAGTCTGGGACCTCTGCAGATGAGTGTAGCAGAAGCCTTTGCCAGGGAATGCCTTGTGAGACAAGGAGGCTGTCCTACTGTGGAGATGCTGAGTCCCTCCCTCGGACCTCTGCTGGGGCAGGGTCATTGCAATCAGGAGTCTGTGAGCCCCTGGGACCATGAGCCCTGCCTCATTCCTATTCCTGCCTTGACAATCACTTCCCTGTTAGCTATTTCTCTGTGGTCAGCTTTCCCCTGACACTCAGGACGCTTAGGGGTGGTGGAGCTTCAAGTACTAATAGGTGGGGTGTGCAACTTTTGATCCTGGTCCAAGCCAAATGGAATTAGGAAAAGCAATGAACTATTTAAACAACATCATGCTACACAGGACAAGCCCACCCACTACCACAGCACAAGATACATTTTAAAATCCCATTTGGACTGCCCACGCCGTTCAGGGTCACTCATGTCGTTCTTCCTCAGCGTCACTGCAGATCATCGAAAGTTGAATGGTTGACTGGCTTCGCTACTTCTCTGTGGCAGTCGTTCATCCTGCCAACTTTTGCTTCTGTTTCTCTTTTTCTGTTTGTCATCTCAGAAAAGAAATTTGATGTTCACCTTGGCAGAGGATTTTTCCCTTTTCAGCCACAGAAGGCAGCCTGTCTTTCATCTCAGAGCATCGTTCCGCAGACCTCCTTCTCCCAACCCCAGCACAGCTCTAATCCTGACCGGAAGAGTAGGTCCAATTCTGTGTCCCCCGGCTTCAGAAGGACAAGGGAAAACTCAAGTCAGTGCTCAGGACTGACTAAAGTGCTGGAGGATAAAAGTGAAAGAAGTCAGAGCTTGTACAGGGTGGACTGCGGGAAGAATGAGTTCCATTTCAAGGCTGGGAAATTGCTCATTCATTCTGGTATGTGCAGGCAAGAAGGGATGGGAGCAGTGTTCCGTTGGGGACAGAATACACTGATTCAGGATGAAGAGGAACCTTCCACAGATGCTACCTGGTCAAGAGGGTTTTGGCATAATGCTGGCTGGAATTTAGAAGGTGGGAGAAGGAAGAAATGCATATTCAGCCTCCCTTTCTCTTTCCTGGAGCTCTCCTATTCCTCTTGTCTTCTAGCTCCCCAGACTTCCAGTGGTCACTCTGGTTATCCAAGTCCTCTTTGTTTTTCTGGAAGGCAGTGGCATGGTAGTGGAAAGAGTACTGGGCTAGAAGCTCAAAGACTGACTCTAGACCTGGCCAACTAGCAAAGGGAATGACCAAGTTATTCCTCTACTCTGGGCTTCCATTTCCTTATTTGTCAAATGACCTCTAATGTCTCTTTGTGGCCATAAAAATTCCATGATAACCCCACGTGAAAGCCCATGTTTCTCATCTCTTAATGCCTCAAGCTTACCCAACAACAGTGACATTAGATGTTACCTTTTTATTCACTGCCAGCGGAGTCCTGGTGATAGGCCTGAGCTCCACTCAACTGTTAAGCGTCCTGCTTGCCTGCATCACTGTGCCACCGTGGACCCACAGACTAGCCAACTACAACTCTGTCTTCTCTATCCCACGTCATCAATTTCCCCCTCTGCATTGGATTATTTTCATATAAACTGATATTTCTCTCCTTCTCTTTACTCCATCCCCCTCTGCTCCAATTTCTCTGCTCCTCATTACAGCAATGTCCTCAGAAGGGTTCTTTACTCATGGTCTCCAAACTTTCTCTTCCCAGTTGCTCTCATTACTATTATTATTGAAACATAATCAACACATTATAAAAGTCATCATTTAAAAGTACACAGTAGGGCTTCCCTGGTGGCTTAGTGGTAAAGAATCCGCCTGCCACTGCAGGAGACATGGGTGCAATCCCTGGGCCGGGAAGATGCCACATGCCACAGAGCAGTAGGACAGAGTGCCACAACTATTGAGCCTGTGATCTAGAGCCCAGGAGCCGCAACTACTGAGCCTGAGAGTCTAGGGTCCATGCTCCGCAACAAGAGAAGCCGCCACAAGGAGAAGCCCGTGCACCGCAACTGCAGAGTATCCTCCACTCACTGCAACTAGAGAAAAGCCCCCACACAGCACAGAGGACCCGGCACAGCCAAAAATAAATGAATACTTTTAAAAGTACACAGTATGCAATTCAGTGGCTTTCAATACATTGACAATGTGTGCAACCATCCGCACCATTTCTAGAACATTTCCATCACCCTCAAAATAAACCCCGTACTCAAAAGCAGTCACTCCCCATTCACTCCTCTCCCTAGTTCTTGGCAACCGCTCACCTACTTTGTATGACTTTGCTTTTTGTGGACATCTCATATAAACAGGACTATATAATATTTGTCCTTTTGTGTCTGGCTTCTTTCAGTTAGCATAATGTCTTTGAGGTTCATCCACATTGTAGCATGTACCAAAACTTCATTGCTTTTCATGGATGAATAATATCCCATGGTATGGATGTACCACATTTTGTTTGGCTACTCGTGACTTGATGGACATGGTACTTTACACTTCTTGACTATTCTGAATAACAGTGCTATGAAGACATGTGTGTCCATTCCCTCTTAAACCTGCTCTGCTAAAGTTTTCATCCCCCACTGCCCAAAACACCTGCTCTTGTCAAGGTAAACAATGATCTTCACAGTGCTGGGTGGAGTGGTCAACTCTCAGCACTTATCTTACTTGACTTATCAGGAGTATTTGACACAGCTGATCACTTCTCCTTCCTTGAGTCACTTGTTTGGCTTTGCTTCCAGGACATCCCACTCTCCTGGTCTTCTTCCTACTTCACTAGACTTTCTCAGTCTCTTTTTCATTGGTTCCTCTTCATATACCCAACTCTAAACATTGGCGGGCTCCAGGTTCCGTCATCAGATCTCTTTCCTTCCTTGACTACACTCACTTTGCCATGAAGATATCGTGGCTTTAAATACAATCTCAACACTAGTGGAAACCAAATTTGGATCTCCAAATTTCAAACTCCAGCCTCTCCCCTCAATTCCAGACTCGTATATCCACTTGCCAACTTGCTATATTCCCTTGGATGTCTAAATTGATTGTAGCCAACCCTGAACTCCCACCCACTATCATGTACTCCTTGCCTGGTCTTCCCCATCCTGGTAAATGGAAAGTTCAACACCCACTTGCTGTGGCCAAACACTTTGGAGTTATTTCTGACCCTTTTTTTCTCCCACACCCCACATCCCATTTTCTATCCTGATAGCTCTACTGTCAAAATATATTTCGATTATTACCACTTACTGCCCTCAGCCCCTGGTCTAAGTCACCATATTGCCTGGATTATTGAAGTATCATCCTCCCTCCACTACATTCCTTTGCTTCCATCACACAGTCTGTTTTCTGTACAGAGCAACTCTTTAAACATGTAAGGCTGATTATGTCACTCATTTCCTGGAAGCTCTCCAATGGTTCCACCTTTTACTCAAAGTCTTTACAAAGGCCTTCAAAGCCCTATGCAAAGTGGCCCTGGCCACTTTGTTGATCTCCTATCCCAACTATGCTTGCTCACTCCACTCACAGGGGCTGCCTTACTTGAACACATCAGGTTTGCTCCTGCTGCAGGGTATTTGCCCTTGCTGTTCACCCTGCTGGGAAGGTTTTCCCTCTTCCTCCCCCCATACACCCATATACTCACTCCCTCACCTTCTATAGGAATTTACTCAAATGTCACCTTCTTAATGAGCCCTTCCCTGATCACCCAGGGGCTTCCCTGGTGGCCCAGATGGTAAAGAAGCTGTATGCAATGCAGAAGACCCAGGTTTTGTCCCTGGATCAGGAAGATCCCCTGGAGGAGGGCATTGGCAACCCACTCCAGTATTCTTGCCTAGAGAATTCCATGGACAGAGGAGTCTGGCTGGCTACAGTCCATGGGATCACAAGGAGTCGGACACGACTGAGCAACTAACACTTTCACTTTTCCCTCCACTTTTAAACATCTGGTGCTATAAATAAAGTTGATATGTAAAATTTTTAAATGTTTTCTATTAAGAACATCTGACCGTAGCCCGCCAGGCTCCTCTGTCCATGGGATCGCAAAGAATCAGACACGACTGAGCTACTAACAGTTTCACTTTTTCTGACCACCCAACCTAAAATAAAACCCCCTTCTGCCCCCACATCTTGATTCCCCCTTACTCTGCTTTCTCTCCTTCACAGAACTTGCCAGCATCTGAAGTTCTGTACAATGTAAGTGCTATGAAGGTAGGGGTTGGTATCTGTCTTGCTCATGGCTCTATCCCCAGCACCAGGTATATACTAGGTGCTCAGCAAATATTTGTTGCATAAAGAAATGAACAGTTAAACTGGCTACTTTGTGTTCTTTTTTTCCCCTAGTTTTACTGAGGTATAATTGACAAATAAAACTGCATACAGTTCAAACATACAAAGTGATGATTTGATAAATAAGTGAATGGTTGAACTGGTTATTTTGGAAACTAGTTAATAATTCTGCCATTTCTGGTTGCTTAACTGAATTTAACCAGTAGCTTTCAAGATACTTGTTTGTTTAATTTCAGCTGCAGTGTGACCTTGTGTGACATTTTAAAAAAAGATCCCTCATTAGAACTTTTATCTTTCCTAAGGGTAGTATATTTTAGAATGTGGGCTCTTGAGTCAGACAGTTGGAGTTTGAATCCTGAACATCTGTGTGAATAAGGACAAGTTCACCATTCTGGGTCTCAGTTTCTTCATCCATAAAATAGGCATCACAGGAGCATGGATCCCACGTTGTTATTTTGGGGATCAAAGAAAATACTTTTATGTAATCACCTAGCCTAGGAGCTGGCACATAATAATGCCTCAGTGAACAGTAGCTTTAATTACTCTTATTAAGATGTAAGAGAAATTTTTCAAGAAATAGAGGAACACCTGCAACAGAAACAAGTGAATATATTTTTCTAAGTGAAACTAAAATAGCTGTCCAGCTCTTTTGTACAAGTGGCATTTCTTTGGGATATGATCCAAAATTTGAAGACCAATTGTTTTGTCCCTTTCCTCTGGAGGCTTTCATGGGACTGGACCAGTTCTTTCCACATTTCTATATCCTTCCCAGGTGGCGCTAGTGGTGAAGAATTCACCTGCCAATGCAGGAGACAAAAAAGACCCGGGTTCAAACCCTGGGTTGGGAAGATCCCCTGGAGGAGGGCATGGCAACCCACTCCAGTATTCTTGCCTGGAGAATCCCCATGGACAGAGGAGCCACTTAGCATGCACGCACACATGTCCTCATGGACGAGTACACATGAATTCCTGATATTGAATATCTTCGCTTCTCACATTTCTCAACTTGAATGTCATTTCAGGCTCTGGGTTCAGCTCCACCGATTCTTTTCACTCGGTAAATTGGTTAAAGCTTTAGCAATTCCCTTCGTGGGGATGACGCTTGCTGACTGTTCACAAACTAGCTTTCTAAACAGGTTGACAGGCAAACAAGGTTGCCCCGCCTTAACAGTCAAGGACAATGGTCTCTATTTCCATCAGGACACCTCCTAGTAGCCTGCCCTCAGACACACCTTGTGCAAATTCCCCATTAAACAAAGTTATCATAGACCTGGTCTGTGAATACCCAAGTGTGCTGGAGTCTGCCTTATGTGGGGAAACTGGGTGGGGGGTGGGGGGGAGGTGCAAGCCTGTACTGGAGTTTTGACTCCACTTTTCCCAGAAGCAGCCTCTCCAGTTTGAGCATTTGTCCCACGTCACTTCACATAAGCTTTCATGGCCCACTGTTCCTAACTCCCACAGCAATTTTACACTGAGTTGGGCTGGACTGGGCTGGGCACGCATTCATTCATTCATTCATTAAACCCCACAGGGATCAATAAATACCAGTTAAACTACACTGTTTCTTTGCTACTTTAGAACTACTTTCTAGTTTTGTTATTTAAATGAAAATTTCTCTTGTTTTCCCAGCAATGCTGTAAATTTTTCTGAGTACATGGACTTCCACCTCATTCCTGTCTCCTGCAGTGCCACACTTGATTCTTCATTCAGCCTATGTTTTTATTATTATGCTCTGCAAAAGTGCTCTGGAGACATAGGTTTGAACCCTAGGAGTTGGGTTAAAATTTTCTCCTTGACTTTTTATTTTTTCTAATTGTGGTTGTTAGGAGAAAATAGCATGCAACACCCAGCAATTACTAAGTCATTTTCCCACTGTAATACAATTTCAAATAGAAACCTAAAAGAGCCCATGTTGAGAATTAGAAACTTACTCATAAACGGTTGTCCATCCATTTTCGTTACTTTTGGTAGCCAGGAGCCCCGTGTTCCCTGGATAGGTCATCAAGGCCAGATTGTAGCCTTGAGCTGACACTCTTTTCAGGACTCCGTTGCTGCTTATGGTCAGCCAGTAGACCTGCCCGCCGGGCACCACCAGCCAAAGGGGCATTCCGCTTGCGTCTCGGCGAATATGCACAGAGTTGCCATTGCTGCTGGTAATCGCACCCAAGTCGCCTTCAGCATTGTAGGTGAAGTTATACACATAGTCTCTCGTTATCAAGTTCAAGGTGTGCAGGTGGGTTCCGTTGACGGTGAACTGATAGAGTTCCTGATCAGCAGGTGAGGCAATCTCATAAAGATTCATGTCATTTAAATGGGCTTGGTTCCTGCTAATGGTACGAATTCGAACATTCCCAAGGTCTGCCACGTAGAGAGTACCATCAGGTGACACTGCTAAGGAGGAAGGGGCTTTCATCTTGGCATCTTTGGCATAGCCACCATCGCCTGTGGAAGGAAGACCCTGATTTTAATAGCTGTCATCACAGCATTTTAGAAACATACCAAATACAAAATATGGCTATATATCAAGAATCATTTTTGTAAAAAAAGAATCATTTTATACAACATTGTAAAGCAATTTTCTCCCAATTAAAAATTAAAAAAAGAAAAAAAAAAGAATTTACCCCCCTCCCAAGAATCATTTTAAAGGGAACAATCAGTGAACCAACATTCTCCATGTGCCCCAATTGGATATTTGAAGTCCATTATTCACAATTTTTGAGTCAGCACCACTGAAGATGAACAGAAGATGCAATGATCTCAGTGAACACCAATTTTGTGAAATCTTCAATCCTGCTGTTCCGTATCTATTGTATTGCTGGATACAAAAACAGCAAACAATAACAGCCAGCCCAAATCTGGCTGGAAATCCATGAGACTTATGCCTGTCCATGCTCGTAGGATCTATGTCAGGGCTTTCCATTCCTTCTCTGCCCAGAGAACCTTTCTTCTGTTACTTCTCATTGTCACATTGTCAAAGTACACTAAGTCTGTAAGTGCAACAATGACTCAGAACATCAAATTTGATAACCAGAATAAATATTCCAGTTTTGCCTTGAAAGAAAGATACCAATTAGCAAAATAACTATAAAACTAATTGTCCAGGAAAACACTGGAAATATCGATTAAAAGTCCTATCGACCAAGTTGCTCACTCCTGATTCCTCTGTCCCAAGGAAAGACAAAGGTTAAAAGAACCATTTGGGCCCGGATGAGCGGTTTAATAGGGCTGCATGTAGCATGGAGGGATTTCCACATTCCAGCAATAAATGCATCTATTGACATTTACAGGACTGTTTACTATCTGAAATATCCACTCCTGTGTTTTGGTGCAAAGGCTCTTTCTTCTCCCCACCTCCTTATCAATTGGAAGTAAAGGGCACTATTGGTTATGAAAAAATTTTGGATTAAAAAAAAACAACAATGTAAGTAGAAGGCTGATGTCTTGAGAACCCTCCATTGTGAGATTTATTTTATTTTTCATTGTGAGATTTAATTTTGTCCATGAACCCCCAAAGCAGTCTGTTCCAAGTCCCTTTGGGTTTCAAGCAGCTCACATTATTAATCTGGAAATCAGTCACTTAGTAGAAGTAATTTTTTCCTTACCCAAATCAGTAACTGTAGGTTTTACCTAGCTATCCTTTCTCTAAAGTACAAAAAATATGGGAACCTCACATTTGGATAGTGGTCCTAACTTCTTGAGCACCCAAACTTTTACTATACTAGTTTATCTTCAAAACAGTGAGGTGCTGTAACTGAGACACGTGATCACTCTACTTAGCAGGTGGAATGAGTCATGAAGAGGTTTTATGGCTTTCCTAGGGTAACTCAGTTGCAGAGCCAAGGCCAGATACTAGGCTGTCTGACCACCAATCCATTGCTTTCTCCACTGCCTCATACCAGTGTTTACAAGGACCACTTTTGTTCTTTTTTTGACTTTCCGATGCCCATTTTTCTTTTGAAAACAGAGA
Source organism: Cervus canadensis (assembly GCF_019320065.1). NCBI lineage: Eukaryota > Metazoa > Chordata > Mammalia > Artiodactyla > Cervidae > Cervus > Cervus canadensis. Next base: position 132,140,888 of record NC_057419.1, on the reverse strand, counting down.
AGGGGAGCTGGTGAATTGCTTAAAAGGTCATACCTGAAAAACAGTCACAGTTGGGATCAATTTTGCAGTCACAGTCAGTGGGGGCCCCAGCTATGATGGAGATCTCCCCATTGGTGGTAACTTGCTGAATGCGGTTTACTTTCCTCTCATCTGTTTCAGCAATGAAGAGCAGCCCGCTGTGGGAGACGCTGATGGCCCTTGCTGACTCTAGAGTGGAGTGAATTGCTACCTTGCTGACCAAGAAATGATCGATGCCTGGCACCTGGCAGTGAATGGGGCGCCCTGCAATGATCCGCACTCGCCGGTTCTCAGAAATTTGCAGCACAATATTGTTATCCAAGACATACAATGAATTGTCCATGGGATTGACTGCAAGGTCTGTTGGCCACTCTAATCGCACCTGCAAAAAGAACAGAACACACACCATTAAGTTACAATATCTTTCTGGGGCAGTTTTATCTTGAAAGAAAAATTGGCTTATTGGTCTCCCACCCCCTGCAACAGCCCCGACTCTTGAATTCCAGCAATGTTGGTGTTATCTGGCAAAGTTGGGAAGGACAGTTGATTAAATGTTCTGGTAAACACATTTACCATTTATGGATTTCCAAAATACTGTGAATTATTTTCTCCCTATATTTCCAGAAAGACCCTTTTCAGAGCATGGTCTCCTTACTACATCTCAAATTCATCTACTTCTCCCCATCCCCACTGTTGCCAACCTAATTCAGGCCACCGTCATCCCTCACCTGGGCCACTGCAGGAGCCTGAGACACATCAAGGAGATAAGAGCAAAAGGACTGGGGTGTGTGTGTGTGTGTGTGAGTGTGTGTGTGTGTGGGTGGGTGGTCTGGTGTGCTGGGCACTGGAGTTAGAAGCAAAAGGACTGGTGTGTGGGTGTGTGTGTGAGTGTGTGTGTGTGTGTGTGAGTTTGAGTGTGTGTGTGTGTGGGGTGGTCTGGTGTGCTGGGCACTGGAGTTAGAAGCAAAAGGACTGGTGTGTGGGTGTGTGTGTGAGTGTGTGTGTGTGTGAGTGTGTGAGTGAGTGTGTGTGTGTGTGAGTTTGAGTGTGTGTGTGGGGGGGGTGGTCTGGTGTGCTGGGCACTGGAGTTAGAAGCAAAAGGACTGGTGTGTGTGTGTGTGTGTGAGTGTGTGTGTGTGAGTGTGTGTGTGTGGGGAGGTCTGGTGTGCTGGGCACTGGGGACACATAGGCAAGCAAACACAGATCTACTCTAGTTCCTTTTTCGACACAGGAGTCAGCCCAGTGCCTACCCTGACATTACCCCACCAGCTGTTGTTCACCACTGGGCACTTCTCAGAGAACGACGTTATGTTATGTGCACTCTCAACTCCACCACTCACTTATTCTGTACTTTATTTCTCTTGTCTTATGGCTAGACCAAGGCAGAAGAGTGGGCCCCATTCCTGGCCAAGATAGTAGCAGTGATGTAGCTGCTCTTCTTTCTGCCTTGAGTGAAAGCCCAAGGTAAGCTTTGTTTTTCTCATTGAATCTGAAAGTCTGAAAACAAGATATGGGCCGTCATTGCATTCTGAGGCCCACTATTTCCCAGTTGGAAGAGGCCTTCCACTCAGTAATGAAGTGGACAAAGGCCAGTCTGAGATAAATCTCCCTCTAATCCTGTCTCTTAATGGAGGGCAACTGGTGACACTGTAAAGAAGACAAAGGTTGTCTCTGACCTCCCCTCGTGCACCACCTGGGGCTCTCTGCCCTCTGTGTCTGAGTGTCTCCCCTAGACACCCAGAAGCCTCAACCTGTCCTCCTGTCTCTACGTGCCCTCAGTCTCGACATGGGCTGGCCTTCTCTGGTCAGTACCATATGCCTCTGGGCAGCTAGGAATTTGAATGCTAATGGAGTATAAAGCTGAGCTTGTGTTATGCATGTTCTACAGAGCCTTTCAGACTGAGGCCATTGGATAAACATTAAACACCAGCCTTAACAGCTCCCAGAGCAGTTTGCTGTGATGTGTTCCTCCGCACTTCTGTCTGAGGCCCTTGCATGTCAATGCCTTGTCAACTAAGAGGGAGAACAGTGAGACGGTGCACTTCTGCCATGGGCCCTCACTCTGGACCTCCGTATACACCATCGGGCTGGTACAGAAGCTGTTTGCATGCGCTGGGCCTATGGAGCATGGTCCCCCAGGAAATAAGCTGGGGTTAGCTGAGGAAGAGGAATTTATTTCAGTCCAACACTCCTATTTGGATCAAGTCTGAAGTCAGTGACCCAGAGAAAACAAAGCTGGCAGAAATGACGTTCTAATTATCCCCACTCTGAGAGCTGAGGCCAGGGCAGAGGCCGGGGACAGCACACACCTGGCAGATGTCAGAGAAGGACACGGTTTGGATTCTGTTCTCTGCTGTCAAGGCCACCTCTGAGATAAAGGCTGGTAGTTGGAAGATGAGCTGTTAAATCCTCCAACTCGCCCCATCTGATTTCAGTCAACACTATTGGTGTCATGTTTATTAGGTTTAATGTCGCCTCAAAAATACACCAGCTCCTCTGTTTGTTTTCTGTTCCATCAAATAAGTCTCCCTCTGGCAGTTTCCTGTGACTAAAGTGGCGTTTGTGCTTCTGAGACACTTTCTGTACCAGCTACACAGAATCCCTTTAATTCCCATTTGATTTGGCTGGGCAGCTAGTCTCTGAAATCTCCTCAGATGAAAGATGTGTGGCTACTTAGTAGTCTGGGGCCTGTGTTTTCAGAAACTGAACCTTTTCACCTCTCTTAGGTTGCTAGTTCCTTTTATATCTTTCTCATGTTAAATACTCCCATTTCCGGGTAATTTTTCAAGGAACTGGTACCAAGGCATTTCCACAACATACAAGCTAATGTAGAGGATGGAGTCTTTGCACTGACTCCGGCAGTCAGAATTAGCATCTTTTAGTTGCAGAGAAACCCAAGAATTACACACTATTGAGGTGGGGCTAAGGTTCACCCCTGAGGGCTGTTGGCATTTGTCCAAGTGGACAGAAAGAAACATTTCTTTGGGGGTGTTAGCAGCAGAAAGAGCTGAAGGGACAGTCGTGAGGTTTTGGGATTTTTGCATCGTGACCGGGCCTGCAGGCAAACCATTTGGCCTAATTTGTGGTCCTTGCCCCACCTTGTAAAAATACATTAATTTGTTTGAAATGTCAAAATGTATTTAAGCTAAACTAGCAGTAAAGGTCACTGGTGTAGCCGCCAGCTGGTGGAATATACCCATCTCCCAACAACCTTCCCTGAGAAATAACCCTGAGCAGAAAGGAGTCCTGGGTCTGGATGTCCAGCCTTGACAACGCCACGTCTTCCTCTGCTAACTGAAAATTTGCCTTGAAGGCACTTGGCTCTCAGGTCAGTCAGTCCCATGGTTGGCTTAAAGAGCAAGTTAAGTTTGACCTAAGTGGTAGTTTATAAAGCAGCAGGCTCTTAAAGGGGAAAATCCATGTGTAACAGCAATATCTGAATATGAGCCAGCGATTAGACCAAATTAGAAAATTCCTCAGTTATAAACGTCATCCCACACTGTAGACACAGATCATAATTAGTTAACTGGGGCTCTCCTTAACAGTTTCAAGGCCGGTTCTTTCCCGTATTAGTGTGCATGCTCAGTTGCTCAGTCGTGTCTGACTTTTGTGACCCTATGGACTGTAGCCCACCAGGCTCCTCTGTCCTGAGGATTCTCCAGGCATATTAGCGTGTAATCCTGGCAAATGAGGTATCTCCTATGAGTCTTTGGTTTCTTCATCTGCCACAAGAAAAAGAAGCTACTGACCGTCTACCTACCTTTTAGAGAGAGTGTGTGGATTGATTGAGATGGGGATGTAAGATACTCAGCCCAGGGTCTGGACAAAGTAAGGGACAGGAAATGGTGTTAACATGAAAAATGGTTTCAAAGTCACAAACCTTTAGGGATCTAGTCCAGTTATCATACAATATAGTTCCCTTTCAGCTCTGCTTCCCAGACTTCACTTGTGCACATCACAGCTTCATGAATTTTGCCTTAGCCGTCCACTACTTGTACTACTACAGACTTAATATTTTTCTTTAAATTGACCTACTTTTTAAATATAAATAGGTGCTGCCCCTTCCTTTGAACTGGTCCTAATCAATAACATCTATAAAATTACAGGCCCACTCATCTGAGCCTTTAATAAAAGTACCTACTGTTTATTGAGTGCTTCCTATGTGTCAGGCTCTTTACATGGATTATTACTTTATATGCTTAGAGTAATCACTTGAGAAAGAAACTATCAATATCCCCATTTTCAGATGTCGGCTCTTAGCCTTTCTGCTGTCTGATTTCTCACCTAGAAGAATGGACATGTTTCTTCATGTTCTTCTCACCAAGCTGGCCTTCCCTTTACTCTAAAGGTTGATTTCATTCTTTTTTTTTTGCTGAGAAGGTCAAAGCTCACTAGCAATTGAGTGATTTATCTTCCTCTTTCTTATTTGCTTTCTTTCAGTTCAAGGCTTTGTGGGTGCCTGCTCTGTGTCAAGCACTATTATAAAGGTAAATAAAAAAGGTCCCTGCCCTTGATTAGTTCACAATTCAAGCGACAGAAGGCAGATACAGAAACAGGTCATGTCAATATGATGTGGTTAATTGCCACAAAAAACACATGCCTAGGGTGACATGCAAACACATAGGAGGAAGTTTGGGGCAATACTGCTATTAATAGAAGAGAATGTAAACTTAGTCTTAAAGGATGGGACCTCCCTGATGGGCCAGTGGCTAAGACTCTGAGCTCCCAAGGCAGGGGGCCTGGGTTTGATCCCTGGTTAGGGAACTAGATCCCTTGTGCTAAAGATGCCACATGCTGCAATAAAGATTGAAGATCCCATGTGCCACAACTAATATCTGGTGCAGCCAAATAAATATTTTATAAACATCTTGAAGGATGAAGCAAAGGTACCGAGAAAAAGCACAAAACCACACGGGGGTGGGGCATTTGCCACAGCCTGAGATTGCTGGAACATAAAATAGGGTAGGTAGTAGTAGCAAGTGAAGTTCACATGTTTCCAAGGACTAATTTTAAGTCTCTCCACTGGGCACTATTGTCTTTTGCGGCCAGATAATTCTTTGTTGTGGGGGCTGTCCTGTCATGTATAAGATATTTAGCAGCGTCTCTGGTCTTTATTCACTAAATGCAACTAACACCTTCCCCTGACTTGTGATAACCAAAATGTCTCCAGATATTAACAAATGTCCCCCGAGGGGCAAACTGTCCCTTGTTTAGAACCACCGCACTAAGCATGAAGGACTGTGTATGCTAAGGACTTTAGACTTGAACTGTGGGTGTTGAGGTATCAACGACCATCTTTTAAGTCGAGGGTTCACATGGTCATGCTACGGCTTTAGAGAGATCACTTAGGCTGCAGTTCAAGGGGCAGGTTGATGAATGAGAACCAATTTAGAGGCCAGATGGTCACCAGTACACTCACACGTTAATGCAGTCATCTATCCACCCAAAATGAAAGTGAAGTTGCTCAGTCATCTCCGACTCTTTGAGACCCCATGGACTGTAGCCTACCAAGCTTCTCCGTCCATGGGATTTTCCAGGCAAGAACACTAGAGTGGGTTACCATTTCCTTCTCCAGGAGATCTTCCCAGTCCAGGGATTGAACCCGGGTCTCCTGCATTGTAGGCAGACACTTTATTGTCTGAGCCACCAGGGAAGTCCCCATCCACCCAACCCCCTCACAAATATCTGAGTGCTGATTCAGGCACAGTCCCTGCCCTCATGGTGCTTAGAATTGGCTTTACTGTATCTCATACTTTTTTGTATTTACAAAGCCCTTTGAGAAACTAATTGAAGCTATATATTCTCTCCCTAGAAAAAGGCTCAGATGTGGTAGAAGGAAGTGGTTAGGAGCTCAGGTTTTGGAGTTAAGATTTCCCCGGTTCAAAATTCTCTCTGTTATTTGCTAGCTCTGTGACCCTGGAGCAAATCAGGTAACCTGTCTGAGCTTCAGTTTCGTCATCTAGAAATTGGGGAGAGTAATATCTTCTCAAAAACTTATAGAAACTATACCAAAAAATCTACATAAAGCACTAAGCTCACTGCCTGATACACAGAAAGAGCTCTGTAAAAGGCTACTTTTTATCATGGAACACACCTGTATTTCTTCACATTCCTGTTAAAATTATCACAGTGTTGTCTTCCTTGGCTATCTCATGAAGTTTCTCTCTTTGTCTTTTTTTTTTTTGCTTCACCATGGGGCATGTGGGATATCTTAGTTCCCTGACCAGGGATCAAACCTGCACCCTCTGCATTGAAAGCATGGAGTCTTAACTACTGGACCATCAGGGAAATCTCTCTCATAAACTCTTAAGTGCAGTCACTTTGTCATGCTCTTTCAAGGTTTCTGTTGCTTTTCTGTCACCAACCATTTCCTCCTTGTCCATTTATTCCATTGCTTGGGAATCCTTTTAAGCCATGCATCCTCCAAGAAATATTTGGCTTATATTGGGATATATTATTTCACATATATTTGTCAGCCAGTTTCATGGCTAATATTTTAACTTATTACTTGGAATTCCCTACTGTTATTTGTAACAGTACTCTTGGTACAGTTCCAAGTATAGAACATGCTACTTATATAGTTTCCTTTCTTTTGCCCCAAATAGCTCTCTATCCCATTTTAGGCATTATGCCAGGCACTAGGGAGCCAGTTTGAACCAAGACAGACTAGACCCTGCCCTCATGAAGTTGACAATCTTTGGCTGACTTCATTTCCTTCATTCTCCAATAGGTATAGGATGTTAGTGACATAGAGAAGTAGACTACTTCTGTTCCATTCCATTATTTTACAAAATTAACTTTCATGGAAGAGCCTAAGAAACATATCATGACTGTTACTATATTTTGCCATTGCTACCAAATGCTAATAACTTCTTTCCCCCAAGTTCAACTGTGCTGAAGAAACCAGCTGTTTCCCAAATGGCCCTGTCTCCCTATCCTAAACAGGACACTTCTCATCTCCCGCCTTTCATACATATCCAGCCTTATGGCTCATTTAAAAAATGACTGTTTGCTTCTGATCTCTGAGGCCTCTTCAGCAGGAATTTCCAGGAAGCGTATGATTATCATTTCTGTAGCACGCCCACCCTCGGGAAGATGCAGTGATGGGACGTGATGCTCTCTGCCAGGTGTGCTGCCAGCTCCACGTTAGATTTCCCCATGCTTCTAAAAGCTGACAACTCCAGATTGTTAGCATCACTTTTTGTCAGTTTTCAAATGGCCTTCTCATTTCTTGACACTGATACTGTCTGAGCTTCTTCAAATTTATAAAAGAGGGAAAAAACCGTCTGGAGAAAGTTTGGCTTTCTGCAATTGGAAGGCACGATGACACCTTTGAGAGTGATGGCCCTTATTGATCTTGCTTTTAAAAAGTGGAAATTATTAGAAGATGAAATACACCAAGTCTACATGGACTTGTCAACTGGCAAATTATTTTCCATTATCTCATATTCACATTCTTGTGTTTCTCTGAATAACGGCTGGAGAGTTTGAGGAACCCCTCAACCTTTGGTCAGATGTCTCAGCATGGTCTGTGTCCATGGCTGCCTAATCAGAAAAACTGACACTTAAGTCACATTACTCATGGCAGATGCATAGCCAGGATTAATCTAATCAAGAGTTACAGCTGGACTGATCTTTAGAATCACTTTGCTGCAGAACCTATAGATTAAATCACATCTACCCCAATGTTTCAAGAACATTTTGGAAGTTGAGGAAACAAAGCGAAGCAAAACAAACAAAACAATCCCAAAGCAGACCTGGTATATTTCATATTGTAATAATTTCCACTTTTTATCTATTAATTATTTTTTCAATTTACTTATTTGGCTGTGCCAGGTCTTAGCTGCAGCACATGGGATCTTTGATCTTAGTTTTGGCATGTGGAATCTAGTTCCCTGATCAGGGATGGAACCTGGGCCCCCTGCATTGGGAGAGCTGTGTCTTAAACACTGGACCACCAGGGAAGTCTCAATTTCTACATTTTAAAAGGAAGATCAACAGGAGCCATCACTCTGAAACATAGCATGTGCTTTCCAACTCCCCAAACCAAACTTTCTCTAGATGGCTTTTACACATTTGAAGAAGCTTAGACAGGATCAGGGTCAAAACAAAGTGTTGAATTTGTGGTTACTAAGATGCTGTGGCAGAGACTACCAGTTCTATGGCTACCTTACCATTATTTCACTATTTCCTCCTTAGTGCATGAGTGTATGCTAAGTCTCTTTAGTCATGTCCTACTCTTTGTGACCCTATGGACTGTAGCCCACCAGGCTCCTCTGTCCATGGGATTCTCCAGGCAAGAATACTGGAGTGGGTTGCCATTTTCCTCCTCCAGGGGATCTTTCTGACCCAGGGATCGAACCTGAGTCTCCTGTGGCTCCTGCATTGATGGTGGATTCTTTACCGCTGAGCCACCAGGGAAGCCCTTCCTCCTTAGTAGTATATCTCTAATCTCTAATCTTAAAATTTGGGCACACTGCTGTCTAGAACAGAAGACATCCTAGCCTTATTTGCAATTATCTGTAGCCATGTGATTAAGTTCAAGGCAATAGGATGTAAGACAAGGTGTGAAAGTAGCCACACTTTTAAGTTGATGCTGCTTAAGGAGAGCTGACCCAACCGGAATGAGCCCCTTTTGCCCTTTCTTCCAGCATGCAATATGGATATAAGTGGTGGTAATTTTAGCAGATGTCTTAGACCATGAGGTGGCCCACGAAAATGAAAGGCATGCACCAGGATGGCAGGGCATAATTATGGGAGCCTGGGTCCCAGATGACCTCATGGAACTACCACCCAGTCCTAGACTGTAGATCAAGTCTGGCTGCTATCTTGCTTATGTCACTGTTGTGTTTGTGTGTGGGGGGCACGGGGGCGGGGTGTGACATTCTGTTCTCAGCTGAATCCAATCACAACCAAGAAAATGCTCTGTTAGGCTTTGTTTGTGTCTGGTGCTACTGGTCACACCGGTCTAGTAAATTTCTAGGTTTACATCTCTGTGATAGATCACCAGTGTTTGCAAAATTAAATTAAGTTGACATAAATTAATGCCTGAAAGTGGCTGACACCGGTGCCAAAGTCCACTAGGGCAGCCCTTTGTTATGAGGATGACTAACTTAGTGATTAACCTCAAGCCTTCCTGAGTACCCAGAGCTCTGTCTTTGGGTACTTCAAGCTGTTCCTCCAGTTCTGTGACTCATTCAGATCCAGTGCTTCTCCATTATACCATAAATACTTGTTTGCCTTCCTTTGTCTTCTATTAGGGCTGAGTCGTCAAGCGCAGGAATGAGGGCTCATTCATATTTGCATTTCCAGTATTTGGTATTACACTTGGCAAATGCTTGTTGAAGGAAAACATTAGTACCTCATTGACTGTAACATTTTCAGTCCATGAAAGCATTTTAGAAATTGTAAAACACAAATAAACTCTAAGAAAAACCAATTTTCATCAACATGTTTGAGTCAGTGAATCTGGGTTTCCAGAGACCTACTGAGGTTAATGGGAATGGCTGTATTCCCTCAATCTTAAATTTTAAGTTTTCTGAAATGAGGTTGTGTCTTATAATCAACACATACATTTAATGGAGTATCTCTCCTCACTACCTAAAGTTATCAAATTGATGCCATATCTTAGAATACATGGTGTCTTAGAATTGAGGAAATATTTCTATTTTGGTCCATAGACTTCGAGGATCCCTGAGAGTCTTCCAAGGAGGTCTGTGAGGTCAAAACTGTTCTTAATACTATTTGCTTTTTGTACTTTCTTATGAGTATACAGTGGAGTTTTCTGGAAGGTGCCTGAGGCTACTATAGCTTTATGTTTAAAAAATTCACATTTTTAATTTCTAAATATTAATAGATAAAACCCACACAGAGAAAAGCTCTTTGAAGTCTCCAACAATTTTTAGAAGGGTCAAGGGGTCCTGACACCAAAGAGCTTGAGAATAGGAAAGAGTGAATGAAGCCACTCTGTTATGTAAGAGTTTCATTCACACTTATTAAGAAAAAAGTACATATCCCTTCCAAGATGGTTCCTGTGGCCATGAGCTCAGTCCAAAAGCACACTGACAGAGTGGCTGAAAAATCTCTCCTTCCTTTAGAGACCCAAGGCCTGATGGGTGCTATAAAAGTTTGTTCTTAGAGGCTCCCTCAGAGCAATCAGCACGTACATACTCTGTATGAGTCTGCTGTGTAATTGCCACTACCTCATCTTAATAACAGGCATAATTGCTCTGAGTTTCCGTCACCCTTTCTTGCATCTCCTCTCTGAAGCCTCAATTTTAGAAATGGCACTTGTGAATACACAAAATGTTTAACCACTTCCAGTTTTCAATTTACAGTCAAAGTCATCTATCAGCAGGAGATGAAGGCCCAGTGTGAAAACTACAGAATGTCCTTCAGACTCCACAGCTAATTTGTTTGTAAATTTGATTGTTATTGTAACAAGAACATATTGTACATGATGCTACTTGCCAATTTACTATTTGTATCTCTCTGTTTCTTGGGTTTTATCATTAAAGTCAAAGAACTTAACCCCTTCGGCACTTCTGCGAGTGGGGAGAGGAACGTGAAAGCTTTACTTCTTGTGTGTGTGTGTGTGAGTTTCTATTTTAATTCAATTTTATATGTATTTCTTTTGTTGTTGTTGTTATAAAAAATTACTTTTTGGGATATGGACCACTTTTAAAGGCTTTATTGAATCTATTACAATATGGCTTCTGTTTTATGCTTTGGTGTTTTGACTGTGAGGCATGTGGGATCTTAGCTCCTCCACCAGGGATCATACTGACATTGGAAGTCAGTTCACACTGGAAGGCAAAGTCTTAACCACTGGATTGTCAGGGAATTCCCTACATGTATCTTAAATTCCCTGGTAGCTCAGATGGTAAAGAATCTGCCTGCAGTGCATGAGACCTGGGTTCAATCCCTGGGTTGGGAAGATTCCCTAGAGAAGGGAATGGCTATCTACTCCAGTATTCTTGCCTGGGAAATCCCATGGATAGAGGAGCCTGGCGGGCTACAGTCCATGGGGTTACAAAGAGTTGGACATGACTGAGCGACTAACGCTTTCACCTTTTCATCTTAAATTCCCACTATATATTCAGCACTGTGGGAGATACACATATTGAAGGGGAGACAACCAGAGAACAGTCCAAGGTAACATGAAATCCCCTGTGAGACTAGGTAATGAGACCATGCATTCGGAGAGAATTTAGAGTAAGGAGACCACCGTGGGTCTTCATACAGTGGAGGTAGGGCTTACGTCCTCCTGAGAGCCAAGGCTTTGCCTGCCTGACTTTGAAGAAGCCCCTGGAATCATTCTGTAGCATTTCTTCCTGTTGAGCACTTGCAGAAACGTGTCTGTTGCAGGTTGTTAATATTATAGTATTGGCTCAACAGGATAGACCAAGCTTCCAATTCCCTTTGGCACCTAAAGCAATTTACAGGCCAGAAGTATGACTGCATGGCTTTTATGAAATGGCCTGATTTCATTGATCAGCCACTCAGAGATTATGTTTTCATTTCTGTAGCTACTGCTAACCCTGCTTTCCGGTGTAATATTTCAGGAAGGAACTATTAAAAAATTTCACCATGGCGATGTTTAGAAGTGGGCAGGGTTCTAAAGGGGAAGAGAAATATCATAAGTCATGATTGCTCTACTCAAAAGTTCATTTCAAGTTAAACTAGAATTCCACAGATTGTGTCTCATCTTCACTCAGTAATGTTTCCAAATGATAAGGACACTAATAAGAACAGATGGCCTAATGAACATTTAGAGGGAAGATTTAACTGGTCTTATTTTCATTAGGCCTCCAGTGCGCTTCCGGGTTTTGCCCACCACTTCCCTGTGCGTAATACAAAACAGCACGTCCTCAACAGATGGCCCAGCTCAGGCTCATGCTTCCAGAACTCTGGAGACTGGCCACCTGACCGCTTACCACGTGTACAGAATCATTTAAGGAAGCAGACAGGCTACAGACTTGAGCCTGAACAAAAGCAAAAAATAGTGATGACCCGAGCTTCAACAAGAGGGGAGTCAGTCACTCTCGCAAACACATTGAGCAGCTCTGGTTGAGGTCTCCCCATAACAGCTTCTTATGGATTCACAGCAATGATGAAATCCTCTGTGGCAAACAGTCCACTCTAATTAATGTTTCCTCCAAACCGTAGCCACATCTGAGTGACTCCAGCAGGAACAACGACATGGAAATCTAACACCTCATTGCACAGTGTGCTAGTTAGTGAGCTATCGGCTTGCAGCTCCAGCCTCACCCCTTTAAAGGCACTGCTCTGTGATACTGGGGTTGGGACTCTGCAAACTACATTTCTTTTTTTTTTTCCCCTGCTGGTTTTTTTGATGGATCCTGCCAATGTGGGAGCTAAAGGGATTCTGGGAGGCCTGAGGAGGGAGAAGGGACTCCTTCCTTCCTGCTTGTTTTATGTTCCTGTCAGCGTCGCTGTAACTGTAGCCCTTCCTCCTGAGCGGCAGTAACTGGCTGCACTTTCCAGCTCTTCTCCATACTCACATCAGCCTCATCACACTCCCTCAGAGGGACCCGAAGCAGCCCAAAGCAGTGGCATCCTCTTCTCAGAGGAGTAGGTACCACTTCAATGGATCAAATCCTCCCCCTCTCTCAGTATTCTTGCCTGGAGAATCCCATGGAGAAAGGAGCTTGGTGGGCTACAACCCATGGGGTCGCAAAGAGGCAGACATGACTGAAATGACTCAGCACGCACGCATGTAGCACTCTTGCTTCTGACAATTTCAACCCCTTCCTGTGTTTCCACAGCCCTAGAGGTGGTGGCTGCTTCCTGCAGGTATTCTCTCTCTTGTTTTGCAACCCCCTAATGCCTGTGCAGCCCATTCCCTCTATTCAATTTCTTTCTGTTAAAATGACTAATGTGCTTTCTGTTTTTCTGACTGGATCTTTAGTGATATTCACAGCACTGACCCATATACAAGGACAGAGGAAGAGCAATATCCACTGCAGGACACTGGTCATAGAAAACCAGTAAAATTGAACCAGAACTAGCAAAGACTCTGGTACTGAGAGAATTTATTAGTCACTAGCATCCTTGGTTTATCTATTGACCTGTGAAACTGCCATGTCCAGAAAATATCTACATAAAATAAACCCACTGTGTGTGGACTTTAATGAAGTTGGTTGTGGCTGACTTTAACCAGAGTTTCTCTGACTCTCTGGAACTGCCACGTTGATGCCCTTGTTGTTGAAAAGCTTCTTACTCTTGTGATTTTTGAGGATGATTTCATAGTGGATCATTCTACTCTCCCATACATCTTTTGAAGACACAGTTCTGTACTGAATGGTTCATAAAGTGGGCCCATGAAAATATTTTCTGTGTGGTTAGATTTTACTTGTAAATAATAATACATTGGGCATTTACTACTAAATATCTTTTATATTCTGTCTTGCTGTATCCTTGTCAGAAATTGCGATTGTTCCTTCAGAATCCTTTTCCCCTTGATTTGGAATGGGAATATATTCTGAGGTGGACCAAATGAACACATAGTTGGCTTATGCATCTCAAGAAAAACATCTCTCAGCAGGTGCGCCCTCTTTCTAAGTATATTATACCAGTCGTCCCCAGTCATTTTGGCACCAGGGACTGCTTTCATGGAAAACAATTTTTCCATGGACTGCAGGGAGGCGGATGGTTTCTGTATGATTCAAGCACATTACATTTATTGTGCATTTATTTCTATTATTATTACATCAGCTCTACCTCAGATCATCAGGCATTAGATCTTGGATGTTGGGGACCCTTGTTTTATGACTTCACGTGTTCACTTTTGCAAATATACTAACTTTTGCATTAAAGGATGACACTCCTGATGACAGCCAATAGAACTTTCTCCTTGAATTGTGTTTCCATTTAATAAAGATGGGTTGGCACTGATTCAGGCACTTTCGCCTCCCACAGTTAATAGAGAATAAGTCTACTTTTAAAGATAAAGTCTGAAAGATAGGCCAATAGGCTTGCATTGGGACGCAGCCCAAGGTGTTGGCCATATAAGCCCTAGATGCTCACCACTGAATTTGCCAATCAAATATTTCTGCATCTTGGAGAGTTTCAGGTTTATTTCAGGTCATGGCGCCTGCCAGGCAAAATGTGTGTAAGACTGAGTGGTTCAAAAGTAGTTTGCAAGCTTTGCATCTTGTGACTCTCCCTGAATTTTGAAGATGCTTTCCCTCTGGTGCTTAATAGTTTTAATAAGAGCTAACATGCCATTGTCCTTTGTGTGGAAAGAGGACACTGCTGAGGGAGTTTTATTTATGGGATAAATTATGTTTTCGATATAGCATTGAGCACGGTACTTGACTTTTATTTTAAGGGCTCTGACAACTCTGGCTATTTGCTTGTGTGCAGACATTTCAGCAGAATTTGGATGTGCTGGAGTTGAAGATGTTGGCCTGCTGTTTTCCACTTCTTATGTAAACAACCACGTGTTCACTTTGGAGGGAGCAATAAAGCAAATATCTTGGGTAATAGCTTATTCTACCCCGATTGTGATTTTACCTAGGAGATGTAAAGTGCAGTTAAAAAAAAAAAAGAGTTTGAATGAATTTGGAGAAGGGAAATGATTGATATTTAAAGAAACTCTGGAGAATTTTACTGTAAAGCTTCTCTCCGTTTATAATTTTGTTAAATTTGGGTTTTTACACATTTAAATTTTTCAAACTGATTGACATGCTTTGGAACTTGAATATTTTGATAAAAAAGACAAAGACAAAGCAACTCACAGACTAAGCTTGCTTCAAAAATCTTAGGACACTGCTGTCTTTCTTATTATGAATATATCAGCCTCATAACTTCTTTCCTTTTGATTTTCCACTTACCCGGGGGCCTTTCTTTTGTCTTGGGAGAGTAATATCCTTCGTGTTGACCTAGATAAACTATGTCTTCCTACTTATGTACTTTCATATTAAATTTTTTGTGTGAAATTGACCCACGTAGAATGGCCATCCACTGAACGAGCTGCTCTTTACCTCCTGATTTCAAAGTTGGAAGATGATCTAAAATCTCTACATCTCAAATTCACAGATGTATGAAACTCATACTACATCCCAACCTTAGCTCCACAGTCTTGAAAGTAGAAAGAAAAGGAAGGATTTGGGGCACCATTCAATGACTATCGTAAACATGCTTTAAGTGATCTAGATAGAGCTTTTCATATCAGCATTAGGCAGATAAAACATTCTGTGAAGGTCACAGCAGATTAAGAGCCATCTCTGGAGCATATGCTTGCTACAGGCCATCAAACTCATCTACAGGTATTTGCATGGCTCTCTGAGAAGGTACACCTAGGTACAAAGGACAGAAGGGAAGATTACACAGTTTCTATTGCAGTTCCAAACTTCTTGGCCCTTTGAAAAAATCTTGGTTTTGTAAAATATCTGTTCAATTTTCTATTCTGTGAATGAAAGGTCAAATACTACAACTAGCGCTGCTGCTGTTTCTCCTCCTGCTAATTCATTGAGCACTTATGAGTCAGGTACTTTGCTAAGTGATTTTTTTTTTTTTTTGGCTGTGTTCTGAAGCATGTGGTATAGATAGTTTCCCGACCAGGGATCAAATCCACATCCCCTTCATTGGAAGGCAGAGTTGTAATCACTGAACCGCTGGGGAAGTCCTGCTAAGTAAGTAATCTTTTTAAAATATATTATCTCATTTAGTCCTCACAACTTTCTTATAGAGAAAATCATCGTTATCATCCCCACTGACAGGTACAGAATTTCCCCCAGAGGGACACATCAAGCAAGTGGTGGAGCTGGGACTCAAATCCAAGTGGTCTGTGTTCCCACAGAGTCTACTTTACTGACTTCTCATATGAACTTTTATTATGAAGGAGAGTCTACCCTCGAGGCCTGATTTTGTCTCTTGCACCCTCTATTAAAGGATTAGAGAAAAGTGTGGCTCTCTTTTTGCAGTTTCAGAAGGTGTTTTCCTACATTGGACAGAGCAAGGAGAGTAGCTTTGGACTGAGTGAGCAATAAATAACATTATCCAGGAATGCATTTAAATTAGCGACTGAAAACCACAGATACTACAAAATCAGAAGAATGACCTTGCAGACTTATTTTGTTCTTGTGTCCTCCCATTTTAACAAGTGCATGATGAATCAACAGAAAATATTTCCTGAAGATGCCAATTAACACCCTATATCATCCCTTATATTTGTAAAGCAGTTCATACTTTCCAAGTGCTTTTATATTAAAAAAAAAGTGATGACACTTAATCAACAATTGGGTCTTTTATTGAATTAGCCTTCATAAGGAGGAATAATTAACTGACTTTAAAATTCTACTGTCTGTTTTCCAAGTGTAGTGCTGAATCTGAAATGACAGAATCTGAAATGACAGCAACTTCTTTGGGGTCAAGAAGTAGACAAAGACAATTTAATTTTTAAAAATATATTGCCATATTTCAGAGGACAACAGAATAAATGATTCAAAAATAGATGTTCTCTTCCTCAAATATAGAGATGGCAACTAAAAACATTGTTTATTTTGCACTATTATGTAATTTTCAGCCATAAACGCTAATGGATCATTCCTTTATAGGTGAGTAATATGAAGAGCTTCTAAGGACTCCTACAGTCAACTTTTTTTTTAATGGTTCTTGGTGCTGTTTGATTCTGTCAAATCAGAATCTGAACAACATTAACATTAACTGCCATCTCATGCTCTGTGATAGCATAATTTGATTGCTGTGTAGATGGAGGGTTGTGAAACCTTTCCACTCACCTAACTGATGGTGCAAAGGAAAATATAACACCCAAGGTTACATGTAATGCCATATGACCTCTCTCTTCACTTCTGATCAAGACCAACATTTTACAGTTGGAAGTGCCTTTCCAAAAACAAAGTTCTTTCATATTTGTTTTCTTGTTTAGCTATCCCAATAGCCTTAGGAGACAAGGCAGGGTTTTATCTCACTTCCTAATGTTGAGGAAGCTCAGACACAGAGACCTTAAGTAACTTGCTTGAGGTTGCACTGCTAATAAATGGCAGAATCTGGACTCACACCTGGGACTGTCAATGTTCTTTCTACTAGACATGCTCCCGTAGGCAAAGGGAAGTTGGTGGTTAGGAAACTGTCCAGAGAACTTTGGCAAAATATCCCCTAGTACTCTTGAAGAAGTGAATAACTGTTCCAAGGTTATAAATGTTATAAGTAAGGTGAAAAGACAGCCCTCAGGTTGGGAGAAAATAATAGCAAATGAAGAAACAGACAAAGGATTAATCTCAAAAATATACAAGCAACTCCTGAAGCTCAATTCCAGAAAAATAAATGACCCAATCAAAAAATGGGCCAAAGAACTAAACTGACATTTCTCCAAAGAAGACATACAGATGGCTAACAAACACATGAAAAGATGCTCAACATCACTCATTATCAGAGAAATGCAAATTCAAAACACAATTAGTACCATTACCATGCCAGTCAGGAATGGCTGCTATTCCAAAGTCTACAAGCAATAAATGCTTGGAGAGGGTGGGAGAAAAGGGAACCCTTTTTACACCTGTGCCGTTGGAATGCAAACTAGAACAGCGTGCTAATTGGAAACAGTGTGGAGATTCCTTAAAAAACTGGAAATAGAACTGCCATATGACCACAGTCCCAGCTGGGCATACACACCGAGGAAACCAGATCTGAAGAGGACACGTGCACCCCAATTCTTTCATCGGCCTTTTTATAATAGCCAGGACATGGAAGCAACCTAGATGCCCATCAGCAGACGAATGGATAAGGAAGCTGTGGTACATATACACCATGGAATATCACTCAGCCATTAAAAAGAATTTATTTGAATCAGTTCTAATGAGATGGATGAAACTGGAGCCCATTATACAGAGTGAAGTAAGCCAGAAAGATAAAGACCAATACAGTATACTAACACATATATATGGAATTTAGAAAGATGGTAACGATAACCCTATATGCAAAACAGAAAAAGAGACATAGATGTACAGAACAGACTTTTGGACTCTGTGGAGAAGGCGAGGGTGGGATGTTCGATAAGAAGCATGTACTTATATACTATGTGAAACAGAATACAAAGCCCGGTGCGCGCATGCATGAGAAAGGCTTGGGCCTGAGTGCATGGAAGACCCAGAGAATCGGTGAGGGAGGTGGGGAGGGGGGGATCGGGATGGGGAATACGTGTAAATCTATTGCTGGTTCGTGTCAATGTATGACAAAACCCACTGAAATGTTGTGAAGTAATTAGCCTCCAACTAATAAAAAAAAAAAAAAGAAAAAAAATAATTTTACGTATTTATTTTTGGCTGTGCTGGTCTTTGTTGCTGCCTGCGGGCTACTCTCTAGTTGTGTGCAGGCTTCTCATCGGGGTGGCTTCTCTTGTCGTGGAGCACAGGCTCTAAGGCGCGAGGGCTTCAGTAGCTGAGGCCCATGGGCACAGTAGTTGTGGCTCCTGGGCTCTAGAGCACATGCTCAGTAGTTGTGGCTCACAGGATTAGTTGCTCCTCGGCATGTGGGATCTTCCCAGATCAGGGCTCGAACCTGTGTCTCTTGCATTGGTAGGCAGTCTCTTTACCACTGAGCCACCAAGGAATCCCTTATAAATGCATCTGACAAGAAGTCTGCTCATTTTTATTCAATAGTCATCTCTCTAAATACTTTCACATTTAAGGTTATTGATATATTAAGCTCGTTGAGAACAGTGTGGCTAAGTTAGCAGCGCCTTCCTGCCATGATTGGTGTAGACTGGGCTCCCTCTTTGCCATAGAGGATAGCACTAGCCCCCTCCCCCCATTTCTACATTCATAGCACGAGCCTTTGGATCCATGGGAGGGACTGGCTATGACTGATATGGATTGACAGGGTGCACGTGGCTCAAGTGAATAGAGCAGAACATTGCTGCTTTAGGATGTTTACATCTGGACTGCTGCAACAGCCAAGGGCTGATCGGTAAGACTGCTGCACTTCTTACGCTGTCCAGGCATGAGACTAGGGAAAGAAAGTGAGAAAATCCATCGGAGGTTTGGTTGGTATGAATTTATCATTATTATTATAACACCCCCTGCACATAACATTAAATTTACTATCTTAATCATGCTTAAACACAGTTCAGTTGTGTTAGTATATTCATATTGTTGTGCAACAGATCTCTAGAGCTTTTTCATCTTGCAATAAGGACATCCTAAACATTAATTTCCTCTCCTC
The DNA here is from genome assembly GCF_019320065.1 of Cervus canadensis. Taxonomy (NCBI): domain Eukaryota; kingdom Metazoa; phylum Chordata; class Mammalia; order Artiodactyla; family Cervidae; genus Cervus; species Cervus canadensis. Next base: position 132,121,661 of record NC_057419.1, on the reverse strand, counting down.
ATTCCCCTTGGTATCCACATTGCTACTTTCTGTTCCTATTTTTTTTTTTACTACTTTAGATATTTCATATGAGTGAACTCACACAGTATTTGTCTTTTTGTGACTGGCTTATTTCATTTTGCATGTCCTCAAGGTTCATCCATATTGTAGGATGTGACAAGCTTTCCTCCTTTTTAAAGGCTATATAATATTCCCTTGGATGTATGCACCAGGTTTTCATTATCCTGATATGAGTTTTAATGCCATCCAATCCATTAGTTGGTGGCCACTATAGAAGTGGTTGATTCAGGGACTTCCCTGGTGGTCCAGTGGTTAACACTCCCTGCTTCCACTGCAGGGGACACATGTTTGATCCCTTGTCAGGGAATTAAGATCCCACATGTCACATGATGTGGCCACACACAAAAAAAGTGGTTGATTTAGTTTTTAAACTAACCATAACCAAATATGATGAAGTAAATGGTTGGCACAAGGGCTAGCAAATAGTGGTTTCGTTTTATTGGTTTGGCCAAAAAGTTCATTTGGGTAAGGTGTGCTGGAAAAACTTGAATGAACTTTTTGGCCAACTACACCCTGGGCCTTGTTAATCTGCCCTTTGAGCCATGCTCTATTCCCTAAACTTCTCTTATCTATTTGGTCACCTCTCTTTTATTCCCACCCAGCTGTCCCTGCTGCCCATTGATCTTGCTGGATTTGGAAAGAGGTGCTTATATATATTTCAGATAACTTGCTTACATCTTCCCTGTGTTGCCGTTTATCTGAAGCGCTACTCCTTCCTTTTACCACATATCCCTGGTCTGAATTCTCTGCAGCACAGCCACAGACTTTTTCTTGGCTCTGAGTATAAGATAGGTTCCATAGTCATTGAAGCATTGGGAGGGTGCGTTGGGGGTGGAGGTGGTGAGATTTTCATCTCTGGTGGCAAGAACTTTTAAAATAAACTTTCTTTTTTTTCCTCCCCTGGGAAATCCCTTTATTCAAGCAAACTTATTATGATTCAGATTTTTCTTGATTCCCTATGGAGCTTCACAAAATTCAGAAGTCTGTCCCTGCAGGGAATTTCACTTATAATGGCCTTCCTTCCAAAGATCTAATTCTGTCCTCTTTCAGTGTGCTCATGGAGAGTGATGGAAGTGCACAAAGAAAGCCAAGTAACCCCTGAAGAACTTGAGTTTCAATATCATCTGTATCACTCAGGGTGATGGAGGCTATTCTGTAGACATGAAAGCGTTGGCAGGGGACTGAAGAAGAGACAATGAGAGATATTAGGCAAGAGTTTAAAAAGGGGAAAAGAAGGTGCCTTTTCTGTACTAAAACTACTGTTTCTTTTCTTTGTTCTCCCTGGATTGCTGTAACTTTTCATGCCTCCATGTAATTATATGTAGTTTTTCAAAACAACAGAAAATGCTGAATCCACTTGTACAAAATTGAACTGACATGTAGATTTGGAAGAGGAGCCTTTATGGTTCCCCTTCTATCCAGTTGTGGTTAGTTTATCTGAAACTTGCAAAAAAAATTGAAAGAAAAATAGAAAATAGCTTTTTTCAGGTACATAGAGAGCTGAAGACTACCAGGGAGGCAAAGTTCTGAGGCTTGGGGCAGGTGGTATAATGCTGACGGATGAGAGAGAGCTAAGTTTTGCTTTCTTTGTTAAAGAGAATGGTCACAAAGAACACTGATTCTAAGTTCCCAAAGTCCAAGATGGGTGCAGAGATTGTAGAAAGGCATCAAATTCTTTCAGTTCTTTAAATTGAGTTCAAGTTTTTCTGGACAGAAAGAGTTACCTTTTAGAACTTGCAAATGAGTTTTTAGAACAAGTTTTTATGATTACTGGGTAATACTGGGTAGTAGAAGGTGTGCTGGAAGAGTACATGTCATTACACATAGGTCTGACTTCAAGAAGAACCCAAAGATGGGCTCCACAAACTGCGAGGAGGGGACCTGATGTTGCTTTGCTGCTGCTGCTGCTGAGTCGCGTCAGTCGTGTCCGGCTCTGTGCGACTCCGTGGATGGCAGTCTACCAGGCTCCACCGTCCCTGGGATTCTCCAGGCAAGAACACTGGAGTGGGTTGCCATTTCCTTCTCCAATGCATGAAAGTGAAAAGTGAAAGTGAAGTCGCTCAGTCGTGTCCGACTCTTCGCGACCCCATGGACTGCAGCCTACCAGGCTCCTACGTCCATGGGATTTTCCAGGCAAGAGTACTGGAGTGGGTTGCCATTGCCTTCTCCAATAAAGATGTTGATTTAGGAAAGCGTTATACAGTTTTTTCTTAGTTCTTAGATGAGGAAGTGGTGTTTTTGGATACTATGACTCGAAACGAATGATGTCAAGGGATGCTAATTTCCTTTCTCTCTCTTTTTTTAATAAAGTTGCTTTTTTAAAAAAACAAATTCATTTTTGGCTGCGCTGGGTCTTTCTTGCTGCATGCGGGCTTTCCCTAGTTGTACTCCAGTTGCGGTGCTCGGGCTTCTCATTGTGATGGCCTCTCCTATTGTGGAGCTTGGGCTCTAGAGCACACGGGCTCAGTAGTTGTGGCTCACAGGCTTAGTTGCCCTGCAGCATGTGGAATCTTTCTGGGCCAGGAATTGAACCTGTGTCCCCTGCACTGGCAGGTGGATTCTCAACCACTGGATGACCAGGGAAGTCCTCTTATTTCCTTTTAAACAGAGTTACCAACTTGGTAAGGTTTCTCATGATACCTTTGTGGACAAGTTAGGGGAAATATGGGTGAGGGTAGTGGCTTTCAAGCTTGTTTTGACTATGACCTCAGTAAGAATTATATTTTACACTCTTGTTCAGGATATACAATTGAAATAAGTTTTGTGAAACAATACTTACACTTACCACACATGATGCACTCTGAAATTTTTTTGTTATATTTCATTTTTCTTGAGAACTAGTCATAGGCCATCATATTGATTTCCTGATCCACTATGAATCATACCCTATAGGTGATAGTTCAAACAGATGGGTTCACAATCTAAGAGATAACTAGTCAAGTGGTGCCACAATTTCCTTGGTCTATCTATCCATAAATTTCATCATGGATGAAGACATAGAAAGCATTCAAATCTATAGGTGACACAAGGCTAGGAAGGGTAGTGAAGATATTGGATGGTAACAGAAAACAAAGACGAGGACTGAATCTAATGAGCTGGAATTGAATACAGACTAACATAAGATCCTGTATTATGATGCATGTGTAGTAAAAGTAAGTATTATTTCATGAAAATTTTATTTCAATTTATATCCTGAACAGTAGTGTAAAATATAATTATTAGTGAGGGTTACAGCCAAAGCAAGCAAATGATCAAGTTTGTAAGTACAGGGTGAGGAGATGGGGATGAGAGACATGTGAATTTTTAGTCATCTATAGTCATGTGTCTGCATGCATGCTCAGTCATGCCCAACTCTTTGCAACCCCAAGGACTATAGCCCACCCACCAGGCTCCTCTGTCCATGGACTTTTCCAGGCAAGAATATGGAAGTGGGTTGCCATTTCCTTCTCCAGGGTACTTTTCCAACTCAGGGATCAAACCCACGTCTCCTAAGTCTTCTGCATTGGCAGGTAGATTCTTTACCATTGTGCCATCTAGGAAGTCCCTCTATAATCACAACGTATGTCACAAGTGACCAAAAATCCAACACAGCTTTGACTGTGGTTTCTTAACCTGTGCTCTTTATTTTCCAAACATTTTTCAAAAGTGCCTTGGGGGTCGCCATACAAAGTCCCACTGTGTGGGAGTGAGTTAGAATAGAGAAGGTTCTAGGATACTACTTCTTGTATGAATCTGCTGTTGGCATCAGTTTTATAAATGGGGACTTCTTTTGTTTGAAGTAAATGTTCTTTGGCAAAACCTTTTGAAAACCCCCAGGCAAAATGAACAGAAACAGAGAATAGAGAAAAAGGGTTGTGATAGTCACCATTTTACCTTGGAGTGAGTCAGAGCACATCTGGATTATTTTATTCATTTCTGGAAGCCTCACTTTCAAAGAGATATAGATAAATGAGAACACACTCAGAGAAGAGTGAGGAGAATGGTGAAGGAAACTCAATACTGTGGCAAGTGAAGTGTTGTTCAATGAACCAGGGATGTGACTTAGGAGGTCTGAGAGAGTTGTTCACGTGCATTGAGAAGGTTGTCAGGTGGAAAAAGTGGTTTGATATAGTAGTTTGGTGAAAAGAATGTGAACTTTGGAATCAGGTCAACCAGGTTCAAATTTTAACTCTGCCACTGATTGGTTGTATGACCTTGACTAAGTTTCTCAACTCCTCTGAACCTTGCTTTTTGTGTTGATTAAAAATAGAGGAACATAATACTTCTCATGAAAAATTGCCATGAGGATTAAAGAAGATAATATATATGAAAGCACTCAGCATAGTACTTGGTTCAAAAATATATTTATTTCCTAGAAGACATATTAAATTCATACCACAAGGCCTAAAGAGTTGCAGTAAAGGCTAGATGGTGAAAATTAAAGGAAGATTAAAAAGTTAATGTTAAAGGGATCCCAGAAGAGGTTTCCATCAGTCAGAGACATTCAATGATGGAACGCTCTGCTGGAGAAAGGGAGTGAGTTTCCTATCCCAGGAGGCATTTGAGGAGAGGCTGGCTTAATATTCTATTAATAATCACACAATAATCTCACTATTACTGAATGGTGAGAATATTCTGGAGGGAATGACTGGGGAGAGGAGGAGAATTCCCAGTAGATTAGCTCAATAGATTGAACATGTGGGGTCAAGGTTGGTTCCTCCAAAGAACCAGATACTGTTCATAACCATGCTCCTTCCACTTGTTAGGCCTATCGACAAGTAAGTGCTTTGGGGAACCACTTTGTAGTATGAAGATGATCCAACAAGCATATACAGAGGACTGGTTATATACTGGATACTCAGACAAACACCTCAAAGTGTGCACATTATGGACAGTGGGTCAACAGGATTATCTGCCTACAAGAGGCCTACGTTGCCTGTGTATCTTCTCTTGGGCTGGTTTGGGGGAGGGCATTAGGCTGGATCCAAGGAGCAAATCAACTCTCAAATTTGCTATCACACCAAGAGACTTGGTCTAACTCCCAATTCCGTTCTAGTCAGGCACGAGATGGAAGTGAGTTACCAGAGCTAGATGATTCAGCAGCAGCAACGGAAATAAACAGCCCGATCTCTTCATAATCAACTCATCTCCTGAAGTGAAAGGCCTGGTTGTTTATAGCAGTGCTTACAATGGGCAGTTATGCCTCAGAGTTTATACCGAGAGTTCAGTTTCACATTTCAGTAAATCAGAAAAAGGATATTGATTTTGAACAAATGGCTGATTTTATTGTCAAAGCAAATTTCATTTCTTGAGATGATTAGATTTTATTAAACTATTGCCTAAAGTGCCACTAAATAAACAGCATCTTCCTCAACCAAATGACATTTGTCACCCACTAAATACAATGATATCTGGTCATCTCTAGTAGTCACTGAAAATGTAGAAGTGGGGAAACTGCACATGGGAGTCAGAAGGCTGGTGCTCAGATCTTGGCTGTATCACTTAATAACTCTGTGCTCATACACAGTACATCATCCTTCTGACTACTAGTTTTCTTCTCTGTAGATAGGGGATAACTACACCTACCTCCTAAGGCTGGTGGAGACAAAATGGAACAGTGTGAATAAGATGCTTAGCATAGTTCCTGGCACATAGTAAGTTCTCAATAAGTGGTAGCAGGTATTATTAGAATTACTAGAGGAAGGACATTCATCATCTTCTGAGGACTGATTCTTTCTAGGGGCTCAGGTTTGTCTCAGAAAAGTACAGAAGACCAATGCATCACCTTGTAGATTCCAGAGGTACTCTGCTAGCATGAATGGGACTTCCCTTGTTGGGGACCTTTTTCTTTTTGGTGGGATCTTAGTTCACCAACCAGGGATCGAAACTGGGCTCCAGGCAGTGAAAGCACGGATCTTAACCATTGGACTGCCAGGGTTAAGTCCCAGGACCTTTTGGTTTTGAAATATAGAGAAAGTAACAAGGAACTTTGGCATTTGGGTTATATTTCTGTAGAGAAACATTCAAGATTTTGTAAAGGATCTTGAGAAAACAGCTGATCCATCTTCCTGAATTCAGAGAGGTCTGTATTCCAAGTGTTCATAGATGATTGCTATGCAACATTTGCCTTAAAAGTTTCAAAAGGTGGTGATTCTATAAACTCTTTCGATAATGTATGATGCTGCCACATAGTCTTAGAATCAGTAAGCTCTTCATGAGGTCTGATTCAAATCTTCATGCTGTAGTCAGGCCTCTCTTTTCTCTCCTGCCTCTGCCTGTCAGCAGAATCTGTGTGCTCTCATTTAGACATCTGTCTCCACCCTCACCCATCAATATATTTTGATTTACTGAAATATAAAACTGAGTACTGTGTAAGCTCAGCTGGATCACTGTAAGTACTACTATAAACAACTGGGGCTTTCCTCTTGGAAGGTGTTATGAAGCTCCCTACTCAGCTTTCTTCCCTCTAGCTCAACACAGCCCATGTGCTTAAGTAAAGTCATGCTAAACCTAAGCCCCCGATCTGCCACCACTGTCAAAAGAGACAGGGGAGACTCTGGCCACAAAGGATGAGTGGGCCACATGCTGGCTTCCTCCTGGTCGACACTCTGACCCAGAGGATTTCCTTCAGGGTCTTCCAGCTTTTGTCTACCTGCACCGTACCTGGGTTCTTACTTGCACACACCTGGGAGCTGATTTGTTTCCATGCCAAATCCTCCTCTTCCCAGCCCCACATCTCAAAAGAGTGATCTATTTTCACTTTCTTCATTTCCTCACCTCCCACTCTAACACTGCCATCCAACTCCAATTAATTAGCACTCTACCAAAGGCACTCTTATCAGAGTCACGAATGCTGTCAAACCAAATGGCTTCTTAGGGAAAGAAAAACAAAAACAAAACAAAACCTACCTCATTTTAGTGACCTATAAGCAGACTTTGATATTAATCATTCCCCTCTTTTTGAAAAGCTCACTTCCCTGGTTTTTTTTTTTTTTTTTTTTTACCACTCACATTCCTTGTTTTCCTCCTACTTGTCAGGTCTCTTTATCTCAGTTTCCTTTTTGTGGGTTCCTATTCCTTAGCCTTTTCTTGAATATTGATATGGCTGGAATTTGGTCTGAAGGCTTCTCTCTCTCTCTTTTTTTTAATCCTTACATCCCCTCCCTGGAAGATCTCACTCACTCCTCTATTTGCTATTACTATGTGATTAAGCTGATAATCCCTCCAGGTGGCGCTATTGGTAAAGAGCCCACCTGTCAATGCAGGAGACATAAGAGACTCGGGTTCGATCCCTGGTCTGGGATGATCCCTTGGAAGAGGAAATGGCAACCCACTCCAGTATTCTTGCCTGGAGAATCCCATGAACAGAGTAGTCCATGGGGTTGCAAAGAGTCGGACACAATTCAAGTGACTTAGTGCGCGCGCACACACACACACATATAAAATATATATATATAATGTGTGTGTGTGTGTGTGCTGCTGCTGTTAAGTTGCTTCAGTCATGTCCGACTCTGTGCGACCCCATAGACAGCAGCCCACCAGGCTCCCCCGTCCCTGGGGTTCTCCAGGCAAGAACACTGGAGTGGGTTGCCATTTCCTTCTCCAATGCATGAAAGTGAAAAGTGAAAGTGAAGTCGCTCAGTCATGTCTGACTCTCAGTGACCCCATGGACTGCAGCCTACCAGGCTCCTCTGTCCCTGGGGTTCTCCAGGCAAGAACACTGGAGTGGGTTGCCATTGCCTTCTCTGGTGTGTGTGTGTGTGTGTGTGTGTGTGTGTGTGTGTGTGTGTATATATATATATGGCCTTACTGTATAGCAAAGGGAACTCTACTCAAAACCCAGTACTGATGTATAATGAGAAAAGGGTTTTAAAGAGTGGACATATGTATATGTATAACTGATTCATTCTGCTGTACACCTGAAATTAGCGCAACACTGTAAATCAACTATATTTCAATAAAAGTTTAAAAAAAGAATTTTCATGTTTAAGACTATCTTAAAAATACATTTTCTTGCTTAATGCTCTCATTGGCTCCCCATTGTCCACTGGATAAAACTGGAACACGACCATGTGTATATGGTCATTTACCGCATTATCCCCACTTACCCTCCAGCTTCGTCTCTCACTACTCCTTCAAACTTTTTGCATCATAGCGTCTCTTTGGTATTGGCATGTATGTTAACTGTGCCTGCTGAGCACTTACCATGGTGTCTAAAGAACACAGTCTATTGTGGGAAACTAGTTGGATACATAGCTTGGCAACAGAGAGCAGATTATACAGTAAATGTAGTAATATTAAATTTCAGGAAGGGAATGAGACCACAGTGAGGATTAGGATTGTTAGGGAAGGGTCCCATGAAGAGGTAAGGTGTAAGGAGAGTTGGAAAGGGGATTTAGACCAGCAGTGGAAATTCCAGACAGAAGGACTGGGACCCTGAAAAGCAGGCCCCTAATAAAAATGGAAGGTTATACTGTGGACACTTAAGGAGAAATCAGTCTGGCCTCAGTGTCTTGTACCAGCCTAAGATGAAAGATGCTAGTTATTCTTTAGGGCGTTTGAAGGACACAACAGGAAGTGATGGACAGCTGTGGAGACAGCAGCTAAATAATTTGGATATGAAGCCTGATATCTTTTTTTTGACCACCATGCAGCATGCAGGATCTTGGTTTCCTGAGCAGGGATCAAACCCGTGTCCCCTGCATTGGAAACATGAAGTCATAACCACTGGACCACCAGGGAAGTCCCATGAAGCCTGATTTCTCTCCTAGGCTGTCCTGTTGGTTTCTAGCACCTACCCCCTCCTACCACACTCAACTCTCCATCTCCCACCCCCCTCAAAAAAACCAACTTTTTCTCATGCTGAGGTTGTGTAAGGAAAAGGGAAGTGGGGGAGTTGGGGGGCTCCTGTCAGGGAAATCGAGACTTGGGATGAAATGCCATAGAGAAACTGTAAGTCTGTTTCCTGGTTACCAGGTTCCTGTTCAGTGGGCTACACTCTTCACCCCAATCTGAAAGGGGTGAGGCAGCTTTTATGGTGGCAATTATGGCTTGTGAACTGTTATGTGGAAAAGAACCCTTCTCGTGGTGATGACGATCCTGTACTTGCTCTATGTAGACAAAGAACTCTCTTTTCAGCATAACTTTGCCACACAGAAACAGATAAATTGTCTACAGCTGACTGATTGCAATACTAAGTGTTCTATTTTAAGTCAAAAATATCCCACAAGTGAATCATATACGTGCACCTTCTCTCTTTCATCCCCCTCCTCCATATAAACACATTCACACCCTTCCTCACGGCCATAAATACTGCTCCCTTTGCCTGCCTCCTGCAGGATTTTGCATCATGGAAAGTTAGGCTGCTCCAGGATAGCCTGATCCACTTGTATCTCTCTTAAGGACAGTTCATTCCTTTTGTCACTTTTCCAGGCCTTCTGATTCTTTTTTTATTTTTTGTAGTTGACTCTGACTATTTTCTGAGTTACTGGGATGAGGCAGGGGTACCCTAACTATGGAGACTATGGCTGGTTGCCTACCAAACAGCAGTCCTTCATTCCTTGCTAACAGAACCCTGATTTGGGTTCTAGAATCAGGCAGCAATATGCTGAGGGAGGCTGTCCCAGTTCCAGAGGGTCTGAATCTATTTTGGAGATCCTGTTTCCCCTCTGCCAGTGATATAATTCTGGTCAATGTGACACAATGTGATCTGCTGGCATCTTTGCCTACTTCTGCTCATCTTACGATGTGAATTAATGAAGCCTTCTTGTTGAAATCACTTTGATCACTTATAGTCAAAACCGTCCTCTCTGATATACCAATTCTAAAACTCTCAACTTCTACTTTAATCCATTTGAGAAGATAAGTAATCTACTTCATCAGAGTCATAGATTCATGGAAGTTAGTTTGAAAGTTCCTTCGATGACTGTCTAGTCTATTTCCCTCATTTAACACACCAACCTCTTGCGTCTGCAAACTTAGACAGTCATTCACAAGGTGCAGGGACTGTGCTATATGCTCTGTAATCTCCACCTGTCTAATCCTGATTTTCTAGAATTCTTGTAAAATCAGAATTTTGGACTCAGATGGGAACTACACTGAATTTCCCTTTTATCCTCATTGGCAAAAAAGCTTTCCTAAATAAATGCAAACTAGATCTCAGAGGGAATATTGCTTTTACTTAAAAAAGAAAAAATAATGCCCTAGAAATAGCTATTTACATACACATGAATAAGAAGTCATGCTCATATATTCATTAAAAAAGATTTTTAAAGACTTTAGTAATCAGTGCTTTTCCAAATGGGAGTTACTGTATTATTCAAAAAGAATAAAATTAGATATCTTGGAAAATAATTCAATAAGTGAAATTGGTCTTACCCTCTAATTGATTCAAACTTGGACTTTAATTTTCACGCCAACATTCTGCCTAGCATTACTCCCATCCTAGTTTTCCCTTTTCTCTCAACTGGAGTTTTTCAGAGGAGGGAAAAAGTCACTGACATCAAGAGAAACTTCTGCTATCTGGTATTATAACGGATACGCCAGGCTTCCTTTCTACCTAATTTCTGTATGAGAAAATTGTTATCCATTTCCATGATGCCAAATGGTGATAGCGCGTGAAAACCAGTGGTGCCTACCTGACTGATGTCCATCCCCGAGTCACAGCTCAGGGGCTGTGTGGACGTCAGACCGTTTGAGCCGATGACGGTCGTGATCACAGCATTCTCATCAATTCTCCGAATCATGGTCCCATCCACAAAGTAAATGAATCCGTGCCTATCAACTGTGATGCCTGTTGGGGAAGAGCAAACGGGCATTAGTAGTCCAAAGGGCCACATTTGCACCGAGATCAGCATTTTCAAAGAAGCCATCGAAATGAAAAGGCATCTTAAAGACATATGGATTCAATTTTGCTCAGCACAGACAGGGCAGTAACGGGAGAGGTTTCTGTGGACACACATTCACTTCTTTGTGTATTGAGAAGAAAGGACAGAGTGTAACACGTGGAGATCAAGCCAGGTCTCATCATTTCATTGTCCAGTTTTACATTGCCACTCACTCTCCTGATACTTGCTCAGCCCCACAAACAGAAAAAAGAAATTCCTCTTTAAGACAGATGGGAAAAAACAGGGGAGGCAGTGTAGGTTACATTGCTTTCAGAGTGCAGATGCATAGGCCACTGCTTATTTTCATAGTTGCATTAGAAATAACTGACTTGGAAAGCATTAAAATTATTTTTATCAATTCACAGTTAACAGAGTCTGTAATAATTCTGATAAACTGGGCTGAGTTTTTTTTTTCTGTATTATCTGTTAAGAGAGGGCTGGAGAGCAAAATTATGGTGTCACAAAAGGAATGGTTAAGCTTCTAGAAAACATAAAAGTCAATAAAATTCTCACAGTAGTTTTACACACTGTGTTAATTAAAGTCTGGTTTCTTGGAAACTATATAAAGGCAGTTAGAAGGCTTGGGTTCTAATACTGAATGCATCACTTACAACTGTTTTGTGACTTTGACTGAGTCATTCGTATTGAAAAATTTCAGCCTCTTCTTTGGTAAAATATGGAAAAGGTTATCTGCCTATGAGATTGTGATTTATATAATAAGGAAATTTTGGTCTCTGTTCCTTTTTCTAGCACAGAGCTCCTAAAACTCTTGGAATTTCTCATAGTGAGAGAGAAAAATGTGACCAGTCTCTGAGGACTCAGGTCTCTTTGCTTTCATAAATGACAGTTCTCAAGAAAGCGTTTCATAGTACTGATGGTTGCCACTGGGTTGCTCTTATCTGATCATGTTACTGGAGACCTACCGGAGGGGCTATACTATGAGTCAAGGAAGAAAGCTCAGTGGAAGACTTTGAAGCCCACCTCCTGACCTAGGGGCTGGAGATTGAGTTCACATGCCAATGGTCAATAATTTAATCAACTATGATTATGAAGCCTCCATAAAAAGCCAAACAGCATAGCTTAAAAATAGCTGTGCAAAGAAGAGAAGCCAAAAGCAAGTGAGAAAAGGAAAGACATACCCATTTGAATGCAGAGTTCCAAAGAATAGCCAGGAGAGATAAGAAAGCCTTCCTCAGTGATCAGTGTAAAGAAATAGAGGAAAACAATAGAATGGGAAAGACTAGAGATCTCATCAAGACAATTAGAGATACCAAGGGAACTTTTCATGCAAAGATGGGCTCAATAAAGGCCAGAAATGGTAGGGACCTAACAGAAGCAGAAGATATTAAGAAGAGGTGGCAAGAATACACAAAAGAACTGTACAAAAAAGATCTTCATGACCCAGATAATCACAATGGTGTGATCACTCACCAAGAACCAGACATCCTGGAATGTGAAGTCAAGTGGGCCTTAGGAAGCATCACTACAAACAAAGCTAGTGGAGGTGATGGAATTCCAGATGAGCGATTTCAAATCCTAAAAGATGATGCTGTGAAAGTGCTACACTCAATATGCCAGCAAATTTGGAAAACTCAGCAGGGTCCACAGGACTGGAAAAGGTCAGTTTTCATTCTAACCGCAAAGAAAGGCAATGCCGAAGAATGCTCAAACTACCACACAATTGCACTCATCTCACACACTAGTAAGGTGATGCTCAAAATTCTCCAAGCTAGGCTTCAGCAATACGTGAACCGTGAACTTCCAGATGTTCAAGCTGGTTTTAGAAAAGGCAGAGGAACCAGCGATCAAATTGCCAACATCCATTGGATCATCAAAAAAGCAAGAGAATTCCAGAAAACCATCTATTTCTGCTTTATTGACTATGCCAAAGCCTTGGACTGTGTGGATCACAATAAACTGTGGAAAATCCTTCAAGAGATGAGAATACCAGACCACCTGACCTGCCTCTTGAGAAACCTGTATGCAGGTCAGGAAGCAACAGTTAGAATTGGATATAGAACAACAGACTGGTTCCAAATAGGAAAAGGAGTACGTCAAGGCTGTATATTGTCACCCTGCTTATTTAACTTCTATGCAAGGTACATCATGAGAAATGCTGGGCTGGAAGAAGCACAAGCTGGAATCAAGATTGCCGGGAGAAATATCAATAACCTCAGATATGCAAATGACACCACCCTTATGGCAGAAAGGGAAGATGAACTAAAGAGCCTCTTGATGAAAGTGAAAGAAGAGAGCGAAAAAGTTGGCTTAAAGCTCAACATTCAGAAAACAAAGGTCATGACATCTGGTCCTATCACTTCATAGCAATTAGATGGAGAAACAGTGGAAATAGTGGCAGACTGTATTTTTGGGGGACTCCAAAATCACTGCAGATGGTGGCTGCAGCCATGAAATAAAAAGACGCTTACTCCTTGGAAGGAAAGTTATGACCAACCTAGACAGCAAATTAAAAAGCAGAAACGTTACTTTGCCAACAAAGGTCCATCTAGTCAAGGTCATGGTTTTTCCAGTAGTCATAGCTGAGTGTCGAAGAATTGATGTTTTGAACTGTGGTGTTGGAGAAGACTCTTGAGAGTCCCTTGGACTGCAAGGAGATCAAACCAGTCCATCCTAAAGGAAATCTGTCCTGAATGTTCATTAGAAGGACTGATGTTGAAGCTGAAACTCCAATACTTTGGCCACCTGATGTGAAGAGATGACTCACCGAAAAGACCCTGATGCTGAGAAAGATTGAAGGCAGGAGGAGAAGGGGAGGACAGAGGGTGAGATGGTTGGATGGCATCACTGACTCAATGGACATGAGTTTGTGTAAACTCTGGGAGTCGGTGATGCACAGGGAAGCCTGGTGTGCTGCACTCCATGAGGTCGCAAAAGTCGGACACGACTGAGTGACTGAACTGAACTGAACTAATTATGAAGCCTCCATAAAAACCCAAAAGGACATGGTTTGGAGAGTTTCCAGGTTGGTGAACATGGAGATTTGGGGAGAACGGCACACCTAGAGAGGGCATGGCAGCCTCCGCACTCTTTCCCCATATATTGCTTTATGCATCTTTGGCTGTTCCTGAGTTATATCTTTTTTATAATGAACCAGTGATCAAATGAGTAAAATGTTTCTCTGAGTTTTGTGACCTGCTCTAGCAAATTAATGGAACCCAAGAAGGGAGGTGTTGGACCCTCCTATCCATAGCAATTCTGTCAGAAACACAGGTGACAACCTGGACTTGTGACTGGCCTCTGAGGTGGTGGTGGTGGGAAGGCAGCCTTGCAGGACCGACACCTTAACCTGTGGGATCTGATGCTATTTACTGTTAGATTGTGTCAGAACTGAGTGAAATTGTTGTACACCCAACTGGTGTAGAATTGCTTGGTGGCAGTTCTCGCCATGCTGGAAATTGGTCTCAAAACACCTTTTACTGCCTTCCTTGGCTAAAGTGATCAGCTGTCCTGGTTTGCCTGGGACTGAGGCAGGGTTCGGGTTTCCCAGGTGGAGTTAGTGGTAAAGAACTCACCTGCCAATGCAGGAGAAATAAGAGATGCCGGTTTGATCCCTGGGTTGGGAAGATGCCCTGGAGGAGGGCATGGCAACCCACTTCAGTATTCCTGCCTGGAGAATACCCATGGCCAGAGGAGACTGGCAGGCTACAGTCCATGGCATCGCAAAGAGTCAGATATGACTGAAGCGACTGAGCAGGCATGCATGCACGAGGCAGGGTTCAGTTTTAAAAGTGGGACAATCCTGGACAGACTGGCATGAGTTGGTTATTCTATACCTAGACTGTTATAAATATCTAATAAAGTAATGCATTCAAAGAGAGTCAGACACTGATAAAGAACATATCGTTCAACTCCTGTTTCCCTTGCTACTTTGAAAATAACCACATGATATTACTTTAAAACTAATCTACAGTTTAGTCTTTTTCTATCTTTTCCTATCTCTCCTTTATTCAGATCCTGTGAAACTCAGACTGTATGTTAATGTTAGGAAGATCTGTGATAACAAGCATATCCCTTCAATGCTCATGCGTGCGTATGCACACACACACACACACACACAGACACACTCACAATAACTTTCCTGTCAAAGAGTGAACTCATCTAAAGACAGTTTATAAACCCAGCTTAATAAACTGCTTTTAGATGAGCTAATTCTTTGGCAGGAGGTTAATATTAAGGCTTGACTTTATGATGTACTTTGATTTAATCCTGATGTTCCTCATGAAGTATTAATCCTTAAGATCTATAAAAGTTACAGATTCATTTTAACTTTCCCTGAATGCCTCTAAGGGCTTCCCTGGTGGCTCAGAGGATAAAGCATCTCTCTGCAGTGTGGGAGACCTGGGTTCAATCCCTGGCTTGGGAAGATCCCCTGGAGAAGGAAATGGCAACCCACTCTGGTACTCTTGCCTGGAATATCCCATGGATGGAGAAATCTGGTAGGCTACAGTCCATTGGGCTGCAAAGTGTCAGACACGACTGAGTCTCTAAATGCCTCTAAAGTCATTTATGTTTTGATGAGTTCACCAAGGAAACCAGCACATCCAGACAAGGGGAATTCCATGTCAATAAGTCCCTTTATTATTTTTGGAGGCATAAAGACCTTGACAGACCATAGTTCCCTTATGGGCTTCCCTGGGGGCTCAGGTGGTAAAGAATCTACCTGCACTGCGGGAGACACGGGTTCCATCCCTGGGTCGGGAAGATCCTCTGGAGAAGGGAATGGCTACCCACTCCAATATTCTTGCCTGGAGAATTCCATGGACAGAAGAGCCTGGTGGGCTACAGTCCATGGGGTCACAAAGAGTTGGACACAACTGAGTGACTAACATTTTCACTTTCAACAAAGACTTTTAAGGAAATTTTTTTTTTACACAAAACACTTTTAAGACTGGGGCAGGTCAAAGGATGATGGTACATGAACATTTCTTTCATCTCCAGAATATCTGGACTGAAGATGAACCAACGAGTATCTTTGCTTTTTATTTTTGTGTTTTGTCAAAATCAATTTCTTGAATGCTTGCTCTGGTGTGTGGCAGGACTATGATTTGGGATCACCTTCTATGGCTTCTGTATTCAGTATCACTGAATGTGAACTTGGAAATTTGGCTGTCATAAAAGAATGGACTGAGAGATCAAGAATCAAATCTGGAGAGACAAAGGCTAAGAGTAGATATGCTTGAAGTCTATGAAATCATGTCAAACACCGTGCAAGTTCTATGAGAATCAAAGACAAAGAACCCATGTACATGAACAGTAAGACTCAGTGTTGCTCTAACGGGGAGGTGATAAACTTGGAGAATCAAATCGCTGAAAATTGAAACAGATTCCCAAAAGGTATAGAGAAATAAATGTATTCCTACAGAAACTAGCAATACAGGAACATACGTCTTTATGCTGACATCAGGGAGGACAATTCTGTTTCTTGACTACTACACTTTTCATCCCCATCAGAGGGTGGAGTTTGTCCTGCTCTGGGGAGGATCATCTTGGACTTACATTGTTTTCCCGCTTTTAATTTTTGTGAACTTCTAAACACTGAACTGTTCTCTCTCTGTACATCTCAGCTGAACTCCACAGATGAAGATTAAATACTCACTGTTGGCCTCCAGGGCTTATTTGGCTGACAGTTTGTAGGATATTCTCCTTTCATATATTTGTGTAGCAATTTCTTTTATCACTGTCCAAATTCCAAAATACTCCTTTTTTGGAGGTTCTTTAATTAAATTTAATTGGGTTATACTGACATTTGGAGTTGAAAAAGAAATAGTAGAAAGGGTTTTGAGGGACTGTGTGATAGTTTTTTTTTATGCATCTAGGCATATTTTATATGTGCATATTTTCATTTCCTCTCATTTTCCTACACCAACCAACCCCCCCACACAAATTCCCCAAACAATTAGTTTTACAAACTCTTCACTGGAGAAGTTTAAGGGGTTTTTAATTTTCACTGAGGTTAAAAACCAAATGAAATCACAGGCAAGAAAAAAGGGAATTATTTCTGCCATTACTTGGCGGGAGGGTTGGGGGAGGGGTCATCTCACATAATGAGTATTCTTCTAGCCCAGGGATGCTGATGATACAGTATGATCTACTACTGTTTGTTAGACTGAGTGGGAGGAGATGGCTCATGCCCAGTATATTTTAAGTTTTTTTCTTTGGAGATAAGGATGTGAGTGATTTCAGATCACATAAAACCATCTGGGGCCAGCAAGATCTTGCAGATTCCATATGACTTTCAGATTTTGATATAGTTACACCCAGCTTTCCAAAATTTGTTACCCAATGTTGTGGGCATAATTTGTTCCAAGGGTCATGTCCCTTCGTGTGCTTATTTGATAGGGTTTTCATTAGCACTTAAAACACAAAGGAAGGCACAGTCTTTGAATGAGAACAGATTTAAACAGGCACTGAGAAAATCGCTTCCAGGGCTTCAAATGCTAACCAGCATTCATTTTTAGAGCAAGCAAAAAACCTAGAGATCTGTGCTATTACCACAAGGTTAGGCAGTGATGCGGGGTGGGTGGGGGTGGAGGTGGGAAGGACAACACAAGACAGCTGGGTCCCCACCCCACCCCATCCCCTCCAAGGAAAGCACTGTACTCAGGCGCCCAGACAGCATGTTTAGCTTGGAGCACATTTCTACATTTGTAAGAAAATAAATAAATCCTTGTAAATTAGTGCATATAATGAAAGCACTGACAGACCATAACCTGCAAGTGTGAATGGTGCTGTCTCCATTCATCAGCATTAAGCCCTAACCAGCTCTTTCTATGGAGGAAACTGCTCATAAATAAAGTGCATCTTGTAAAAAAAAATTATTCACAGTGTCTTATGCAAAGTAGGGGACATTATATCTGAACTGCAGGCTCTTTCCTCTGTGAAGCGTAGCTCTATAGGAAACAGCTGCAAATTAACGGGCGAAAGTATTTGACTTCTTCTCTTGTCTTATTATCCTCCAATGAATAAATACTATAATTCTTAAGAAGGCAATTGCCTAAAGCTGGGGCAGCCTGGATAGTTACTAATAAATTTATCACCTGTTGGGGAAGAGGCTGTTGCTGATCGATACTGAAGCAGTAGGGGCAGCCTGATGTGGTATCACTAGGAGTCCAGATGTGGAGGTTAATAGCCTGGAAATAGTAGCTAAAATTCCAAATTAGATAACAGCGAAGATCAGAGTTTTTGGCTGTGCAGAATGCCAATTTCAAATGTTGGCAGAAGGCATCTCTGTATTTAATTTATAAAAATTACAGCTGTTGAGGCCACCTACATTTTTATTATTTCTGTATTAAAAATGAACCTTCTTGCGGGATATAAGCTTTGGAAAGTAGTCATAAAATTCTCTCCATCTACAGCCCTAGCAACCAGAAAACTGAAATACTGCTTTTTTTTCCCTGCCACAATCTGCTTTTTAATTTTATGAGACAGAGGTAAATGATCAAAATAAACTTTCAGCAAATGTCTTAAGTGCAAACATGGCATCAGCTAAATCTCCAATACTGAGAGGACCGAATTGTGTAGCTGACATTAACCAGTAGGTTGTAAAGTGCCCTTTAAATCAAAGAGAGATTAAAATATTTTGCTTTGTTTATGTGCATTTCAATTCTCTGAAAATTGGCATCATATGTGTGGTCTATAAGGCAATTCTCCACTAAGCAGAAAAGTCCATTTCCCAATTGATCTAACAACTGTCCACTTATAATTACCTACTGGGATCAGAAAGGGCCAAGTTACTTCTGCACAATAAGCCTATTAAGTTATCTTGTTAGGTAGACGCTAAATGGAGCTTCTAGAACTTGGAGAGATTACACATATCTGGATGTTACTAGGGTTGGAAGGAAGCAGAGCTTAATGACCAGCTGAGATGATTTCACTGTGTGGTTAACAATGAGAATGGGATTTCCTCAAGAAGAGATTCTAATAAACTTACTGTAACATTACATGACTAGAGAACAGTGTGAGGTACTTAATCACATGACTATTTAATAAAAAAAAAGTTACAGTATATTCTAAACAGTAAAGGTCAATTTCTGAGAAATTTAAATGCAAATTAAAAATGATAAGCATTCAGACTGATATGTCCTTTCTTTCAAGACTCGAAAGGCACTCAGAGACATCATAAGATAGGTGGGCTAGTTGACCAAGAATTGTGATTGAGGGAAAGACAGGTAAGGTCATTTGTCTTCTCTTTTGCGCCTTCTGATCCTCTCAAAGCTTGAGCCTTCAAGGCAAGGCAGAGTGAATGAAGAGCTCTCCCACCTCCACCACCACCATTTTCCTAAAAGTTTACTGAGAAAGCTGTTTTTCTCCTCACTTATTAATTTATTCAGGATTTATTTTGCACCTATTACATGTCAGGGCTCCCCTGATAGTTCAGTTGGTAAAGAAACCGCCTGCAATGCAGGAGACCCCAGTTTGATTCCTGGGTCAGGAAGATCCACTGAAGAAGGGGTAGACTACACACTCCAGTATTCTTGGGCTTCCCTTGTGGCTCAGCTGGTAAAGAATTTTCCTGCAATGTGGGAGACCTGGGTTCGGTCCCTGGGTTGGGAAGATCCCCTGGAGAAGGGAAAGGCTACCCACTCCAGTATTCTGGCCTGGAGAATTCCATGGACTGTGTAGTCCATGGGGTCGCAAAGAGTCAGACATGACTACTGAGCAATTTTCACTTACTTAATATGTGTCAGGAAATAGATGTTCAGAGGTCAAATGACTAACTCCAGGTTGCCTACCTAGAAACTGCTAGATGTAGTCCTTGTTTGTCTGACTTCAATGTCCATTCTTTTCATCACTATCCCAAGAAGCCTAAATGGGGCTATCAATCACTTTACCATAAGAGCGGTGTACAGACTTGTTTCAGAGGATCAAAGAACTCCATGAAATTATCTGCAAAATGTTTTGTGTATGAGTATCATCATGAGAAGATGGTCCATTGCTTTTGTTAGACTGTCAGAGTGAACCATGACCCTTCTTTCAAATGGTAAGAATTCTGTTATTTCTGTAGATCTCTTGGACCTCTTTAGCATTATTCGTCAAAGATATTCTGTGGCTTCATTCCTGTAGAGTTGGTGAGTTTCATGAAATTTGAGTTTCCGTGTGATGGGGACTTTGGTAGCTTGACTATTGTTTATGATCTACTAAATAAAAAGGAGACCTCAAAAACAAGGGTCACAAAATCATATATCATCAGGGAACAGGTGGGTGACATAAGTTGGTAAGTTAGGTCAGGTGTTAGATTATACAGGTTCTAGGGAAACAAAGCTTAACTAAAGACAGCATGTCCTACCTAAACACACTCAATATTTATTTTTAAATAAAGACACAGTGTGGGCCAAATGAATCATATCTTTGAACTGGATTTATTCCCTGAGTTACCAATTTATGCTGCTTGCTAGAGGACAATCAGGAGGAATATATCGTCAGTGAAGAGGCTGTGAGCAGACAAGATCCATGCGCTTAAAATAAATCTAATAACCAGTACAGCACAGCCATGAAAAGTTATGTCCTGATACAGAGATTTCCCATTTACCCCCAGCCTCCTCTCCCTACCTCCCAAACCTCTCCCACTATCAAGGTCCTGTACCAGACTGGTAAGTCTGTTACAATTAGTGAACCCACGATGACAAATCATTATCACCTCAAAACCACAGTTTACATTAGGGCTCATTCTCGCTGTTGGACATAGTCTGAGTTTGGACAAAAGTATAATAGCATGTTTCCCCTATTAGAGTATCAGACAGATTAGTTTCAGGGTATTAGGATTATGCTTAATTTTTCTGTGAACCTGAAACTGCTCTAAAAAAAGTGAATTCTATTTTTAAAAAGTTATGTCTTGGTTTTGGCCTGGTGCACTGGGAAGACCCAGAGGAATCGGGTGGAGAGGGAGATGGGAGGGGGGATCGGGATGGGGAATACGTGTAACTCTATGGCTGATTCATATCAATGTATGACAAAACCCACTGAAATGTTGTGAAGTAATTAGCCTCCAACTAATAAAAAACAAACAAACAAACAAAAAAGATCTAGAAGACATAGTGCCAAGTGAAAAAAAAAAAGTTATGTCTTGGTTTATAAGTGCTGAGAAAACAAAGATAATCAAATCTAGTTACGACTGTCACCATGGGAAAATGATGAGTGGATGGCTAGTGATATAATATTTGCTAAGAATGAACCTTTTGTTCCCACCAAGATCAAAGCTCAGAATTTGTGACAAGTTCATCAAATTTAGTCAAATCAAACAAGAAAATTGTCCAAGCTGAATTTGACTTTCTCTTGCTCTGCCACCCTTGTCTTCTTCATCCTTCCTTCAGAAAACTCCCTCTTTAGTATGACAGAGACAGCGCTATGTATTTGGGTCATCCTATTTATTTTTCTGAGAATGGAACTAGATTATGTTTCCCAGCCTCCTCTGCAGTTAGGTGTAGGAAGAAAGAATATATGCTACTTCTAGACCTGGGCCCCTGTGGTTTTTAGGTGATAAAAACTTCTGTTGAGCTCCTCTATAGAGCACCCCTCCTCCTAGGCTGGTTGGCTGGATACAGAGTACCCAGTGGAGGACTCGGAGCCTAAGGGATTGATGAGCTTCTGGATGGGAGGAGCCTGGTTCCAGAGTCACTGCTAGGAGCGGGGATTTCTCCAGTCCCACAGGACACCTTTATTGGACTGTGATGTGAGCAAGAAATAAACTACTATGTTGTTAAGCTATTGAGATTTTGTGTGTATGGAATCTATAGTTGTTTGCTTGCCCTCACTATTACATGCACCAACCACCAACTCAAACCCTGTTCATCTTACAAAGTTTTTTATGAGATGTTTCTCTTTCAGGAAGCCTTCTCTGCAAACTCCACTTCTTTCTGGTCTCTGTTTTCTAACCTATGGAAGCTTTCTTTTTTTTAATGTGAATTCTCCAATCACACTCTGTGTAGGCAATAAGCTCCTTGAGGGCAAGAACTAGATTTTATGCTTTAGTTATATATCTCAACAAATCCAGTAGACCTGGGCACAAATGTTCAATAAATCCTGCTGAATTATAGACTTAATTTTCACACACTGATAATGAAATACATCTATTTTGAACCAAATAAAACATGCCATGACATCAATAAGGACCATGGATCAAATCAGTGGCAGATGTGGGACTTCTCTGGTGGTCTAGTGGCTAAGACTCCACATTTCCAATGCAGTGGGCCCAGGTTCAATCCCTGGTCAGGGAACTAGATCCCATGTGCTGCAACTCAGAGTTTGCATGCTGCAACTAAGACCAGGCACAGCCAAATAAATAAATAAATAAATAAATATTTAAATTAATTTATTTATTTTAATTGGAAGCTAATTATTTTACAATATTGTGGTGGTTTTTGCCATACATTGACATGAGTCAGCCACGGGTGTACATGTGTTTCCCCTGTCCTGAATCCCCCTTCCACCTTCCTCCCCATCTCATCCCTCTGGGTTGTCCCAGTGCACCGGTTTTGAGTGCCCTGCTTCATGCATCAAAGTTGGACTGGTTATCTATTTCACATATGGTAATATACATGTTTCAATGCTATCCTCTCAAGTCATCCCACCCTCGCCTTCTCCCACAGAGTCCAAAAGTCTGTTCTTTACATCTGTGTCTTTTTGCTGTCTTGCATATAGGATCGTCATTACCATCTTCCTAAATTCCATATTTAAGCTTTAATATACTGTATTGGTGTTTTTCTTTCTGATATACTTCACTCTGTATAATAGGTTCCAGTTTCATTCACCTCATTAGAATTGACTCAAACGTACTTTTTTTATAGCTGAGTAATATTCCATTGTGTCTATGTACCACAACTTTCTTATCCATTCATCTGCCAATGGACATCTAGACTTCTTCCATGTCCTAGATATTGTAAACAGTGCTTCAGTGAACATTGGGATATACATGTCTCTTTCAATTCTGGTTTCCTCAATGTGTATGCCTAGCAGGGGGATTGCTGGGTCGTATGGCAGTTCTATTTCCAGTTTTTTAAGGACTCTCCACCCTGTTCTCTATAGTGGCTGTACTAGTTTGCATTCCCACCAACAGTGTAAGAGGGTTCCCTTTCCTTCACACCATCTCCAGCATCAAATAAATAAATATTTTAAAAAATTAACTGCAAATGAATTTGATCCATGTAGATAGCTATACTAAATAGCTCAGGTTCCCTGCAAAGCCAGTCTACTGTATCAACACAACTTTGGGTTATGATCTTATGATCTCTGCCAACCTTGCTCTAATCTTAGGAGTTCTAAAGAAACAGCAGTGTCTCAAGATTTCACCTTAATTTGCTTCACTCTGGACCACATAAGGGAAAGCAGAGAGAACACTGGCTGCAAGGTCACATCAGGGGATCTGGGCTTCAGGCTGACCTGTGACAGATCAGTTGTAGGACTTGTCTTGACTTCCCAACCCACAGCCTAGCCACTACCCATTCACACTGTTACATGGTGTGAAGCTCACAGGAGCCAATGAAATAAGAGCCCTTTGAAGAGGCTTCATGGTGGCTCAGCTGGTAAAGAATCTTCCTGCAAGGCAGGAGACCTGAGTTCCATCCCTGGGTTGGGAAGATCCCCTGGAGAAGGGAATGGCTACCCATTCCAGTACTCTTGTCTGGATAATCCCCTGGACAGAGGAGCCTAGCGGGCTCGCATGGACCTAGTGGGTCCATGGGGTCGCAAAGAGTTGGATATGACTGAGTGACTAAAACTGAAGAGGATGAAGTATTATGGTGGTGCTAAGTGGTGTCCTAATTGCTCAGTTGTTGCTTGAATTCTTTCTGAAAGTGACTTTTCTCAGCCTTAGAACCGTAAACAAAGATTTCCACATGGCTCTGCTTCAACATTTTAGGCTCTTCTAGGTCAGAGAGACATAGAAGCTTAAAGTCCACAAAGCATTCTATAAACCTTGCTGGGGCAGAAGGACCTATGTTAGATTCCAGAGAGAAGGCAGTGGTTGAAAATAATTTTGTTAGCTGAGGGGAAATACGGCACTGCTGAACTATCGGTGTTAAAGCCTTCAAGCTTTTACAAGATAGCTAAAGCTTTCATCCGGAGGATCAAATAAATGAAGCCCCAAGCGGTGCAACTGGCTCGGGGAGACCCTGTGCTGGCGGCGGTGCTGGTGTCTCAACATTTCACAGTGACGTCAGACACTAAGGATGGTGTGAGTTATTTTTTCCTTGCTTTATAGAGGTGAGTGTGTGTCTGTGTGTGTGAGCGACTCGTTAAGTAGATGGTTCTAGTTCAAGTTGAAATGCGTACCTCATGTTTTATTTTTGTGCTAGACTTCTTGCTCAAAAATGCCTGCAAGTTAAGATTTCAGGGGAATCAGTACATATGGGATACACGAGGTTGATGGGACACGAGCTGAATATTTTATACCTCCTGCTTAAAAAATTCTTCAAATATCAAGTGAGTATATCTGGGACACTTCTTAGATACAATTTGAGGAAATGCCTCGGTCACCCTAAGGAAACAAACCACCCCACAAGAACTTTATGTGAACATTTAGCCCGAGGAGGAACATTCACTTATTGCCCATGGACCAGCAAAAAACTAATTGCAGTTGTTGCACTCTGGAGGAAAATGAGTCTCTTTCAAGATATGTAAACGACCAAGAGGTTCTGATAAAAAAAGCAAAGTAAGTAGAATACCTTGGCCTGAATACTCAATTAAAGGAGGATATGAGGAATTAAATCTGACAGTGCTTACTATTCACAAAAGTGGGCTAACTCAAGAAGAATGAAAATTTCTGTAGGATAATTATTTGCATGGAGTACCTATCCAAAGACAACATGGAAGGCCCATTTAAAATTCTTCCAACACCTGTATATCTTGACTAATGAAGCTAATGCTAGAAGAGGAGTTCACGAAGTCAGAAGTGGTAGACAGTCATTCGTCAAAGGAAAGGCAGGATGATGAACACTCTGTGAATACAATTTTCAGACCTTTGAAATGAAGTTTAAAGAGGTACTCAAGAGGACCATTTAGTTAGACTCCACCAAAAATACATGATTAGAACATCAACAAACACAAATATGATAGGTAAGTGAAAGAAAATAATGAAGAAAAGCAGTAGTCTGATGAGACAACTTTTGGACTTGTCTCTTTTCCATGCTCCGACCTACAAGTTTGACAATCTGTGTGCAGAAGAAGGTTACATTGAAAGGGATTGAAAAAATCGGGATTTGTTGTTCAAAGGGGGCTGCTGACATCTCTGGCCTTGTCTTGATTGAGATTGGGGTTTCCAAGGCCATTTCCGCACCTTATTTCCTCCAAGTTCAAATACCCAGCCATGTTCAGGAGAGCTGTGAGAGGAGGAAGAATGAGTCTGAGGGTAGAAGCTAGGAGCTCCTGTTGTGAGACTGCCTCTGACTTTCAAATATTTACATAATCTCCCAGTCTTTGGGGTTTTGTTTTTGTCTAATGGTGAGGAGAAAAGCCGAGCTGCACATGTCAGTGGATTACTGTAAAGACCAAATAAAATAACATCAGAACAGAAGAGTCTGTGAAATCTTTTTGAAAGGTTACCACAAGTGCTGTTAATACTTCTGCTTTGATTAACCCTGAGTTTTCTGGCATCTTGCTTTGGTTTATCTGTTACATGATGACCTCCTTCAGCATGTAGATGGCAGGAACCTTCTGCGTAGTTCTCTCAGTGTCTCCTCCATGCTGGTGGTAACCATCAGCCTGTACAGGGTCCTGGGCTACTTTTCCAGTCAGACTGGTCTATTCTGAAATACATCTTTCACTTTCCCATCACCACATATTTGCCTGCACTAGTCCTGTGCCTGGAAATACCCTTTCCTTCTCCTAGTATCCAGATCCTGTGTGTGTATGTGTGCTCAGTCCTGCCTGACTCTTTGCGACCCTATGGACGGTAGCACACCAGGCTGTTCTGTCCATGGGATTTCCCAGGCAAGAATACTGGAGTGGATTGCCATCTCCTACTTCAGGGGATCTTCCCAACCCAGGGTTTGAACCCGCATCTCTTTGCATCTCCTGCATTGGCAGGAAGGTTCTTTACCAACTGAGCCACTGGGGAAGCCAGCGGCCTCCCTACTCATCTTTTAAGACACAGTGCCAAGTCTAGCCTCAATAATCACAATATGTAAGACTTGCAAATACCTTGACGGAGATACTTCCTTGTCAATGATGTCAATTTCATTGGTCTTGTCTGATGGTGGAAATCTGAGCCTCTCAGAAGAGATGTTATTCCACCGATACAAGTGAGTACAAATGAGGATCACAACAGGTATATGCCGTTAGGTTGCAAATCTCAAGTTTGGCCCATAATTAAGAATGTGAAGCTTTTCCACTACACTTAAGAATGCATTTTACATACTGAGATAGGGCCATTTTAACAAATCCATTTCAAGATCACCCCAACCTTTGTAGGAAGAGCTGAGTCATTCATTTCCCACTTATGATGCCTCTTTGTTCTCCACAGCCCTACCCTTCTTTGCCTTGTGTATTGATGTCATTCATTTTTAAATTTACCTAACCTATCGGGAAGACAGGTTAGAATCCATTCCCAGTTTTTCTTTACCCATGTGTCCTGTCCTTTTTCAGATTCCTTTTCTTTCTTACAGATCTTCCCCCTTCTGCTCATTTTCCTCTCCCCTATTCTCCAAGTCCCACCCAGCTCTCTGTTCTCTGAGCCACTCCAGGGCTTACAGTTTGCATCACACAACCTAAAGTTGATTACTATCTCCTTGAGTGTTTCCTCTCTTGTCTCCCCAACCAGATCATATTTCACTCACAGGCAGGGATCAAGCCTTTTTACTCCACTTATAATTTTCAAATTTCCCAATGCAGACCAGATTGTCTGCTGTTGAAAAGCTTAACAAAACAGTGAAGTTCAGTGAACATGGTTCTTTTCCCGATAAGATATACCAGGAGTATGACATGGGTCTGACAGAGTAGCTAAAACCAGTGGGAGTCTTATAAATAGTATAGTGGGTCACTGACACTAGTGTCTCATTGACACTAGTTAGGTAATGCTAGTAGTAAAGAATATGCCTGCCAATGCAGGAGACGCAAGAGAGGCCAGCTCAATCCCTGGGTTGGGAATTATTCTCTGGAGTATGAAATGGCAACCCACTGCCTGGAAAATTCCATGGACAGAGGAGCCTGGTGGGCTGCAGTCCATGGAGTTGCACAGAGTCAGACATGACTAAGTAACGGAGCACACACACACACAAATGTATTGAAAATATTAAGATGATGGCACCTCTGGACCCCTGCTTGATGGCCAGATCTTTGTTGTAACAAGAGATGGTTGCCATATTTGATGAAAGCATTTAAGCATAGTTCCTGTGTGTTTATAGAATAATAAACGACTAAGGTCTATATTAAAAGAGAACGATTTGAGCAACTAGGAAAAAAGCAAATTCATAACAGTCAGTGAGTCTAATAAAGAAGGTAAAATAAAAGGAAACAGAGGCATTTACAAATACTTCTAGACAACATTTCACAACTGCAAAGGTTCCTTAATTCCACTGTTCAAAATATAGCTAGCATTTCCTACAACTAAGAAGATATCACTTTTGGGCCAATTCAGAAGGCAGTGGTTTTGATAACGTGTTAATTGAATAATTAAAAAAATTAAAATAAATTATTTGAATAAAGTCATACTGTTAAAACTAGACCAGATATATTTGGGAAATAAAATAGTGCCCAGTATTAGTAAACAACAACAACAAAAACAACCTAATAAACAAAAAACAAAAGTGAACAATCCCACCCTCTGACAACTTAAAGATTTTGAGGGTGCTAGATGTTGATCTCTGGTTTCTCAAAAATTTAAGCCTAACAGGCTAAAATAAGAAGATTTAGAAGTAGCCCTTATTCAGACCTCTCTCCCCAGAAATGC
Source organism: Cervus canadensis (assembly GCF_019320065.1). Lineage (NCBI taxonomy): Eukaryota > Metazoa > Chordata > Mammalia > Artiodactyla > Cervidae > Cervus > Cervus canadensis. The sequence continues at coordinate 132,093,836 of NC_057419.1, read as the reverse complement.
TGCCAGTTTTTCCACTCTGGGAAAGGTGGGAGGCACTTTTGAGGTCCTAAAGTAGGGCTGGGACAGTTGCCTGCCTACAGTTCTGGTTTTACTTTGTTCAAGAGTACACAGAAAAGATTATAGAAACCAAAGTAGGCAGTCTTGGTAGAAGACATTCTGATGGCTCTTTGACTTGGGGCGGGGGGTGGGGGAGAAGTGGGAGGAGCAGATCTATCCATCCATTACCATGGCTTTAATTCCCTTGGGTTAGAGATGCCTTCCAGAATGAGGAATGATTCCTGCCCACTAAGGGAAATTACTGCTGTGATCAGCTTTCTTTCCTGAGTAAACATTGGTAAAATGGGGCACCCACTCACCTTCCTTTCCCCAAAAACCTATTACACAGTCTAACAAGCCTTTTGAAAAACCAAATGGAATAGCTAGCAAATGAAACTGGAAGAAAAATAGAGCAAATAACACTGGGGCTTTCTGGCTAGGCTTTGATATTTGGGGCTTGAAGATAACCTCACATTTGAGTTATTAAGCCTTTGATTCCTCAGAGGGAAACTTTAAATGGGCCAGGACTCACTCCCAAGGAAACAGTGACTTTCTTTGGTCAACAATAAAGCTGACTCATTACATCAAAGGGTCTTTAATATTGAGGAAGTTCAGTGTCAGCCATTTAGGGAACTCCACCTATGGACACACACTAGATGTGTTGGTGAGCTCTGTAGCTAATGGAAGAGCCTCAAATGCAATCAGTTCAGAAAATAAGGAGCTAATACTGGCCTCTGCAGGGGTGCCAAAAGACTCTACTTCAGGGCCAGCGCTGGTGCATATTCTGATATGTTGGTTCCTGTGCCTTAGAGGTTGTTAAATATTTTGAACACTATCTCTATGAGTGAAAGCCTTATTTAAATCAAACAAACAAACACTTTTAAAAATGGAATTATCAGGTATAAATTTGAAAGTTGTTTTCTAAGCCTGACTTCTGACTTAACATTGTTTTAATTTATGAAAGATTTCAAATGGAAGACAACTCAGAAAATTACAAACTGCCATGCACCTACCACCCTAATTTAAGAGGTGTTAATATTTGCTTCCTGTATCTCTTAAAAAAAAGAAAATGTTGTGAAAACAGCCCAAACCCATGTCTTTATCTCTGTTCCCTTCCCTCCCTGGAGGTGAGTACTAGTCTGCAGTTAGTGTGTGTCATCCCCTTGCATGTTTTTATACATTCTCTACATATGTGTATGTCAAAAAATAATATATGGTTTGTTTCTATGCTTCAAAAATTTATGTAGGAGATGGATGGTGGTGATGGTTGCACAACAATGTGAATCTACTTAATGCCTCAAAATTGTAACTTAAAAGTGGTCAAAATGGGAGAATTCCCTGCTCCAGTGGTTAGGACTCCACATTTGTACTCACTGGGCTGGTGTTCAATCCCTTGTTGGAGAACTAAGATCCTAAAAACCACACAGTGCTCCCCCCAAAAAAACCTAAAATGGTAAATTTTGGTTTTGTGTATTTTAACCACAAAAATATGCTAATGAATCACATCATATATATTCTTTTGCAATTTTCTCTTTCATTCATGCCACCTTATGCTTTGTGACTATTAATGCTTTTACACGGGCATCTAGTTAATTCATTTCTACTGTTGTATATATCCCATCATTTGACTAAACCTGATTGATGGATTGTTAGGTTGTTCCCCCTTTTTATACTGTGAAAGTGAAAGTGTTAGTCACTCAGTGGTGTCTGATTCTTGCAACCCCATGGACTGTAGCCTACCAGGCCCCTCTGCCCATGGGATTTCCCAGGCAAGAATACTAGAGTGGGTAGCCATTTCCTTTTCCAGGGGATCTTCCTGACCCAGGGATTGAACCTGTGTCTCCTGCATTGCAGGCAGATTCTTTATTGTCTGAGCCACCAGGAAAGGTTGTTACCATTTTTTATACTGTACTGTCAGCCTAGCATGTCTCCTTATGCACATGCGTACTTGTGATTTCCTATACACTTTTCTTCACCAAGCTCCCTTCAGCACCTCTCTCTAAATATTTTAAAAACATAGCTGCAAGTCCTCCCTTTAGTTGGACAGTGTATTTTGCAGGCAAAGAGAATTAAAGTAGGACTGTGTATATCCAATCAATGAAGTTTGACAGAAAAGTTGAATACAGCAAAGCAATTTTGAAATCAAAATTTTTACTACTCGTCTTGAAGACAATACAGTTATATTAGTTTAAAAAAATATTTCATATCTTCCTTCTCATCATCATACTTTATTTAGTACTTAATCTGTGCCAGGTACTGGTTTAACCTATATTGTGTCATTTTATCTGCTATAATCCTATAAGGAAGGTAGGAGCACTGTCTCTACTCCAACGGATGAGAAAGCAGTGGCTCAGAGAGGTTAGTGATAAATTTAAGCTCAGTCTTAGCTGCCTGATCCCAAAGTCCCTGGTTTTAACTACTCTAAACACTTCTTAAGTTTTCCAGATTTCACAGGGCCCAAATGGGATACACAAAGAATATGATTTAAAGGTCACTGAAAGGCTTGCCCACTTGTCTTAAAAATACCTTTTCTACAGGAAGATTTCTAGAAGGACACAGAATTTAGAGACCTTAAGGGCATATATTGCTAAATCTGACCAAATAAAATTAGAAAACTTCTACAAGACAAGAAATGACAAACTTGGAAAATATTTGCAACATGTAGGATAGACAAAGGGGTTTTCCTTAATTTACAAAAGAGAAAGATCAAAAGCTCAGTAGAAAAACTGGCAGAGGATATGAAAGTGAGTTTACTGAAAAAGAAACACAAATGGTCACAACAACAACAAAAAATGGTCACAACAGATATGAAATGACATTCAGCCTCATTTACAATTAAAGAAATTAAAATTTAAGCTACAAGCTACCATTTTCTACCAATCAGATGGGCATATATTAAAAGGTTTAATAATACTTAGTGTGGCTGAGGGTATGGCAAAATGGGCATCTTTGCACACTACTGGTGTTCAATCTTTTGAGAGGGCAATTTGGTAATATCTACTACTATTGAAAATTAATCTGGTGTAGATACTCACAAAAGTGCACCAAAACACATGAATGAGGTTGTTCAATGCAGTGCTATAGTGATAAAGGATTTTAAAAAACAACATGTCCATCAAGAAACAAATTACTTAATAAATGGTATGTCCATATATTGTAATATAATATGCAATATCTCTTAAAAACAGAGGTAGATGTATATGCTTCAAAAATGCTTCAAAGAGCTTAAAAATATAATCAAACAAAAGAAGCAGGGTGAAAATTAATGCATATATGATTCCTTTTATGTAAGGGAAAAATACATATGAAGATCTCAAAGGAATCTCAAGAAACTATGAACACTTTAAAGAGAGGGACTGGGGTGTGTATATTTGTGGTGAAGAAGCCTAGAATTTGCTGAACTTTTCTACAGAGTTCAGACTTTCTAAACCACAGACATATATTACTTTTATATTTTTATGTTTCAATATCAATGGGGCTTATCTAGATGGCGAGATTATAGGCTGTTTTAATTTGTATTCTTTATATTTCTCTTTCTTAAAAAATAGTAAATATAATTTTTTTTTTACTATGGGCCTGCTAGGATGGCCTTCAAAGTCTTCCACTGAGCCTTTTTCCTTGACTCATAGTATAGCCTCTCTGGTTAAGAGCAACCCAGTGACAACCATCAGTACTATGAGACGCTTTCTGGAGAGCTGTCACTTATGGAAGCAAAGAGACCTGAATCCTCAGAGACTAGTCATAGGACAGGACAGTGTGTGTGTGTGTTTTAAAATAGTATGTTTTGTCTTTTGTTGAATTATAAAATAATAAATTCTCAGAAAGTTCAAGAGAACAAAAATCAAATCACTCAAAATTCCTTATGCAGCAATTCTCATTGCTAACATTTAGATTAACTTCCTTTCAATCTTTTTTCTCTGTATGTATAAACCAACCCTGTACCCTTATAGATGCAGCAGTATACAGTACATAGTTTTGTAGCCTGATCTCTCCACTGAGTATTATTTTGTGAGTATTTTCCTTATACCTGAAGGTTTGGGGGCTGTGGGAATGCCCTGTCCTGGCACTGACAATAAGGGAAGTGCATTTTTGGTAGGAATATTGAAAATAATAAAATTGATGACTAACAGATCTGGGTTTACTATCACCATTCACTGGAAATTGTAAACAATGTCAGGATAACGTATTCTTCCCATGGAGTCGTCTGCCTTTAACATACACCACTGTATGCCTAACCCTGCTCTGACTAAGGGTGAGAGAAGGGAAAGCCTGAATTTCTATCTTGGGAGGGGGCTCAGAGTTAGCCAAGGGAGTCCCCAAAAGAGGAAAGGAAGAGGAGACATTTCAAACTGCCCCTCCTTTACAAGTTTCCTGCTTAGATTCAGTTCGCTTGAGAAACCGCTTGACTTAAAAAAAAACTTAGCAGTTGTCTTTCTTATGTGCATATAACTGAAGTCATTAGTACCTCCAAAATGCTGGTTGAAATGCCCTCTGTGGTGCCATCTGTAATTTTTGGTCTGAAGTGGCCAAAATGCAATTAATTGATCAATTATAAAATTAAAGTGGGTTTCCTGGCTCCATTTCCAGCTGTGTTTTAGCCCCTGATGATGTTAAAATAATGGATTTCCAAAGCTATCTGGACTTTTGCATGTTGTTTGAGTTTTACACTCTACAACTGCTAATTCATCCAGTATGGCTGGAGGATCATTGAAGCTAATGACATCTTCTGATGACTCCTCTATTGTGGAGTGAATATTCTTGGTTCCCTGGGAAGTCAATGCATGGTAGATTTCAGATCCCTTCAAGAATCAGCAAAGCATACTAGACTCACCAGGAAATGACTTCCTCATTTCTTTGATTTTATAGTCAGCACCATGCATTTGGCAAACTTGAAATTACTGGGCTATCTTGTATTGATGGTGGAGCAATATGGGGCCATGATCAAAGCTTTAGCTCTAATATAGTTTCATGTTTTAGAACCTTAAAAACAAACATTTTGCATTGAAAGAAATTTCCTAATTAACTTCTGAAGAATTTGTACATTTAAACATCTTACCCTGCTGGAGAAGACTGATAAAGCAAACGTACTACCTTCTGTTGAAGAGAAACTGTATTTAGAAGGAACTTGCTATTCTCATAAAACTTTTAATAGGAAGAAGTGAATCAAATTCCTTAATTACCATTTTACGGTTGGTAAAAGGGCAAATTACATGCCATCCATTTCTAAACTTCTAAATGTCTCTGGTGCTTTTAATTAAAGCTGCCATCTAGAAACTACTAAAGCAATTTTATGCAATTAGTTATTTATAGGTTACCATAATACACCACTCAAAATATGATTTAACTGATTTGCAGTCTGTTAGTGTGTGATCTCTGTCATTTTTGTTTGATGGGGGGGGGTCTTTATATCAGCTAAGATGATCCTTAAGTGGACAGATAAGAACGATGTGACACTGAGGAGCTGTGATAAGGAAAGTTTGGGGGGCTAGTGATCTCAAGTAAAAAGAGGAAGAATCATAATTCCATAGTCTGTCTTGCTATGTAGGGGTAGAAGCATCATGGAGACAATACCGCAGAGAAGTATATCACTGTTATCCTCCCATCTCTCCCTGCCTTGCACTGTCCTTCCTCGTGCCACCTGGAGTGGCTGCCACCTTGGCTGGTTCCCCTCTGATGATCTCATCTATCCCAACCCACCCATCCTGTGCTCCATGTCCTCAATGCCCCCATAATGTGTTTTAATGAGGGATTAATCTGTTGCTCTTCTAGGCAGTACCTGCCCTCAACACTGACGTTCACCTCTGAAGAAAACCATTATGGAATGAATTTAAATGGTGAAAGGGTAGGCTGCTAAAGGGCATAACTTTGGTTACGTGGGTCTTGGTGGGGGGTTCCTTAAAATATAACATGTAGAAAGAACCAGAAATAGAAGTACTGCATCACAAGGTTGGGAGGGATCAGCCAGTTATATCCCCGAATCCCACTCTACCTTGAATCCTGCTTTTGTTATGGCACCTTTCTACCCTAGAAATGATCAAGTCTCAGACTGAATTACAAGGGTAAACTGGAACTTGCCTCCTTTCGAAGTAACTTATTCCATATTTGGGTCATTATTATAAGCAGCCTTATTATTAGCAACAAAACAGCAAGCCTGATCAGAATGGCAGGTAATATTTAACATGTACACACTACATGCTGGGCACTGTTTTACAACACACTTCACTCAATGCAGGAGGCCCCAGTTCGATTCCTGGGTCGGGAAGATCCCCTGGAGAAGGGTTAGGCTACCCACTCCAGTATTCTTGGGCTTCCCTGGAGGCTCAGATGGTAAAGAATCTGCCTGCAATGTGGGAGACCTGGGTTCAGTCCCTGGATTGGGAAGATCCCCTGGAGAAGGGAAAGGCTACCCCTCCAGTATTCTGGCCTGGAGGAGTCCATGGACTGTATAGTCCATGTGGTCGCAGAGAGTCAGACACGACTGAGCGGCTTTCACTTTCTTTCACATGCATTACTGAACACTCCCATGTCAGCATGATTACTCGTATTCTAACTTCATAGATGAGGAAGCTGAAGCCCAGGGAAGTCTGGGGACTTACCCAAGACCACACATTTAATGAGTGGTGGATCTGGGATCTGTGTACAGTGATTTGACTCCAGAACCTGGGAACTTATCTCTCATGGTATTTGTCCTCTAAAGTATATCTGTTTGCTAGAATGTTATACATGAAAATGAAAATAAATGCAGAAGAAAAGTCATTTAGTAATGTGCTTGTAGCTTTATAAAACTTGAATGAACTTAATACAAGTTCCATGTATTAATCATGGATGTGACCTGGACCAATTAGCCAAGGCTAGATAAAAGTGCCTTCCTTTTGTCTGACTTCTCTACCAACAGGTTATGATTTTAGGACTGTGATAGAAAAGGCAGAAAGGTTCTCAATTTCCAGCTGCTGATGTAATATAAGCTCTAAATCTTTTGACCATTCATAAGCAGATGCATTAGACTCACTGTGCAAATAATCAGTTAAGCTCTGGGACTTCCCTGGTGATGCAGTGGTGAAAACTCTGCTCCCAGTGCAGGGGCCCTGGGTCTGATCTCTGGTCAGGGAAGTAGATCCCACATGCCACACTGAAGACCTGGCATGCCACAGCGAGGACCCATCAGAGCCAAAACAGAAATAAACATTAATAATAGGTAAACTCTCATTCTGGTTGCATCATAGGTACTAAGTCATCAGGTGTAGCTACTGTAAATTGAGGGAACAACAACACAGTTTAGGAAAGAAACATCCAGGAGTGGAAACAACACAGGATCACTGAGCAATAAAGAACAAATATTCTACCTGAATTTTAAGGCTTTGTCAAACATTTTTTTTTTTTTCAAGATGCCTCTGATTCTAGGACAAGGGTGTGGGAGGAAAGTTCTCAAAGGAAGTGCCTTGAAGCTGAGGCAGGAATTTGGTCATGTGTGGTAGAAAGCTGAATTTACTAGGTGGTGTTCCCAAACCATTCCTACATACCTCCAGGTCTGATTGTACTTTGTCATTTTTAGCAGAATAGACCCACTTCTCTAGAACACTGAGGCTATCAGAAGAGCACTGGTCAATTTTCTAGCCCTTCTATCTACAAACTTCCACATCTCTACACTGACACACTATCCTAGGGAGGTCTCTTCAATCTCCCCTCCGATTCCAGGCCTACTCCAGTCTCCTTCCAATCTGGTTTCATCATTTATTCTCTGCCTCCTGTATCTTACCATTGACCTGTAATCACTGCATGTCTCTCATAGAAAAAGCTTCTCCTGAGTGCCTTGTCCTCTCACTAGTTATCCCTCTATCTTTTGCACCCAAGCCTCTCTTCAAAAGAGTGATCTTCATTAGTCATATTTACTTCCTCACCTCTCACTGGCTCATCAAATGCCTGAAATCTGGCTTCCACCTCTACCACCATTCAAATCACCAGTGAGCTCCTCACTGCCTAATCCAATGGCTACAAATGTGTGACACCCCATATTGTTTTTCACCCCTTTTTGAAACAAACTATTTCCTTGGCTTCCTGGATACCAAGCTCTCTCTGTTCACTTCCTCTTCTTTTGAAGATTTCTTCTCTATTTCATGAGATCCTCTTCCATTGCCTACTGTATACATGTTGGTATTCCCAATGATTTTTTTTCACCCCCGCTTTGCTCCAGCACATCTACCCTGTCACTAAAATAATCTGTCCAAAATGCATCCATCAAGAAAAATGGTACTGATGAACCTATTTGCAGGGCAGGAATAGAGACACGGATGTAGTGAATGGACCTGTGGACGTAGTGGGGGAAGGAGAGGGTGGGACGGATTGAGAGAGTAACATTGACATATATACATTACCATGTGCAAAATACATAGCTAGCAGGAAGTTTCTGTATAACACAGGGAACTCAGCCTAGTGCTCTGTGATGACCTAGAAGGGTGAGATGGAGGGGGAAGTCGGGGGTGGGAGTTCAAGAGGGAGGGGACATATGTATACTTATGCCAGATTCACGTTGATGTATGGCAGAAACCAACACAACATTGTAAAGCAATTATCCTCCAATTAAAAATTAAAAAAAGTAAACAAATGCATCCATCAGGTGATCAAGTCATTTCCCTGCTTCAAACCTTTTGCCTACAGGACAAAATGCAAACTTCTTTTTCTTGCCTTGCTCCTATCACCCTCAAATATGTTTACTTTAACAATTCTGAATTATTTATAGTTGCCCAAATATACCATTCATTTTACTCATGCTGCAGCTTGCCTGTAATTTTGATGAGGGTTGGCCTTAGTGTCAACACAAACAATTATGTCACCATAATGGATCATGTACTAAAGGAATTTAGGAAAAGTCTTACTGCACCCCACTGCATAGTAGAACCAAAAGAACATTCTCACATGTGTTTGGGCACTATACTCTCCCCTCATAGATACCAATTATATCAGCAAGATACTAGTGACATCACTGATGAGAGTTTTACCATCTTTCCACTAACCCCCAAATTAGCCCTTCAAAACAGCATGTAAATAACAGGGGGCATCAGTAGAACTTTAGGATGCACCTTGGATAGATCTGGGTAGGGACACAAACAGATTATTTCTGCCTAGACTTTATCATACCCAGCTTTCTTAATTGCCAATAAAGTTAAAGGAACTCCTGTATGATTAGTGTCATGAATAACCTAAAAACACTTTCTGAAGCCATCAAGATTTAAGGGTCATTTCCCTTCTTGGGAATAGCTCCAGGGCTGTTTGCACGTGTGTGGATAATGCCTAATCCTTGTCGAGTTCTGAGGTCAATATGCTTAAAGATGCACATGAAAATAGAGATATACTCCTTGGTGAGGTCCAAGAAAACCATATTAAGTCACTGATTAATTTCATCCTGTCCAGTCACTCCTTCACCCTCTGTCTCTACTTTTAAAAAAATAAATGTATTCAGCTTGTCACAAATTTTATTTTATATCTCCACGTAGTACCATTTCACATTTTGTTTAAGTACTTGGTCATCTATTACATGACTCATTAGTTTGAGTTCTCTGTAGAATTAAAGAAAGTTGCAGTAAAAATAATAAATGGAACCTAAGTTTCAACTACATCATCCATGCATGTTTTAAAAGCATCTTTCAAAGTCAATTCAAACTCATATACAATGCCATGGATTAGCACACCATCAACCTCTTTGCTAAACTTTTTTCCTTGCCCCATTACATTGAAGTATTGATGAGTAAAATGGCAAGTGTTTCTCTTTATTGGGTTTCAAATCAAAGTGCGGAAAACTGGATTAGATAAAGACTTCTTCCTAGGAGAAGTACCCAGGGGCTATCTTACATAAAACTCCATCTATTAAGAAAAAGTTGGTGAAGTTTCTAATTGCAGAATCTTCCAAAGAGATGTGACAAAGTTTCTTGGAGATTTATTTGAACAATTCTAATGACAGATGATGCAAATGCTAAAGAGTGCACTATGGATATACTACTGGGTCAGTAAAATCTGAGAAATAGTTTTAATAGGAAAATGAAAGTAGACTAAAAGTCATTCATCTCCCAAGTAAAAATATTTTGTTTTCATTGAATATATGTCATTACATTGAAAAGCATTTCCCACTATTTCCTACCCTCCCAGAGAAACCAACCTCCCAGAGAGATCATGGATTTTAGCAGTGTGGTATAGTGGAGGCATCAGCTCCCCCACCCCACCATTCCATCCCTGCACCTCATGGGTTTTGAAGTCAGGCAGACCTGGTTTGAATTCCAGTGTTATCTGTAAACTGTCTGACCCTAGGTAAATTCCCAAAGACTTGGACACAACTGAAGCAACTTAACACACACAAATATCTGAAGGTGTCTGTGCCTCTATCCTCTCATCTATACAATGGGAATAATACTATTCACCGTGTGAATTGTGAACATTAGAGATACCACGCGTAAAATATCTAACACAGTGTACAGCACACAGCAGACAGTAAGTTATAGTTATGGTTATTTTAAAACATTAGAGCTGGGAAGGAGAGCATCCTAAGCCCTTCAGTTTACACAACTGAACAATCTCAGGACTCAGCATGTATATGCCTAGCCCAGTGTAACAAAACTAGTCAGTGGCATCATTAAGTCAATTTCAGGGTTCAGGGAGGTACAGTGACTTACACAAGGTCATTCCAAGAATCATTACATGGAGGGGACATGAAAACCCAGGCTTCCTAACCCTGTGTTCATCGCAGTTTGCTTCCATTTCTCAAAACAACAACAACAACAAAAAGCCCCCCTAACTCTAAAAAAAACCAAAACACAAAACCCGAAAAGCATGGCTTCTGACCTTTCGCCTTTTGCTGACTGGTTTTAATCCCATTGAATGATCTATTTCAATGTTAGGACAAATGATCTCAAAAGAAAATTTTATTTCATACTATATTTAGAATAGATTCAGCAAATAAATTAGCTGTCTTGCAGATTAACATGTATTTGACTTACCTTGCATAATTAAGGACATGTTGGAGAGCCTGCCTGTAATTGCAATATGTTGCTTGTTAAAGTCTTAGAGGGAGCTCTCTTTCCTAACCTAGAAATGGTACTCCCTAGATGTACATTTCCATTTTCTACTGATCTACAGCTTTTCTTTATTAGCTTCTAGGAGGAGAGAAAAATCAAACCTCTCCTTAAAGAAATCCATTAAACATTTGCTGTCTTCTAAGGGAGTTAGGACGAAGGAGCTGATGTGCATGGTAGCTGTAAAGCAAAAAAACAAACAAATTGGACTTTTTCTTGAGAGAGAAAGAACCTGCAGGAGAACCTCAAAGACATAATTAGCAATTAGCAATACTCTCCTCTCATTTGCACATGGTGCCTTAATGACTTCTTGCATGATTTTTCCTTCTATGGAAGTCTATGAAATTGCCCTGCAGCATTCCATATAATGAGACTCTCACTTCTGACTCACTGCCAAGGGTAAGTGCTCTCTAGATTCAGCATGGAGATAGGTGCCCTAACTAGGCACTGAAGTGTTCTGACTAGCATTTTCAGGGCAACTGATGCCTGGACATAGGTTTTGCCATCAAAGTGATTTTGAAGATCACTAACAGGGACCTCAACCACTGTGAACATGATGGAAGGAGATGTGATGGACAAGTGTGAGCCACTTGTACCCCTCCTTTAAACATCCTCCTTCACTCACTGGGTTAGAGCAGATGTTGCCAACAGCAGCTTCAGTACATTATGTGAAAGCTGTGTTGGATGGATTAGACATTCAGCTGTCTGAAACCTGGGCCAGCTGTTCTTAGGGCCCCTTACCGCTTTGGGATGAATAAAGTGTACCAGATTATTGTAAAGGCCACGCTTGGATAGAAGGTTGAGTAAATCAAGCCAAAGGAAAATGTGCTACTAGTTATGACCAGAAGAAAAACTTAAATATTAACTTTAATAGACACATAAATTTTGGCACTCTCATTACTGATGCTTCCAGAGTTCATGTAAATCCTGCTCATCAGGACTCTCTTATTGCTGCTTTTCGAGCAAAAAGGAAAAAAAAAAGCTGCAGGAACCAATTATTTGCTTTATTTGGAAAAGCCGATATTCATTCTCTATGTGGCAGGTTGAATGTGGTAGGTGAGATGAGTGGTTTTCATACTAGCAGCAACTCAGGAGGATGTCAATTTCAGGCACAATACAAGCTTGATTCCTCCCTATTTCTTATGCAGAAATCCTTAAAATACCTGCAAGAGTTTTAAACCTGTGCATAAGGTGGGACTCCAACCTGATGTCTTTCCTTGAAAGATGAGCTAATTATAGTCGCACCTGAGTTAAGCATTCACTCATCAAACATTTATTGCAGACCTACTATATGTAAAAAACAAGCACAGGCACAAAAGAAAAGAAACATTCCCAAACACTTTACCATGATACTTATGGGTGGGGGCGCTTACATTCCCTTAGGGAGGAAACATTATTTCTTTTCAGCGCTACTGAAATTCCTTTCAGGAATACTTGGGTATGGATAAGAGTTACCTAATTCATCAATCACACAAGAAAGCTATGTAGTAGATTTCACACTGTGCAAGATTTTGCTGGGGAGGTGGGGAAGAGTCAAAAGAAATATAGTTTCTCATCTCAAGCCTCCCATTCATGAAAGAATTGGAAAGCAAAAGAAGGCAAAATATAACCAGGTGCTAATTGGGTAGTGTAGACACTGTTAAGGTGGGATGTTCTGAGAGAATAGCACTGAAACAAGTATACTATGAAGGGTGAAACAGATCACCAGCCCAGGTTGGATGCATGAGACAAGTGCTCAGGGCTGGTGCACTGGGAAGACCCAGAGGGATGGGATGGGGAGGGAGGTGGGAGAGGGGATCGGGATGGGGAACACATGTAAATCCGTGGCTGATTCATGTCAAAGTATGGCAACAACCACTACAATACTGTAAAGTAATTAGCCTCCAACTAATAAATGAAAAAACAAAGAAATTCAGATTTAATGGGTTGGGTTAGCCAGAGGGGCTTTAAGAAAGACATAGGCCTTGAATATGGCCTTGAAGAAAGGGAAGGCTTTAAACTCTGATTGTAGTTGAAATTAATCCCCATATGGCAAATGTCAAATAGCTAAAGAGTAACCTCTTAATATTTGAAACAGTAACTGACCATCTAATGAATTAAATACATTGACCTCACTATATTTTTTGGCATGGAAAGGTGTTCATAATACATTAAGTATGAAAAGCAGATTACAGAACAGCATTCTATGATTATATTATTAGAGGATAAAATATATGATATGCACAGAAAAAAAAGTCTAGAAGGATAGACATTAAAATGTTGACAGTGGTTTTGTAGATGTGGTAGGATTATGGGTGACCTTAGTTAACACTTTTTTGCGTTCTCTATTTTCTGATTTTTCTGCAACAATTGTATATTATTTGTGTAATAGTTAAAAAAAACCCACGTTGGGTTCTTAAAACTCACTACAATGAATACTTCATAAAAGTATCTTGGAGAAGGAAGAGAGGATGATTAAATAATTAAGGAGATAGGGTGGATTATATATGGTGACAGAGTTAAAAGCTTACTATCCTCAGCTTAGTGGCCTAAAATGGGAATATGATCCAAGTCTATAAAATCATGAAGCTGACTAGGAGAACATAGATTTATTTAAAAATCTCAGGCAACAGAATTGAGGGTTGGCCCTTGAATATCGGGAAGTTAAATTTAGGGCAAATAAAAGTAAGTCTGAGCTCTTATAGAAGGCAAAAGGAAAAAAAAAGGAATTTGTAATACTAGGATACTAGGGGTGGGGCTTCCCAGGTGATGCTAGTGGTAAAGAATCTGCCTACTAATGCAGGAGACATAAGAGACGTGGGTTCGATCCCTGGATTGGGAAGATCCCGTGGAGGAGGGCGTGGCAACCCACTCCAGTATTCTTGCCTGGAGAATCCCATGGACAGAGGGGCCTGGCGGGCTACAGTCCATAGGGTTGCAAAGAGTTGGACATGACTGAAGCAACTTAGCATGGACACATGCATACTATGGGTGATATAAATTTAAAATGTAAGTATATAGTTTCAAGGATGATTTCCCCAGTGGCTCAGGTGGTAAAGAATCTGCCTGCAATGGCGACAGACCTGGGTTCAGCTTCTGGGTTGGGAAGATCCCCTGGGGAAGGGAATGGCAACCCACTTTTAAAATTTTATTTTATTTTATTCTTGCCTGGAGAATTCCATGAACAGAGAAATTAAGACACGATTGAGTGACTAACCCTTTCACTTTCACTTCAAGAATGATTTAGATAAATTAATGGAAGAAAGGTTCATTAAAGGTTGGTGATTGTTAAGCAAAAGGCAGGAATGTCTCAAGTCTAGGAGATACTCAGTATATTTGAAAGTGGCAGAAGGTGGCACAGACTTCACCCCTAACCAGTACAGGTCACAGTGCTAAAGCCATCCTCCTGGAGGCCCTTTGCTGGGCCAGGAGTTAACCCTTTAGTTGTTGGACTGTTGGGAGATTCCAAGAAAGAGATCATGGGCTGGGGTGTTCAGGAGGCAGAGGGTTCTGGGCAATAATTATTTATCAACCAGAAAAGAGGCATTCCAATATGGTCCTAATAGTTATGGCTATCCCAATGCATATTGGCTAAAAATTAGTCCTGGGTGTGCCTATCTTCCCGTATAGACTTCAGAGATGACGTCTGTCAGAGGTACACTATATTGGGATGGGTAGACCACACTGGGACAACAGTCTTAGGGATCTGTGAAGTCAAATGAAATCTTTAGATGACCAAGGAATTTTTCTTACCTCGAGGGCTATTCAGTGAAGCTTCTGAGGCTCTTCCACCGTCTCCACAGTGGCTCTGGTCAAAGGGCAGGCACTGATCACCAGTCCCTGCCACCACTTCAAAATTCTTGGACAAATCTTTTGTTTCCACAAGAGATTTCAGCTTGTAGACTTTTCGGGTATTGGTGTCTGATAGATAAAGTGATTCAGACATTGGGTCCATAGCCAGATAGTATTTGTGAGCAGGGCTTGTGCTAAGAGAAGAGAAAAAGAAAGTTATTCAAAGTAACTTGTTCAGCCTACTCTCCCTAGGCTCTGCCTTTTGTCACAAGTGAAAAACTCGCTTCAGAGGTGAGTGTATTAATGTATCTTCCTTCTTATGTACTGAGGAGATGGACACCTCTTTGTTTTTCTAGTAATGGGTCTGGGATTAAAAAAAAATTCAATGTGTACTGCTAACCTGTAATGATCTTGATATCCCAGTACCATCCATTTGAGGGTAGAGCAAGACACAGAGGAGAGAAAATCCCAGGAGATCCATTTTCTCATACATACCTTTTCTACTCTCCCACCCAGTTCTCCAATTACCTACTAGATTACTGCCTGGATATCTCAGTCACCCCAAACAGAAACTCCTCAGACAGTCACCTCAAAATCCAAAACAGAAGTTAGTTATTCTTTTCCTGAATCCCCCATCCTTCACAAACCTACTTCTTGTCTTCTGGGCTTTCTACCTCACTTGGGGTCACTACTGTCCTCCTGGGGTCCTGTTGGAAATTGAAAGGCATCCATAAAATGTGATGAGTGTGGCTTAGGTAGGGCTGTGTTGCAGATATATTCTGCCAAACTTCTCCTTTCCAACCTTCCTTATTTTTTACTTTTTTTGTTTGTTTTTTAGCTGACTACCATATTTCTCAAATCCACATTTTCTTCTTTCAGGACATAATACAAGTGATTACATTTGACCTTTCTTTTGGTTGTAATCACAATCACCCATACCTCCTAAAGGTGACAAGTTACCTTGACTGGATTTTGGTATTCCTGAAATTCTTCAATTATATATTTACATGGGATCTTGCATTATTTTTATCTGCATATGTGGCTGAGCTCATTCATTAGTTTTGATCCTCCTAATTTCATTTTTCCCATCGCTGCAGGAGTTTTGGTTTGGGGTACATTTTGCTTGAACTTAAGGGTCACGTACTGCTGACATCATCTAAGCTCCAAACCTTGAGGTCTAACCCTTACTCTCCCCCTTTCTCTCCACATGTAATTGTGCCTGCAAACAAACTTTCAGAACTTTTCTTTCTATCCTTCCTGCCATCACATTAGTTTTAACCTTCATCATCTCTGGCCTGCAATATTTTCCATAGCCCTGCCCAGAGGAGGTGTTTTTGAAATCTTAAAACCATTTTCCCCATCTTGCCTCCAGAGTTAATCTGATCATTTGCTTCCCATCTTTAAGAACTCTACAGACTTTTAAATATTCCTTGGTATGGGGCACATTCCTTTCTTTACTAAGTAATTAATTCCTGTATGCCGTTTAAGGTTTTATACAGGCATTATCTTCTGAAGAAAGCATTCCTTAAATCTCTAGGCTCAGTTATTTGCCTATACTTACCTCTATTCTGGGTGATCACATGTCATATTAACTTTTTTTAAAAAATGTATTTGTATCCCCTAATAAACCATGAGAGGTTGGACAAGAGCTACCCTGTCTTATCTCTAGTGTGCTCACTGTGCAGCACTCCGCCTCACACCTGGTAGCCTAAACCGGAAACCAGAAGCCATTCTTTACTACTCCTTCTTTCCACCATTCCCCCTATCCAGTAAAATAACATTTTAAAAAAATTCTACCTCCTAAACTCTTCTCCAATCTGCCCACTTGTTTTTATCTCCACTGTCCGCAGTCCAAGGTTCTGCCATCTCTCACCTGCATTCCTTCCTTGGTACTATTTCTATGTTTGTATTTGCTCGTGGAGTCATTAAAAAGTATTTACTAAGTGCAAACAATGTGCCAAGGAACTGTGCTATGGTTGGGAGACCAACCTGTGTGCACAGCAAAGCCCTTTTCTTCATGAAACTTACAGTCTAGTGGGGGAGTCAGATCAGTAAATAGGCTATGACTTGTAAATAGGAGTGTTACAACAGAAGTAGAAAGGAGAGAAATGAACAGATAGGAGGAACATGTGACCTAGCAGCACTGATCACATTGTATTAGCATTATTTTTTTAAATTATTAACTGAAGTTCATATTTTATTCAGATTTCCTTAGTTTTTACTAAACATCCTTTTTCTGTTTCAGGATTCCATCTAGGATACCAGATTATATTTAGCCTTCCAGTATCCTTAGGCTCCGAAGGGCTGTGACAGTTTCTCAGAGTTTGCTGGTGTTTGATGACCTTAACAGTTTTAAGGAGTAATGGTCAGGTATTTTGTAGGATGTTCCCACTGGAAGACCATGGGGTAAAGTGCCATTCTCATCAAATCAAATCAAGGGTACATAATTTCAACATGGCTTATCACTGTTGATGTTGACTTTAATCACCTGACTGAGGTAGTGTTTGTCAGCTTTGTCCTCTGTAAGTTAACTCTTTCTGTCTTATTTTCCACACTGTATTCTTTGAAGGGAAGTTACTCTACCAAGACAACACTTAAAGAGTAGGGAGTTAAACTGCACCTCCTTGAGGGTTGAGTATCTATATAAATTATTTGGAGTTCTGCGTGACAACTTTATGTTTTCTTCTCCATTTTTTTCATATCAGTATGGACTCATGGATATTTGCTTTATATTTTGCATTAAATCCAATACTACTTTATTTTTTGCTCAATACTACTTTATTTTTATTTGCTCAAATTGTTGCAGCTTTAGCCATTGGAAGCTCTCTGTGTTGGCTTGTGTGCCCCTCATCAACCCCCATCAATGTGGGTGTGCTTTGTTTGTTTTTTGAGCACGTCCTTACTTTCTGGAACTACAAGATGCTCCAGGCTCATCTTGTATGATACCTGCCCTGGCACTAGAATGAATCATTTCTCCAAGTATCCCTAGTCCTTTTATTGAACAATGGTATTAGAAACTGAGATCTGAATACTGGGTGTAAGCACTATTTTTTTCCATCCACATCTCTCTCTCTCCAACTATGCTGTGAACTCTTTGCAGGCAGGAACCTTACCTTTCTACCTCAGTGCCAACAGAGGGTCTGACAGGGCTGATGTTCAGTAAGTGCTGAACTAAACTGTAGGACAACATGAATCTAACTAAGACATAGAAGAGTTCAGGCCTTGGCTACTTAGCCAAGCCAAATGGAGGGGAGAGGGTCATTAGACTAATTAAGATGCTCTTAAAGACTGGCATGTTCCTGATTGTATTTGTAATTGCCATTTGCCCTCTAAGCATATTTATGTTAATGATAGTAAGGCTGGCAAATACTGACTTGAGATCCAGTGTATAGTTTTAATTGGAAAAAAATC
Organism: Cervus canadensis; assembly: GCF_019320065.1. Lineage (NCBI taxonomy): Eukaryota > Metazoa > Chordata > Mammalia > Artiodactyla > Cervidae > Cervus > Cervus canadensis. The sequence continues at coordinate 132,075,558 of NC_057419.1, read as the reverse complement.
AAATCCAATTGGAATACTTGATTTTTTTCTACTTACCTTTATCAAATAAGAGAATCCGGTAGATTCCAGGGACATCTTCAACCCTGGAATTACCATGCCAGCTGCTGTAAATAAACTGTTAAGGGCCCGACAGATTCCAGTATTGCTTTGGCAGTCATATGAGACAAAGCATCTCTGCAGCAAAGACTGCTTAAATACGGGTTTGAGTAAAAGTTTTCACATATTTAGTTGTACTTTTTGCCTTCAGAATAAAATTTTTCCAGTGCCCTTAGATCTTTCTAGAATAAAGAAGGGGTCACATCCCCTCCCCAAAACAACCTTCAATACTTTGGTAGTCAGCTTGTGGAAGTTTCAACTGAACCAGATTAATCATGTTTTGTTTAGGAAAAGTCCATAGGCTATTTTTCCAAGAGAAATGTTATTCGCACAAAAACACTTTGGAATGCATTACATTCATTTATTATTGAATATCCTCAAAGTGCCTGTGAGGGAACTTGGAATTATCATTCTTCTCAAATCTCAACTGAGGAAACCCAGGCACATAGAAAGCTCACCCAGGGTCACTAACAAGTCTGTGCTTGGACCAATATTAGATTAGATTGTATGTGACTGAGTGTGCAAAATAAATACCTTCAGAATACTCTTGTTCTGAAAGTGACAAAAAAAAAATTCAGTGTTACAGTCTTCTAACTATGTTGCTTTGCAAGACTGTTCTCAAACTCTGTGCACTGGCCTTTAGAAAATGGAATAGCCCAACACACCAAATTCAAATCTGATTGCTATTTTCTTGACAGCCAACAGTCAGGAAGGTCTCCTATATTGAGATGTAATTTCTTGCCATTTCATGCCATTTCCCAAGTGCACTTCAGCTCTTTTGAGATTGGTTTCTTTCTACTTTGTGAAAACATGCCAAACCTGAGAAAGAAAAACCACTGGAATACATTCCAATTTGTTCTAATCCCTTGTGTCTAAACACATATTGCGATTTGAGATATGTGACGATTTCTCTTATAACTTTAGTGTTAGACTTATTGTCATCTTCTGGTTAGTTTTCCATGCAAGCAGTGTGCCTGCATGGAGACTTAGCAAAGATCACTCAGCAAATATCACTTCATTCATGCCAGTTAAAACCACATAGATTGTTAAATGGGCAATTAATGCTCATAATTAATACTGTGCAACATTTTACCAGCAAGCAATTTGATAACCAACTTAATTTGCTTAAGGAATCAGTTATGCCAAAGTAGCAAGGCTGATCTTGTGCACTGCCATTTGGGAAGTGCCTCTCCCAAATGGAATCCAAATGACAAACCCCATCACCGCCATTTTGATGACAATTGGCATTCGACAGTGAACAAATTCAATTTTATCCTTTGCAATTTCAGGTAATTTAGAACAGTTTTGACAAGTGTAATGTGTTAACAAGTTGAATAGAAATACTTCTTATGACTAATTTCAGAGTTATATGCCATTGTCAGTAAATGGTCAGTTTAAAGTTTATTATCCTTTTTTTTGATGGGGTAAAATAGAAACCATGAGGTTGCATAAGAGGAACATGGAGAAATCTTATTCAAGCAGGTCATCATGGGCATTCTCTTAATACACTTGTCAACTAAATTCCTAGAAGTAGGAAGACTGCTGCACCGTCTCTTTCTCTACTTGCAACTTGAAAGTGAAAGTGAAGCGAAAGTGTTAGTCGCTCAGTCGTGTCTGACTTTGTGACTCCATGGACTGTAGCCTGCAGGACTCTATCCATGGGACTCTCCAGGCAATAATACTGGAGTACGTTGCCATGCCCTCCTCCAGGGGGTCTTCCTGATCTGGGGATCAAACCCACATCTCTTGTCTCCTGCATTGGCAAGAGGATTTTTTATGATCTGAGCCACCAGGGGAGTCCACAACATTAAATCTATTTGAACTTACAGACTCATCTGTGATATCACCTAAGAAAACACCATGAGACTGGAGGCTTTGCTTTCCTGGGAAGTACTGAACTGCCAACATTCTCTTATCATGTTTTCTTTTTGGTACATCATTCTGATCCTCCAGCAAATTCCACTTAGTGGAGTTCTCCTTTTGGAAAATACTTACCTAAGTTATAACTCCCAAGTTAACATTCACATTAGTCCTTTAACCTTATTTAAGAAGTCAAGTTTCCCTATTAGCATGTTATTAGGAGGCGATGTCTTGGGCAGGAAGGGGCATTAGGCACCCACCCATGTGAGTTGCTTACCTATGTCTGGTATCTCTGTTTCTAGGGTGCACAAGGTATCCACGAATAGCAAGTAAAAGCAAACAGAGAGTCATCAGTATCATCCAACAAGCCAAACTGAACCAGACACACCTATTCCTAACTCAGCTTGTGGTCAGTAGAGGGACTCCATAGTGATCACTCAGTCAGATGAGTAAGCCAAAGTGGACCCAATCCCTCCTGGCTGCTTATCCTAAGATGGCGCCAAGATGACTGAACATCCAGCTTGGTGCCTGGGCTAAAGCTCTAAGGTAGTTTTTTTCCAAAAGTTCTCTCTGGACTGTTTTCATTGGAAGCAGCTGAGCTCTTGCCACATGTGCAGTTTCCTGGGGGCTCTCCCCAGTCATGCCAAATCAGAATCTGGAAGTGGGAGGTGGGGCCCAAGAATTCCATTTTCAACAAACTCAGTTGGTGATTCTGAGGCAGAATAAGGTTTAAGAACCCCTGGGCTAGGTTTTGAAGAAGTACCTACTGCAAAGGGTCTGACCATGCAAGTCTCTAACTTGAAAGCCACTTTATCAAAATGCAAACTCTTTCATTATCAAGTCTGTGTACAACAGACATCCCCAACCCAAGCTGAAGCCACTTATATGATTGTAAGGTGAGATAGGGACATCTCTTGTGCACATTAACACAAGTATTTAGCAATATTAAACAATTTAACAAATTGAAAGTATAAAACTTTTTTCTTTAACCATGATAGAATGTACCTGGCATCAAAACTGCTGCATCAAGATAGTTTCTACAAAACATCGTTAACATCAAACTATGAGGGTCTTGTATTGGCCAGCTACTCATGCTCTGAGGGAGCAACCGGGGTGGGCAAAACAGAACTGTCATGTCAGAAGCAGCAGAATGCTTCAGGGGTCCCTGATCTGTAAGCAGCTTGGCACAGGGCACTGCCTAAGGTATCTTACTCTGGGACGGGGTATGGGTCTTCTCGCCCAGGGAGCACAGTCTGTGTATAGGCCTGACCTTGGGTCAAATCTGCCCAGAATTAAAAGGCTATAATCATCTGTGAAATATAGTCATTGCAATTTTAAAATCCTTTTAAACCTGGCCCTTAGGTCATTTTGAAAAACATGAAGATAACAAATCTTTTTATCTAAACTAGAAAATGTTCTTATTCGTTGGAACATCAGGAAAGAAGAAAAGATACAAAATGATTTCCTTTGAAGCCATCTGCAACTACTGATTTAACTCTTGTTGAAGAGAATCCTTTTGGGATTTGACTAGGTGGGCTACGGTGACAATCCACTGACTTTTCCGTTTTATGTGTTAGTCACTCCAGTCGTGTCCGACTCTTTGTGACCCCATGGACTGTAGCACACTAGACTCCTCTGTCCATGGAATTCTCCAGGCAAGAATACTGGAGTGAGTTGCCATGCCCTCCTCCAGTGGATCTTCCCGACCCAGGGATCGAACCTGGCTCTTCTGAATTGTAGGCAGACTCTTTACCAACTGAGCCACCAGGGAAGCCCCTTCTAGTTCACGGGGCCACCTCTAAAGCGTGGGTATCCCCAGGGTTGACACAAAAGATCAAAAGGTAAGGGTGGGGTGATGTAATTAGAAATCTGGCCTCAGGCGTGTGAACCTCTTTCAGTTTCTTTGTCTCTAGACACTTACTTATTTTTGTGGCCTCTGAATTATAGGGTGAAAGTGCTTAAGGCTGGCTCTAATCACCGTTACATGGTTGATCTTCCTGAAGGAAGTTGCTTTGTGAACATACTAGAAGGATCTCATTAAAGCATGGTTTCATCTGCCACAGACTCTCACGGTACAGAACCATGTGTGTGGCTCCAAAAGGTTTTGAAATTCTTAGGTGACGGCAAGGAGTGGGGAGAGGGGGTGGTTTGACTTTCTTGTGGCCGCTTCTGATCGTGCCAATAATGTCACTGTGAATTTGGGAAGATGTCCCATATTATGCAGAGCAGCTTCTCTCATTAACATCTCAGAGGGAGGAAGAGAAAATGACGGAATTTATTTCCAGTGTGTGACCTTGTTCTGTCTCAGAATTACTTTTAGTTAAAGATTTAGGATTGAGCCACCACCAAAGTCGGTTTGCTGTCTAGCTGGCAATGGACTGCACGCTGAGGTGTCAGTGTGTGAGTGCCTCACAGGCACCTGGGCCCATCAGCGGGCATCACCACCTGGCAACTGGCTGACTTGAAGCTCGCCGTGAGTTTGGAGGAGAAAGGTATGGAAGGGCAAATCTTTTCAGAGCAAGAAATGCTCCTGACGGTAGGATCTTTAAGTCAATCTTTGATTTTGTTCAGGACCTGCAAGATTAAAAGGGCTGTCTGTTCTTTTTTAATTAAAAACTTTTTACTGAGATATAATTCACATACCACAAAATTTCACCCTTCAAAAAAGTGCAATTCAGCAGTTTCCAGTAGACTCATAGAGTTGTACAACTATGGCCATTGTCTGATTCCAGAACATTTGCATCATCTTATGAAGAAACCCCATACCCATCAGCAGTCAGTTCCCATTTGCCCCATTTCTCCAGCCCCAGGCAACCTTTCATCTGCTTTCTGTCTCTATGAATTTGTTTATTCTTGACATTTCACATACACGGAATAAGATAATGTGTGGTATTTTGTGCCTGGCTTTTTTCATTTAGCCTCACGTACGACCCATTCTTTGTACATTTTGGTAAGGATGTATGATCCATTCTTTAGTATGTTTCATGGATGGAGAAAAAGGGGTAAGCCAACTTTGGAGTTTCTGGCTCGTGACCAGACATCATGAGAGTTTGCCTGGCCTGCTCTGTGCTGGTTGCAGCACTTTGCTTGTACTTCATGTTGTTCTTAGCTTCTTCCCTTATCCTTAGTCAGAAAGTATCTGATATCAAAGAACGGGCTTGCCTTGTTCATCTTCTCATGGGAGTCTTCCTTTGAAGACTGAGTTCCCACTCCTGCCACTTCTTAGAGCTTCCAACTTCAGGAAACCCTCAGTTAAGACTATCCTTCTCATTCTCTGTCCCTTGGCCTTATCACAACTTTTCTGTTTAGGGCCCTGCTTTCAGCTAGCCATTCGCTTGAAAATCAATCTGACAAATGAATCCATGCTTGGTGATTAATGATGATTTTAGCTTGATGGATTTTTCTAACACAGGTTCTCGTGTTGGGAACTCTTGGAGAGCCAATGTCTCAACTCAGAGGAACACATTTCTTAGGGTGGAAATTTGGGCCCCTTGGAAGGTCAGCAAAGATGTTTTGGGGGTGAGGTAAATGGAGCTTTTGGGTGACAATGCTAATACATGAGACTAAACTGGAAAGGTAACCACCTACTTCATCTATATGTAGTCTGTTTCTCTGTTTGGAACTCCAGTGCTGCTGATGAGAGGAAGGTTCTTGGTCATTTTTCAGATATTTTCAGAGCCCTTAAAAGTCTGTGTTCCATTTGTTCCTTCAGCAGAGCTCTCTACAACTTCTACTGTCCCTCATCATGCTAACTGCCCCTAAATGGGTGCTATTCCAGTTCTACCCAATCTCCAGTCAAAGACAGGAGTTGAGTTCTAAGAACAATGTAGGAAATATTAACCAGTCACTGTGAAAGAAACAGTAAAATCTCAAGAGAAAATTTGCATGTCACATTGACGTTTGTCAAGTCCAAATTACTCAAGGCACCAAGAAGCATTTGGTAGGCTCTTTTTTTTTCCTTTTTAAGGGAAGGACAAAATAAATATCCGGAGAATCATAGCATCTTGAACAATAACAGCATGAGGTTTTTACAAAGAATAAATCATTTCCAGTTATGCTTAATAGATTTGTGCAATTAGAAGATGAGAAGGGAGCAAGAGGATTCTCATATTTAAATTCTTACAAAGCACTTCATATGGTGTCTCCTGTTTTTATTTATATAATTACCCATGTGAGTTTTAGAAAACTGAAAAATGACTCTGAGGTCATAATCAAAGGAAGATGAAACACTCATAATTGATGAGAAACAGTTGATGGACTTGGGGATGCTGAGAATGAAGAAGAGAAAGCTCAGGTACCTATGATATTCTGTCTTAACACTTGTGAAAGCTTCTCAGGTAAATGAGGGAAGTGGCTTCTGTGCTTTAGATGTAAACATTTGCCAGTACTGAGTGGATGTTTCATGAAGGCAGAGTTTTGCTCAATATAAGGAAGAATTTTCAACAGAACATTCCCAAGAGGCAATGGGTTGTTGGGTGAGATAAGTAAGTTTACTGTTATTGAGAGAGATAAACAAAGTAAAGATGATCAACCGTAAGGGATGCAGTGCACACTACGTTTTACCAGACCCTTCTATGGACTCTTCTATCGCTAAGCTCATAAATCTGTGATATCACTTTTTAGTTATTGAAATATGTGTGTGTGTATGTGTATTTAAAATTTTAACATGAGAAGCAAAGCACTAGGGATATCTAAACCTAAGCTATCTCATAAATCTATCTTAAAAAAAACTTCACAGAATGAATTTTTGAGACTCCCTCAGGTTTAATTGCATGATCTTATAAGCTTCCCTTCTTTATTATTGTATCTTAATTTCCCACTGGAAGGAAGCACTAAGATGTATATGTGCAGATGAAATCTGCAGTAAACAGGCAAAGGGATACTATATGCTTAAATAACAAGAAATAATCTTGTTGATCTTGGCATGTTGCTAATAATAATGACAAAACTGACTTTTTTGTACCCTTCCCATTCAACCAATGGGGGATCAGCTAGAGGAAATAAATGACCATCCACCAATGAAAATGAAATTATTTTTGAGATCAAATGAAAGAAACTCAATTGGGGACAGTTTGGATCAGTGGAGCTGAGAGGAAAAATCTATAGTCTGCCAGTCTTTGAAATGTCAAGGGGCATCTAGAATTGTTCAATGTGGTCAAAAATGGAACAAGAAGATGAAAGAGAAGGAAATATAGAAGGGTACCCAGTAGGAGCAAGCTTTATGTCCTGTCAAGATGTCATCAAACACTGGGCGGATAACTACACATTTGTGGATCTTAAAACAGGTTAAACTGTATAAGACATGTAAGAGGTTGCTCAAATACTAAATTGACAATTTTATAGATACAAAAGTAGAAAACAGGGTAGTTAAGTTATATAATGAATAACCTGACAGAGAGCGAAGATCTAGAATGTTCTCTATTTTTTTCTGTAATAACTTATTGACAATATTGCTCTTCCACTCAGTTTTAAATGCAACCAATTAACATAATGACTATATATAGTCTGTGTTTCCAAGGAAACAGATGACTCAACCAAATAAAATGACTAATATGCGCTGGGGGGGCAATTAAATTAACTGATTTTAACATCAACCAAAAATTGGTACAAAATGAACTCTCTCTATATATAAAGTAGAATTCAATGAACATTATGGTTACTAAGCTAGCAAAGCCACCTTGTGTCAACTTATTTCTCCCAAGAAAGTTTAAACTTGGGAAAGTTATAAGGCAAATATATAAATTTACCAATCATATGTGAAAGATGCAAAGTGTACAGAATAGACTACTGATCAGGATACTTTTTTTTTAAAGTGAATCTAATAAGAACTACACTAGTTTCTGATTAAACATGACAGATAATGTTTGCTGTCATAGACTGAGTTGATGGTTTTGACTATCATCGAATAGGGAGTTACCTGTTAATTACATCTAAATGATCATATCTATATATTTATATTCCATCAGGTTATTTCTCCGATGGCCAATCACAAGAGTGTTGGGAGTACAGAAGGAAGAATATTTTTTCTCCTTGAAAGAAATGCAGGGAATCTTAACCAGGAGTCTACGAAAGGGCTTCATCCACAGGGATAAGTTGCTAGGGTGGGAGGTAGGGGGTGGAGATATGGCGAGAGAATGAAAATATGTAACGGCTGAGTTTTGTGTGAATGTGTTTATTTCTGGGGGAGAAGGCCCATAACATTCAATAGATTCTCAAAAAGGTCTGAGAACTTAAAGAAAAATGTTAGGAAGAACTGCTGTATAGGATGTCAGCTCAGAAGAGCCAGCTAGGCAGACTCACGCTAAGTGAAAGCCTGGGTGTGTGAGCTCATGGTGTGTGCTCGCCTTTGCCTTTGAAGAGCTGTGGCAGTGAGAGAAAATGGTGGTGTGTCTGAGCCACCAGGGAAGTCAAGAAGGAATTGGGATTGGAAACTACTTCACCCTGTCCAAAACAAATTTTTCCTTATACTGAGAAAACCACTTTGCAATTAGGGTCCAAGTTATTCTATTTTATTCTTCAAATGACTTTTGTGTTGAAGGAAGGTTATAAGGTACTTTGGACTAAAATGCAAATTTGTGAACTGTTAAGGACCCTTGACCAAGAGAGAAGCTTCTCAATGAATGACAATTGTTCCACCTTAGATAAATTTGCATTTAAATGACAAGGGAAAGGAGTCCATTTAGTTGGGTTTTCTTTATAGTATTATTTTTTGTTTTTATAGATAATCCTATGGGTTTTTTCCTCTGAGAAGGCAGCTATTAATATATAGGAGCTAGCTACATAGGTTTTATAGGGTTGGCTATATGGGGTTAGCCAGACAAGGTCTCTATGCAAGGGCCAGTATCTGCATGCCTGGAAACATTCAGATGGTGAATGAATTATTCAGTGCTCCACCTATGTTTGGCATCATGTAGACAGAGCATCCCTAGGATTTTGAAGACAATGTAGAATGCTGTATAAAACATTTCCAAATCCAGGTTACAACCATCATGGCCTTCTTCATTGATTTTCCAGTAAGTAGGTGCCCAAAGGGATACACTGCTTATAATGACAAATCCCAGTGAGGTATGACATCCCAAGGTACATGAACATTTGATTAGGGCGGAGTGCTATGAATTAGTACCTCTTTAGACTCTGTAGATGTGCTTTATCTTTATAAAATCTTAATTTTACAATCTATTTTTTTTTATCAGTCAAGGGATTTAACAGCTTTCTTCTCTATGACAGCGTTTGCAATTATAATTAAGAAACGTATTAAAACTGGAGTGAATTAATGTGAAAAATGGATGGGGGTTTGGGACTAGAAGAGTTCTCTAACTAGGTATGAAAGACTCAGTCTGAGAAAAGGGAGGTAGATTCCAAAGGAAAGCACGAGAATTTGAAAACTTTTGAGGAATGTCCTTAGGTATTCAAATTTCCATGTTTATGTGATCATAAGTGTTAAACGAAAATGACCCAAGACTTTTCATGTGATTTGACTGGTCCTGACTGTGCTCCGTGCATACACGTTGCTCCATCATTGTCTCTATTTTCCCAGTCACTGTTCTTGGTCACTACTTTTCAGGTCAATGAGGTGATGCCTGAGGCAAGAACTGTTTTATGGAAGAGTTTATAGGGTGGCATCAAAGTTTTCTGGAACATAGGGAAATTTTCAGCCTCATGTCCTGAAGGCATGCGTCAGGGATAAAACTGTAACAACCAATTAGGAGAAGGCTCTATTAGTTTACCCAGGGGAGGGGAAACAGATCTGTCTATCCCTCTTGGGATGGGAGAGGATGTCTTCCTTTTCTAGCACTCCAGGGGACATATATTTGTGCCTGATATCCTTAGAAACCTGAATATTCATTGGAAGGACTGATGCTGAAGCTGAAGTTCCAGTACTTTGGCCACCTGATGTGAAGATCCGACTCACTTGAAAAGACCCTGATGCTGGGAAATATTGAAGGCAGGAGGAGAAGGGGAGGACAGAGGATGAGATGGTTAGATGGCATCACTGACTCAATGGACATGAGTTAAGCAAACTCCAGAAGATGGTGAAGGACAGGAAAACTTGCCATGCTGCAGTCTATGGGGTAGCAAAGAGTCAGACACAACTGAGCAACTGAACAACAACAATAATCCTTAGAAAGGGAGAAATAAAGATGATTAAGCCGAGGTCTCTTTAGTTGTTATTTCTCTGTAACTCCAAAATATGAACAACAATGCCAAAAGGTATGAATTCCTTTCAAATGGTGTCAAAATACTTTGTCCTCTCAAGAAAATTCCTAAAACTGAGTGAGAAAGTCTAAATATGAATGCTTTAATCATTTTTTTGAACAGATCAGAGCTTTTAAGGATGAAAAAACTAATCCTTTTTCAACTGTTGCATTTTCAACAGCCATTTTCCTTTTGATGAATGGACCACTTCAAAAGACTGGACCTGGAGAACTTAGAAAATGTAGTTTTTGGCTCTGACAACACCTCTACCTGCTAGAATCAATACTATGTATTTTGGATGAGTCTTTGTTGTGGGCAGCGCAGGCGTTGAGTGACTTACCTGAGCACGCGACAGTATGGAGCTCCACATCAGTGTCAGGAATGCACTCAGAGAAGGCCACACATACAGGCATGTCAACACTTCCTGGTTCTCCAAAGCAGTGCTCAAAGGTTTCTTCAAGTGGGAGTAGGCATGGTGACCTATGTCTTTGGCCCTATTCCTGCATCTCAGCTCGGTACTACAATATGGCGACTGCATTTTCTGTTCCTTTGTGCAATGCCTTGTCTGTTCCTCTTATCTCATTCTTGCTTTTACCTTATCCGCTAAGCAAACACAGAGATTAGAGGAGACTTACCTTAATTCCAAAATACTAACGGAGTTTCCCGAGGGAAATATTCGCCTTACAAAATTGAAGTCACCAACATACACACTACCATCAGGGCCGGAAGCTAAGGCAACGGGAGCGAAGAGTTTGTTGTTGTGGGCGGGCCCGTTGCAGTTGGTGCAGGCTACGCTCCGTTGGTGTCCATTACCCATTATGGTCGCTATGACTGGAGGCTGCTGGGAAATGAACATATTTTCTCCATTCCCTTTATGTATGATTCCTAGATCCAAGGGGGAAAAAAAAGAATTAAAAAATGACCACACCATATTCTTGGCAATATTTTAAATTCTCTCTCATTGTTCAAGGCAGAAAAGAGCGTTGGCTTGCTATAAAAGAAGCTGAGAGTGAAGCACATTAGCCCAGGTTTTATTTAACTGCACAGCTACAACAAATGGCAGCATAACACTTTGCCTCAGTTTGTCCATCTACTAAATGGGGTAATATACCCAGTCCCTTTAATGCTGATTCTAAATGCCTCAATAAAGCGTTTAATGGCTTTTAATGATTTCCTGTTCACTTTGGGCTCTGTGAATCATCCGTGGCTGGTTTTTCATCTCTGACTGACTTTCTTCTGATGCCTGGTGCACATCTGTCTGACTTCAAATGTCCTGCTGTATGCCACTATGAAAAGGGAGGGTGAGTCAATTTTAATATTAACCTAGCAAAACACAATCAGAAAGGTAATCTACTTTGGTAATACTACTAGAATGCACTTCAAAGAGAAAAGAACTTGAATGTTCCACTCTTTTGGACCATATCTCACCATCATCAGTGCAGGAAATAAGAGATACTGACTTATGAAAATGCTGGAAACTACTCTGCAGTCATTTTCTCTGGGAAATCTCATCCATTCTCATGACTTAACTCCCATCTCTCTACGTTGAAACTTTTCTCCTGTCCAGAGTTCTCACCTGACATGCAATTTCCTACTACATATCTTTACTTGGATGTCCCACTGGTACCCTAAACTCAACAAGTTTAAGACTGAACTCAGTAGGCAAAACACTCTCTGACATAAATTACAGCAAGATCCTCTATGACCCACCTCCCAGAGTAATGGAAATAAAAGCAAAAATCAACAAATGGGACCTAATTAAACTTAAAAACTCTTGCACAATGAAGGAAACTATAAGCAAGGTTAAAAGACAGCCTTCAGAGTGGGAGAAAATAATAGTAAATGAAGCAACTGACAAATACTTAATCTCAAAAATATACAAGCAGCTCCTGCAGCTTAATACCAGAAAAATAAATGACCCAATCAAAAAATGGGCCAAAGAACTAAACAGACATTTCTCCAAAGAAGACATACAGATGGCTAATAAACACATGAAAAAATGCTCAACATCATTCATTATCAGAGAAATGCAAATCAAAAACCACAATGAGGTACTGTCTCATGCCAGTCAGAATGGCTGCTATCACAAAGTCTACAAACAATAAATGCTGTAGAGGGTGTGGAGAAAAGGGAATCCTCTTACACTGTTGGTGGGAATGCAAACTAGTACAGCCACTATGGAGAACAGTGTGGAGAGTCCTTAAAAAATGAAATAGATCTGCAATACGACCCAGCAATCCTACTGCTGGGCATACAAACTGAGGAAATCAGAATTGAAAGAGACACGTGTACCCCAATGTTCATCACAGCACTGTTTACAATAGCCAGGACATGGAAGCAACCTAGATGTCCATCGGCAGATGAATGGATAAGAAAGCTGTGGTACATATACACCATGGAATATTACTCAGCTATTAAGAAGGACGCATTTGAATCAGTTCTAATGAGGTGGATGAAACTGGAGCCTATTATACAGAATGAAGTAAGTCGGAAGGAAGAACACCAATACAGTATATTAATGCATATATACAGAATTTAGAAAGATGGTAATGATGACCCTATATGCAAGATAGCAAAAGAGACACAGATATAAAGAACAGATTTTTGGACTCTGTGGGAGAAGGCGAGGGTGGGATAATTTGAGAGAATAGCATTGAAACATATGAAATAGATGACCAGTCCAAGTTTAATGCATAAAACAGCTGATGCACTGGGACAACCCAGAGGGATGGGATGGGGAAGGAGGTGGGAGGGGGGTTCAGGATGGGGGACACATGTACACCTGAGGCTGATTCATGTCAATGTATTGGCAAAAAACCACCACAATATTGTAATGTAATTAGCCTCCAATTAAATAAATTAATTTAAAAAAAAAAGAAGAGAAAGAAAAAAAGACTGAACTCTATTTTTCTGTACTGCCCCCCACCCAAAACCATGCTCTTTCTCCTATGTTCTCTGCTGATCTTCTGAGTGGCATCACCAGGCATGTATTTACTCAAGTTGGGAATGTGGGCACCACTGTGGCTCTTCTTTTCCTCATTCTTTAACCCTAATTAATTACTAAACCCCCACTATCTCCTCAAATATGTTGAACCAGTTCCATGGTCTCTGTCCTTACTACTACTGCTTTAGTTCAGTTTTTCTTAACTTCTTAGTTTCTTGGTTTCTGTGTATACCCATCTCCAAACTATTGTCCATATTTCTGCCGTAAAGATTATTTCATGTTGATATATGGCAAAAACCAACACAATATTGTGAAGCAATTATCCTCCAATTAAAAATAAAATAAAGATTATTTCAATATGTGGATTAGAACCTTTCGGTAGTTCCATATCCTCTATGATAGCAATCTCCAACCTTTTTGGCACCAGGGACTGGTTTTGTGGAAGACAATTTTTCCATGGATGGGGGCGAGAGTGGGGGTGGTTTCGGGATGATTCGAGTGCATTACATTTATTGAGTTTGTTGAGCAGGAGGCGGAGCTCAGACTTAATGCGAGAGATGGGGAGCTTCACTCCATACAGGCGAAGCTTCATTCACTTGCCTGCTGCTCACCTCCTGCCGTGTGGCTCGGTTCCTAACAGGCCACACACCGTTACTGATCTGTGGCCCAGGGGTTGGGACCCCTGCTTTATGGGATAAGGGGCTCATTTCTTATGATTAAGGCATACAAAGTCCTTCATGATTTGGCTCTTGTCTCCTTCTTCAGTCTCCCCTCTCATCACCCTCTCATTTTTATCCCGAGTTTCAGCTACAGCAAACTATGTACAAGTATTTTCACATGCTTCTGTTCTCTGCTTTTGTGTTTTGCTGGTCCCTCCATCCTGAATGCCTTCCTCATCTTGTTTGCTTGGGAAAGTCTGATCTATCCTACAAAGCTCAGCCCAGTTCTTCCTGGATGCTCTGTTCAGGCAGAATTTATTATTCCCTCCTCTGTAAGTGTGCACAGTTTTTTTTCCATAGCTCTACTATGACACTTGCCACATGTAAGATATAGTTTTCATGACTTCTCTGTCTTCCCCATCACAACATGAACTCCTTCCTCTGTCTTACTCTTTTCTGCATTTTAGTGCCAAGCCCTGTGGCCAAGTCATTAGAAGTGCTCAGTAAATGTTGGAAACAGACTTTGAGTCTCTTGTAGTTTCCTTGTCCAAATCACAGTGATTTTGAGAACCTGCTGAGCCTGGGCAGAAAACCCAAGGAGCAAGTACTGCTGTGCTAAACAGCTCGAGTCTGCCCAGAATGAGCCAGGGCAGGTAAAAAAAAATCCATGTGGTGAGAAGACATGCCCGTGTGTCAGGCTGTAGCAACTGACAGCAAATGAATGAATGCAGCTATCCTGTCCAGTCTTATTTTTTTTCTCCTATGACTCCTGTTATCTATCTCCTTGGACTCCCTGTTATTCTTCCTAAACATTTCCTGAAATGTCTCCCTTGGTTTTCTTCCAACTTTGGTCCCACAGTCCTACAATAGAAACCATTGATCACTCTGAAATAGGAATGTCACCGGCAAAAATTAAGAGGGTAAAACATGCACAAGGCCATGGCACCAAATATGAACCTGGAAACAGAAATGCCATACTTATATAGGCTTTGGATTTCAAATCTCAAGTAATTTTACTTTCTCTCCCAAGGTGATTTCTGGCTATTTTTTTCCAAAATATCTGCAGGAGCAGCTATGAGCTTATGCCCCAACAAATTGCTCTTTTATTGCAGAACCATGAGATAGATATCTTGAGGCTCACTACTTTCTTATTAATTTTATTAATAACTTTATTAGGCAATGAAGAAATTTCTCAAGATTTAGAATAGTTAATTAAGTTAGATTAATAGGATGGAATTTCATTTCCCCCAAAACACTTAATTGCAGTGTGATCAATATCACAATTTAAATGAATTGGGAGAAAGTGAATGAGAACTGGCATGACAGTTGCACAACATCTTTGAAAAGAAATCTCCTGATGATTGCTCACTGAATATCCTACCAATGAGACTATGATATGTTCTTCAATAAATGAGGAAACCAACTGTTTAGCATGTCAGTATTTCAGCAATGCACTACAGGGTATATCATTCAAAAATATTTCCAATTATTGGCTTGGAAATACCAGATTTGCTATTAACATCTATTTTCACAGATAGATATCCATTTTTTTATATCAATATAATGATATAGTTAACAATTACCTTCAAAATGACATGTTATTACCAGGCTCCTGGCAATTTAAAAACTAAAGATGGCTATTCTAAACCATTCTTCTAAGCCTGCAATTCTAAAACTCTTCTTTTCTATTAGAAAGCCCAGCACTCCATCAAAGAAGAAGAATGATTAAAGGAAATAAAACATAAGGCAATGTACTTTCTGATTACATCTCAACAATTGATGTCTTGCTTTCATGCAAGGTACTAAAGTGCCCGTGTACTGAAATTACCATTCCTGTTTAAAGCTGAAGCAATCAAAACAAAAATGGGCAAACCCCTTTTGTATTGCCCTGGAAAAATAGATCATTTTGAAGGGTGTTTTTGTTGTTTCAAGAATCTGTTTAACCTTCCATTACATAGAACCGGGGCATACCATCTAGCAACAATGATTTAACACCAATTCTTCTGCAAAAGGTTGCTTTGAAAATATTTTGTTTATGTTCCTGGAAATCTTGATCAATTACTGCTGCCTCCTTTCCAGTTTATTCTGCCACACATGCTCATTCTGAAAACAGAATCAAATGATCCAGAGACTACACACATTATTTATAGGAAGGCCAACTTCCTGCTAAGGATTGGGTGTCTTGTTTACAGTTAACAAAGAAACCCCACTGGCTGGGGGTCTGTGGCATGTTTTCTCCCTCAAGTTTTCCTTTTCTCTGCCAAAAAGTCAAGTCTGTTGTATAATAATTTAAGCATACTTCTAAACACACGACTCATCCTCCTGTTACCTTGCTCAGAACTTCTTTTGAAGCTTATAAATAAGTTTGAAATAAAATTCCCCTTGGAAGCCAGTGGGTGGTGCTTTATACTGATTTCAAAGAAGAAACCATTTTTCAGGCTTATGAACAACAAGGGACACAATAAATATTTCTCTTAGGACTTGACTGAGAGGATATAAACACAAACTGGGAGACATGCCAATGTGATCAATGGAAATTTACTTCCCCTCCCAGTAAAACCATTTGCCAAAAAACTACTGGCCTATCTTGGAGGTTAAGTTAAAGGAAATTCTTGATTTATTTCAGACAGATGACAACACCCAATTAGAACCCTGGATAGTTTTTTCTAATAATTTTAAATACTCAACTGGCATAATTTTAAAGAACTGATTTATCTTAAAAGAAACAAATACGTACTCTCTGCAATCACTAATAAGATGTATTTTGAAGGAATAATATTGAAAAACACAAGTTCCCAGTTGGTTTTCTTTGTTAATCTCAGTGAAAGTAAGAACCATCTTGATATATCAGACATAATATTTGGAAACAATGCTCCACAAGCAATGGCTAATTGTCAGGTAAATACAATTGCTGCAACTGAAATGACAAATGGTCTGAAAACACTGCCTGCTAGAAACTACCCGCTGCATAATGATTTAGGAGGCAAAGAAAAACTGCAGAATTGAATGGCAGCAGACATCCAATTTAATTACAGGTGTCTTTTTAACCAGTGAGAAGAAATTGGGGGAAGATAGATTCTTGTTTCTAATCTGCTCTCTGTCTCAGATCAAAAAAGCAGGGTGCCTAAAGAGTTAGGCTCTGGCCTTAATCAGTCAGAAAAGACTGTCTGACCTGACCGGGGAGAGTGCGTTGTTTTCTAATTGGTCCTCTCAAAGCTGCTCCTTCACACTCATCATTCCTGCTTCTAAAACTGCCTTTGTGGGTAGGATTTAGATTCCCAAAATGTCCCAAGAGAGGTGTTGGTGTCCAACGGCAGGCTGAAAGGCAGTGGCGGTGCTGGCTTCAGCCCTGTTTCCTGGCAGGCACGACCTGTCCTATGTGTGTGTAGGCATACTGTACTGTGTGCCTACAAATGCGTTGATAAAGATAATATCAAGTCACCCTTTTCGGCACCAGGGACCGGTTTCACGGACGACAATTTTTCCAAGGACTAGGGGGACAGGGGGAATGGTTTCAGGATGATTCAAGCGCATTACATGTATTGTGCAACATTATTTCTATTATTATGACACCAGCTCCACCTCAGATTATCAGGCATTAGATCCTGGAGGTTGGGGAGCCCTGGATAAAATGAACAAATCTTCCTTTAAATAAGTCTGTCTTAAGTAAGGTTTCTTCCTCAGGATAAAATTCTCAGAAACAGACAGAAAGTAGATTTAGTAGGGCTGGAGTGAGTACCAGGGATCTTTTGGAGTGATAAAAATATTCTAAAACTCTGTCGTGGTGACGGTTGCAGAACTCCACACTTTACTAAAAATTATTGAAGTGTACACTTAAAATGGGTGAATTTTATGGTGTATAAATTATACTTCAATAAAGCTGTGAAAAAGATTCTCAGAAGTAACTTGATACCTATTACCCTAAACATGAATTACCAGTGAATTAGAGGTGGAAAGAACACATTTGTGGAAATCAGGGGGGCCCCCAAAGCCAACTTTCTGAATGGCTTCCATCTGTTCTGAATTTTTCAGCCTGGGTGAAGCAAATGGTAAGAGAATATAGGACGGGGAGCACACAGCTGGGGACTGGCTCGATTGAGGTCATTCCCACTTTGTGTTTAATGTCAATGACAGGCATTTGAAAGAGACAATCCATACCAGCCAATAAAAGTGAGTGGAAAAGAAACGGCTGCTTAAAATGTCAAACTCTTTCAAATCAAAACAAAAAACCTAATAATTTAATAACTGGCATCTGCCCTTTTATTTTTATACTTTTGAAACTGTGATTCTCCTTTTGACAACTGAAAAAGGGTTGACATTTTATATCTGTGCCTAAATCTTTGCTCTTAAACAAACAGTTGGAAGGGGAATTCAGAGTCTTCCTTGAAAGTGGGGAAGGACATGTAATGGGGGGCATATGGCAGCAGACTCCTTCACCTTCCGGGGTCCTACACTGGAACTCTGGTAAGCGGTCTTAGGCTATGGTTGAAGCAAACCTGGTTAGCTTGGGTGATCAAAATTTCCCAGCCTGTGGGGCTGGTCAGCTTGGCTGATTCAACTACAGTGCACATGAATAAGACCAGAGATGTGGTTATAAAATGGATCTCTTAGCCTTGGTCAGTTCATGGCCTTACAAGAGAACCCTGCCTTAGCCAGTTGTTTCACAAAGGTCAGATGGATACAAGGATGGAAGGATATAGTTGTCTCAGTACGTTCACATCCCCAGTCCTGGAGAAATAACCCCAAGACAACATCCTACTAAAGGCTGCTCAGAATCTGCCTCTTTAGATGAAAAGGGATATGAGTTCACAATGAAAACTTACCAGCAGATGTTCAAATGATGCTGGGTGGAAACACCAATGATAGGTTTCCCAACAAAAGGAGGTGAAGGAACTTGGATGAAGCCTTTATAACCAGGGGAGCAAAATCAGTTTGTCTGAGAGAAGCATGGGCTAAGGGCCTCCTGGGGTCTCTTCTGATGTAACATCGAAATTACAAACTAGGCGACAGTGACAGCAGGAAGAGTGGTCCAAAGAAGACAAAGACGGAAGATGAGCACGTATGGATTTTCACTGCTTGACCTGCTTTTCCTAAGTCCAGGACTCAGGAGGCTTAAGACTAAGTGAAGTCTGGAGCTGTACTCTTTCCCCAGATTCTTTCTCGTCTTCCCTGTGTCCCTCCTACCTCTTTTTCACTACTACCCATTGCTATACCTTTACTCTATACCTTGCTTCTTACCGCATATACTGACATTTATATGGATTAAAAAAAACTGGTGTAGAGAGATTACATGGCTCTGGCCACTTACTGTGAGCCCTGGGGGAAAGTCATGTGACTCAGCCTTGGATTCCTGACCTTTCAGTGAGGTGAAGGCCACACTGCAGGGTTGTTGGGTTTAAAATGGGACAGAGTTCACTAAAGCCCGTTGAAAACTGTATGACACATATGATTCATTAATTCGAAGATGCTTCCCATTTCAACATCTCTGGAGTAAGCATGTATCTTGCAAACAGTGTGTGTTATTGTTTAACTGGCAGTATTTTCCATAAAATAATGGTATACTTATAATCATGGGCTTTCCTTGTAGCTCAGTCAGTAAAGAGTCTGTCTGCAATGCAGGAGACTCGGGTTCGATTCCTGGGTCGGGAAGATCCCCTGGAGAAGGAAATGGCAATCCACTCCAGTATTCTTGCCTGGAGAATTCCATGGACAGAGGAGCCTGGCAGGCTACAGTCTATGGGGTCACAAGAGTCAGACATGACTGAGCGACTAAGATCCCCTGGAGAAGGAAATGGCAATCCACTCCAGTATTCTTGCCTGGAGAATTCCATGGACAGAGGAGCCTGGCAGGCTACAGTCTATGGGGTCACAAGAGTCAGACATGACTGAGCGACTAAACACACACATACTTAGAATCAGTGATGCCTTAGATCACATGAAATACGGCAATTATTATTCCAATTGTTAAAAGTTGGCTACAAGGTTGGATAAACTGGTTAATCATTTGGGCTAGAGCAGTAATGATAGATGATTCTGAAAACCCAGTTTCATTTAACTTTGTGAAGAGGTCTCACTTGATTAGCATTAATTTGAAATCAGATGATTGCATTTGAAAAGAAATATAATATGGTCATCTCTAGGTGGTGGAGTTATAAATAATTTTTTCCTTGTACTTTTCCAAATTTTCTGCAGTAAATATTACATATATATGTGTATATAGCATTAGGAAAACAGTATTAATGAATATTTTAAAATGTGCTTACCACTTTGAGGATTCAAAATATGATGCTTATTCAATGACCAGCCTCCTAGGTTAGAAGCATCCATCTCAAAACCTTGCAAGATAACTGTCCTTTTCTCCCAGAGAATAAAGTCTGGGCACATTTCGTATTCATATCCCACAGACACTGCAAACAAAGAGTTAATAATGCTTTAGAACATTTAAAAAGACTTGCTTCTAGTAATTAGCCTCCAACTAATAAAAATAAATGAAAAAAAAAAGACTTGCTTCTTTTTTGGCACTAGTTTGTAATTCTCTGGATACCACATTTGCTATTGAATTCTGATTTGGGTTGAAATTTGACCACAAATAAAAGAAAATGACCAGCTATTCCAGTATTCTTGCCTGGGGAAATCCCACGGACAGAGGAGCCTGGTGGGCTACAGTCCATGGGGGTCGCAAAGAGTCAAACAAATACCATTTAGTGACTAAACAACAACAACTACCTTCTACCTTTTGGAAGCACCGGGCATCCAAAAATGATCAGTCAGTGCATACTGGATACATACATGAATGACTGACTCACTGAGGCTATCATTAGGTATGTCTTGGACATCGAGCTTCCGTATGGGCTTTTGGGTAAAAGGCTGTGTTGTAAAACGGAAGAAATAAGCCCTCTGAAGTCTTAAGCTGTGGTGATACCATTTCTTTCTTTACCTTTGTAGGAGAAGTGCAGGGAAAGTTTTTTCTGATCTCTCTGGAGTGCAAAATACACTTAGGAAGTGGGCATTGGGGTAGTGGGTCGCTTATACAACACCTCACTACACATGAGACTAACAAAAATCAATTCGCCCATTTATGTTTTCTCCCATGCTAACTGGCCTTTAGTTTGCTGAGAAGTCTGAGTTTGCTTAGAGTGTTATAAGCCATGTGAGTGTAAATTCCACTTTGCTCATGTTAGATTTTAGTTTCTAACCAACAGGACATCACCCAACATTTGGCTTCAACCTTTCTGAAGCACAGATGTCGTACATTAAGCTGAGAACCCCAGCATGCCGCTAAAATGGGAAGTGCAGAATGGCCCAGCTTGGGTGTCTTTGCTCTACTGAAACATGCAGAATTCAAGTAGACCAAGACCCAACCATCTTCTCAGTTGGCAAACCTGCTTACCTGTTAGAACCCCAGAGTTCTGATTCTTGAGTTTAAAATGCTTTGTGTCCTCATAATGTTCTAAGCCTGAGACTATCGGCTCATTACACTGCATACTTTGAAGCTCCTTTCCCCCTTTCTGGCAGCTTAAAATATCCCTAGCTGTTTGTCTGCCATTGCTTTTGAGTACCTGACTCTACCTGACTCTTCAGATGCCCCTGGAGAACTCACTTATTCTTTGGTCATCCGGTTATGAAAACTGGTAATGAAAATATGTGCTAAAACAATGCCAGCACAATACGTTCTAGGTGGAAAAATTCAAGCAGACGAGTTTTGGATTTTGACATTAGGTGAAAAGAGGCAATTTTAGTCCAACTGATATACGTGTGCATGTGTGTGTGTACGCAAGGGCTTCCTAGGTGGCTCAGTGGTAAAGAATCTGCAGGATTCATTCTTGCAAGAGACGTGGCTTTGATATATGAGCTGGGAAGATCTCCTGGAGAAGGAAATGGCAATCCACTCCAGTATTCTTGCCTGGAAAATCCCACGGACAGAGGAGTTGGTGGTCACAAAAGAGTTGGACATGGCTGAGCAACAGTAGGCAAGCATGTGTGTGTGCGAGCACAAGCACAGATAAGCCAACTCCTTATGATTGTGAATACACACTCGCTAACTTTGGGGGTCATGTGTGGCCATTGTAAACCACAGACTGACTTCTCTTTGTCTCTGCTCCATCGAAGCTTTAACAGGGATCAGGACCATCTTCATGGGTGTGTGACCTGTGCAGTCACACAGGGAAAGTTAAGTCACTCAGTCATGTCTGACTCTTTGCAACCCTGTGGACTGTAGCCCACCAGGCTCCTCCGTCCATGGGATTCTCCAGGCAAGAATACTGGAGTGGGTTGCCATTTCCTTCTCCAAGAAGAGCCCCATCCTTGGCTTAATACTCTGTTGTCACTGTCTTGAAATCCTTAATCTATTTTAAACAAAAGGCTGGGTATTTTTTTTAACACTGGGCCCTGCAAATTATGTAGCTAGTCCTGATGGGGATGCCCTTCTACCCTGCCATCAGCTGGTGAGGACTCTTGGAATGCAAACTCATTTCAGTATTAGCCCTAACCAAGCTCTATTAGCAAGGGAGATCAATGGGGAGCAGGAAAGACTAATGACAAAATGGAAATGATTTCTAAGAGGAAATTAGTTTGGGATCATCTGTGTCAATGGTGTTCTCTATGAAGATGGATAGAAACAGAATTTCAGCGATGCAAAGGATCTCACAGGTAATCTAGTTCAGGTAACACATGTGGCACAAATCATTGCTGTCTACAATCTCCTTAATATCTTATCATGGCCCCAGTGCTTTGCTAAAACAACTCTAGTGGAAAGAGTTGATTTTAGGCCTAAGAGTCAGAAAACACTTCAGTTCTTGGGTCTGCAATTAACAAGCTGTATGGTCGCAGGCATATGATTCTCCATCTCTGTTCTTCATCGGTAACAAAGGACAGGGGAGAGGATGGACTAGAATTGGTGGTTCTTAGACCCTTTTGAATCAGGGAACCTTTTGTTATGAATGTGATAAAAGTTATGGATCTTTCTCCTAGAAAAATGCACATGTACACAAAATTTTGTATATAATTCTAGGGGGTTCACTGACCTCCTGAATCTAAATAAAGATATCATATCAAAGACTGCTGTACTAGACAATTCTTTTTCTTCTGGCCACGCCACATGTCATGTGGGATCTTAATTCCTCGACCAGGGATTGAACCCGCACCCGCTGCAGTGGGAGTATGCAGTCTTAACCATTGGACCACCAATAAAGTCCGCCTTTAGCATTTCACTCTATGATTCTAAAGTGGATTCTTTCAAGATTGTATTTCATCAGTTCAAGTTGGGGAATCAAATCCCTAAGTCAAAGAGAGCCTTATATCTCACGTTGGAAAAATCAGGCCATGTTGGTATGAAGAATAACATGGTTTCTGCTTCTCTTGCCAACACTGAAAAGTCTTGATTAACAAATAATCATAATAATAATTACAAGCTCCAGGCCATCATCTCCTTCCCTACCATTGTCAGGATCTGCCTTTTGTATATTTTAAGCCTGGTGTGTGCCCCTAAAATCTCTTCTCCGGAAGGTGATTGTGCAAGTTTTGCAAATAAGTAGTGTGCCCTGGTGACCTCTGATGGTGGTTTGGAGCCTGATTTTCCCATCTCCGTAACAGTTAAAGATCCTCCCAACTCTGTGGCAGGAAATGCTTCTATTAAGTATCCTCAGCGCAATGGTAATGAGACATCCTCTTCACCTCCTTGTATCTGAATTGCTCTCTAGCCCACAACAAAAAAGTGCACTGGCTGCACACCCCACAATTATATTACTTTTCTCCCTTGTCATAGCAAATAGCAACAAGGCAGCCACTTAATAAGTTCCTTCTAATTTTTATTAGATTTACTTTCTCTCGAGAAAGCTCTATGAGCTAATAAAGTTATAATTTATACTGAAGACTTGTCCAAAATTCCAACTGACTTTAATGAGAATGGCTGTGTGTTGGGATATTTTTGTATGTGGCTCCTTGCTCAGAGTAACAAGGCAAGGTTTCTTTCTGACAGCAGCCCACTTGAACAGAATCCTGGAACTTGCAATCCATGTATGAGAAGGCAGATGAATCACCCCATGGAGTTGAGCTGCTCGCTAAATGCACAAGGAACTGGCAAATGCAGTAGCAACCAATAGTAGGCTTCCTCTCATGAAAGCAGACTGTAATGTACTTCATGCCTTTTCTTTTTCATATAATGAAATATGGGGGAAACAATGGCTACTCAGGGCTGGCACCAAAAAATGCTGAGCCCTGACACTACACTCTGCCTGGTACTGTGACAGCTGAGTCTTAGTGAAATAAGCAGACTGGACCCACTACCATCTCCCCGGCGGCCTGGTGCCTAGCATATCTGATCATCAACACAGCTGGGTGGAGGCCATGAATTCAGCCTCTGGCATTCCGGACTGGGGGTCAGGAAGAATAGTGTGTAATAAGAAGGAAAGAATAATTGTCCATCAACATTTCAGAGGACCTCTAGAGGATAGACTAGTTTGGCTGTGAGTGGAAATATGTGGGGATGGAGGGTGGACTATACTTCCCTGGGGCTGGTATAGTGGTCCCATGCTGGAGTGGACTTATTGGGAAGGCAGTTGAGAAAGAGCCATTCATATGGCTGAATACTTTCTCTGAACCTAATGACCGCCTCTCTTGTGATACCCTTAATTCCGTCTGGATTTCTGTCTTCCTGTATTCTCTCCCTTACCTCAACACAGAGATATAAATTTTGGGGATTTATATAAATGGGATATAAAATGGAATTTTCCTCCACCAAGAGTCACTGACTGTCAAGACAGGACTTGCTACTTTTGTAGAGAACTCTGTCCTCTGGTCATAGGATTTGCAGCTCTGACTTCACTGTTAGTCATCTGGCAAATAATTACAGTGGCTTCTAAAGAAGACTTTATTCTACTGGCTTATAAAGAAAGACTGCAGCTTGCTCCTCCAAAGCCATTTGACATTAGAAAAATAGTCACTGAATCTCATTCTATTTATCAGAGCAGCAGCATTAGTATAATGCGGGGACTACAAGAAGGTGGAGGGCCACAGTGCCCCTGACACCCAATTTAGTGACGGTGACCTTCACCTATAAGGGCTGGGATGGGAGATTGACATTAAATAGCCAAGGTAAAGATGCCATGCAATGAAGCTGATGTGCAAAATATGACAAGATTAAGCAGATGATTTTCAACAGCTTCGGGCTAAGGCTTCAGAATTCATAATGGTTGCATTTATGAAGGCAATATATAATTAAAAGTAGTCTGATGGTGTGAGAAATTTATGTTTCCTTCATGAACTCAAGGAATATATAAAAATAATGTCATCACATTTAAAAGGTAACTAACAATGAGATCAAAACCTTCTTATCTGAAAGAAATCATTAAATAGGACCAGAAATATATCCCATTCTTTTAAAACAGTAGATTCATGTAAAACCACAACAATAAAAGATAAGAGACCTAACAAACCAAGTGAAGGCCACAGCCACAGGAGACAAAGACTATACAGATAAAATGCTACCTACTGAGATCCGGTACCTGCTCCCAGCATGACTTCTACTTTTCCCTATTCTCTAGTGATTTCTCAAAGGATAAGATGACCCCAGAGGCTCCCCGATTTGACCCACTGCCCAGTGACCTGAAATGCTTTGTTTATCTATTATTCCTGGCTTACTAAGAGTGTCAGAACCAGGTGATGAATTTTTACCAAGTGCCTTTTCAGCACTTACGGAGATATTCACATAGTTTTCTCTCTTAATCTATTGAGGTGATAAATTAGAGCAATATATTTCCTAACATTGAACCATCTTTGAGGTCCTAAAACACACTCTACAGTACTTGGTTATGATGTACTATCTTTTTAATGAGTCATTGGATTTGATTTGGTAATATTTTACTTAGGATCTATATCTTACCAGTTTAAATGTGCTAGTGCTAAAAGTGACATAGTAGTTGAATGAAGAGAAAGAACAGGTAGAAAAAGTAAAAAGAATCCAGGAGTGAGGCAGCCACACAACACTTAGGCCAAGAGGTCATGTACAGTGACATCTTATCTTATGAATTTTTTTTTTCTGACTGCCTTTTCCAAGCCTAGCTGCAAAAAAGCGAACCTGTAACTGGGTGACCTGTGTGCCACAGGAGGCAACGTGATGTACTAGCTCAC
This sequence comes from Cervus canadensis, assembly GCF_019320065.1. NCBI lineage: Eukaryota > Metazoa > Chordata > Mammalia > Artiodactyla > Cervidae > Cervus > Cervus canadensis. The sequence goes on along the minus strand of NC_057419.1, from coordinate 132,049,677 downwards.
AGGCACATTTTTGAATGCCTTTGTAGACCTGGGCACTGCTCTCCTCTCCCTTGGTGGGCCCACCATTCCATTAAATAGGTCAGGCTAAGGGTCCTACCTTAGCCTCTGTCCTTATGCATTTGTTTGTTCAGTCATTCAACAAATATGCGATATTTGATGAGTACCTCCTGTTGTCAGGACTTCCCTAGTGGCTCAGAGGGTAAAGAATCTGCCTGCAATGTGGGACACCCAGGTTCGAGCCCTGGGTCAGAAAGATCCAGTGAAGAAGAGAATGGCAACCCACTCCATTATTCTAGCGTGGGGAAATCCCACGGACAGAGGAGTCTGGTGCACTACAGTCCATGGGGTCGCAAAAGAGTGGGATACTACTGAGCGACTAACGCTTTCACTTTCCTGTCGTCAGGCCCTGGGGATGTGAGAATGAACAAGACAGAACAAGATAACACCTCCCCCACCCCAGCAGAGCTCACATTGCTTACAATCCAGTGAGAGGAACAAATATGAAATAACACACACACACACACACACACACACACACACACACACACACACACACACACACATTGTGATAACTTGTATGGAAGTGCAGGGTACTATGAGCCAGTGCAACAAAAGTTTAAGTTGGAATGGGAAGGCAAGGGAAAGCCTCTTCGTATGGAAGGGCTTTATCGCATGAAGCACAGGGAAGAACATTCTAGGCAGGGAGTGGCATATGGGCAAGACGGTGAGGCTTTGTATCTCCGCAAGACTGAAAGCAGGTCAGGGTAGCTGTGGTCTGGCTAGTGCATCAAAACCAAATGAAGAGCAACCCTTCCCCTTCCCCACTACCTCACCCCTTGCCCAGGACAAGAGAAAAAAAAAATTCCTATCTTCTAGCAGTATTTAGGCATTTTTCTTTGGGAGGGGGTTTAGGAAATAAATTCGCCTTGAAAATGGACTGGTTATTCTAAAGGGGCTGGTTATTTAATGAGTCAGCAGACCTACACAGAGCAGGTCTATGTGCCAGGCAGGTGATTTGCCAAGCGCTGCAGATACAGTGATCATTCATCATGTCAGAGAGCCCATACCCTGAAGGGTTACCTACCTTTTGGAACTTTCACTCGTGGCCTCCTTAAAATAATATCATCTCACATTTGCATAACACTGAACAGTTAAACACATTTTTGTGTATATGACCTAATTTGAAGACTCACAAAAACTCACGAGGAAGACATATTTATTTCAATTTGATAGATGAGACAATAGACCCAGAGAGGTGAAGTGACTAGTCCAAGGTCATCTGACTAAGTAGCAGATGGCAGAGCCAGAGCTCAAACCCAGTTACTCACTTAGCAAGTGCTTTTACCTCTATACTGGATCATGCTATGTGATTAAGGGAAAGACCCATGATTCAGAAGTCCTTTAAATAGATAAGCTTTTATTTGCCCTGAATTTAAGATATAAGGATTGGAAACTAGAGATAACCTTGAAGTAGAAGTACCATATATCCTGGTTGGCCAAAAACAGTGTCCAGTTATGCTATTGTTAACAGCATCCCTTTTCACTCTCAAGAGTATCTTGGATTGAATGATAAATTATATATATGGTCACCTAATCTTAAAGAGATATGGTTGTAATGCCCTGAGATGGGCTGGAAGAGGGGACTGGGAGGCCAGAATAGTCATGAATATGGACTTAAAAAAATAAATCTTATGGTTTGGCAAATCATTTTCACTTCTCTATCTCTTGGCTATATTACCTTACCAATGGCTTTCAAATTCTCATGCTTGAAAGTCATTTAATTGTGACCCAACACACACTTGGAAAGATACATGCATATACGGACAGGTATAAGTGAAACAAAGTTTTCTGAAACAGTGCTCTCTTAATAGTTTTACATTGATATTTTCTACTCTATTCTATTCACTTATGTTCTATTCCATTCCATTCTATTTTATTCCACTAAAAAAATACTGGCTGACTCACGAAATGGATTTTGTAATCTACTACTGAGTGTGACCAGCAGTTTGAAATGGACACAGACCATGTGCTTACTGGAGTATCAATTAATACTTACTAGGGTCATTTAAAGACCCTAGTAAGCTCTAGGTACTCTTTGGGGGGCATATCTCACATTTCATCAGATATATTAAAATATATACAACCCACAACTCATATCTAACATAAAACACATTTCATATTTAAATGTGAAAATTGACTTGGAGTTGACAAGCTGACATAATGCTCCATTTAGCAGACATTTATTTAAACAACTTATTAATGTTGATTTTCTGGTTTTCTTTGCACATTTTGGTGCCAATAAATTTATTTTTCAGGTTGCAAAGATTTTTGTAGGCCCTTGAAAAACTCATATCCTTGGTGCTGCAACTGAAAAGCTGAATGGATAAAACAGCCCTGCTCTCAGTTAATGATTACAAATTCATAAGTGGGGAGAAATGATGAAAGATTATTATCTCTGCTAGCTTCTTTGACAGAAAGTCACTGGGGCGTTGAACTGGGTAAGGCGGGTTGGTCCCTTTAGTGAAGACAGGCAGCAGTGAAAGGCATACAGAACTCAGGACTGTGAGACCCAAGTTTGAATCCCTGCTTGGGAAAGGTCTTTTGGCAAGTCACTTGCTCTTTCTGAACCTCGTTTTTCCGCTCTGTAAAATGAAGATCACATTCATCGTGCCATGCCTACCAGGCAGGAATGTTCTAAGGATTAAAATGAGAAAATGTATGTGAAAGTACTTTGCAAATTGTAAAGCATTACCCATTTACTATTAAAATATTCAGTGGATGCTATTTTTGTGGCTGCCCAGCCTGCTTAGGCTTTACTGAAGGGAAATTTATGAGCACTAAAGCATCGTTCTCAGGGATGTTTTGTGTGCACAAAGCAACCGTAGCTTAGCACCTATTACCATTAATGTTCCTTTGTTTCTTCTAACACAATTTAGACAGACTCTTTGTGTCATGAACCTTTAGGAAGTCTAGTTCTTCCTGAAACACCACTCTTTCTTGCCAAACTACTGTACTAAATAATTACGCAATTGTTGTTGCCAATAACCTTGAAGAAAAGTAGAATTGTTTATAGCAGTGCTACTAAAGGTGGATGGCTGATTTCCTGAACTTCCAGGACTCCTAACCCCTGCAATTTAATTTAATTAAAATGAAGACCAGGCAGAATGCATTATTATATATTGATAATGTATGCAGACACAGGCGGACAGAGGGAATTATTTTGACAAAATTTATATAATGGATGCAGATCAGAGCCCCTGAACAAGCCAGTTTGTCACATTAAATAAGCTGTCTCTAGAATTTTAACAGCACTGTGAACTTAAAAATAATGATTCTTTTTAACACTGTTTTGCAAGGAGCAGAGTTGGGAAAGAAACGAAATAATATACAATGATTTTCAGACATCATACCTTTTTAGAGCCAGAGAATAAAGTACTAAGGCCAAATTATTTCAAATGCTCACATGGAGTTTTTAGCAGGGGAGTCTTGTCTGTGTATCAGACAACAAAATCTTTAAGCTGGATGAACTAGTGATTGTGGTTTTTGTACTGCAACCCTGGGGGTGATTTTCCTCTTCTTCCACTTGATCAATATTGTGCTTGGATTAATCAATCTTATCAGCTGCCATTGATACTTCTCCAAGGAATTAGTTCACACAGCCTCCGTTGGTAATTTATTCACTCTGGTATTATCCCTCTCATTGCAAAATCTGTTTCATTATAAAAACTGGTGGGATACCTTAGGATCTCAGGTTCTCCTTTTCTCCTTTTGCCTGTCTCTGAACAATCTATTCTTCTTTTATGACACTTGAGCCCTTAGAGATCACATCAATTTCCCACAGCTGGACCATATGGGAAAGAGTCCTACATTTCACACTTAGTGGGCATTTCAACTTAGGTATTCACCATCATTTCAGACTCAGCTTGTTTATATCTGACTTCTTTCTCCATCACCCAGAAATGGGGGCTGGGGGGGACAGGTTCACATTTAACAGGCATGGGAAGGAAGAAGAGCGGGAGACCTTTCAAGCCATAGTTTTAATCAAAATCCCAGCTGAAACTGGGACTGTAAGAATAGTGGTCAAGGCTTGTTTCCTAGTGCTGTTGTAAGATATCCAGACAAACTGAGAGGCTTCAAATGGGACAGATTTATCATCTTACAGATAAGGAGGTCAGAAGTCTGAAAGGGGTCTCATTGAGCTAAATTCAAGGGCTCAGTGGGATGAATTCCTTCCGAAGTCTCTAGGGGAGAATCTATTTCCTTGCCTTTTCCAGCTTCTAGAGGCCACCTACATTCCTTGGTCCTTGGCTCCCTTCTTTCATCCTCCAAGCCAGCAAGGCTGCATCTAGCTGTGCATTCCTTCTATTTCCCTCTAACTTTGACCTCCCCTTCTGCCTCCTTCTTCCACTTTTAAGGACCTCTGTGATAACAATGGATCAACATGGACAATCCAGGATAGTTATTTCATCTCAAGGTCAGCTGCTTGGCAACTCTAATGCCATCTGTAACCTTAATTATCTTTTGCCATGTAACATAATTTATTTACATCTTTGGGAGGTGATGGCTTTTATTCCACCTACCAACAGGCTATTATACTAAGACTTCTGAAATTGAAGCAAATCTGAGAAGTGTCATATATAGCACCATTATTAATATCTGGTGCAAAATTTACTCTGTTTCTTCTCACATCAGTTAAGTGATGATAAGATATGGCCAGGAATACAGCTAAGTGTTTTCTTCTTTGCTTAGATTCAATCGTATCTATTAAGGTATGGACACAATGGTAACATACTTGATCCCTTTGTTCTATCCATTTGTCACCTGAACTATTTATTGTCTGTTATATTGTTAAGGTGTTCACAATCCATTTTCAGAGAAGTTGATTCTCCAGCTTCATTCTACCACTTGTCCTTATACTTTACTACTGTCAGGAAAATTCCCTTAGTCTCCGTGGAGATGGAAATGGAGACGAGGTAGTAAATAAAATCCTTTTAACCATGATTAAGTTATCAGGAACCTTTTCTACAAGGTAAACAATCCATATTCCATCTTAGGTACCACACTTGAAATTATTTTGGCTGTTTCCCTTGGGATCCTTGCCAGTTTTCTTTCTCCACTCTAAAAAAAATATGTCCCTTAAGTGCACATAAAACACCATGAGGAACATTTTTCCCTCTCCCTTGGATATTTCTGAGTGGGTCAATTGTCTCTTGCTTTTATTACTGTTATTAGCTTTTAAAAGGAACCAACAATATATATTTCAGCATTTTAATTAAGGCCATTTTTGTAGTCAGAATGCTGGAGCAAGTTTTTGTTTTTTTTTTTCTGGAGCAAGTTTTAACCAGAAACATAATTGTAGAAATAGGAAGTAAACCAACATCCATAGGCAAACAATAGGGATGACTCCTTCAGCACTGGTGTGAATACTAGAACACTGCTGCTTCTCTTTGTGCTTTAGTTGTTTATTCAATGCTCAGTTGTGTCCAACTCTATGACCCCATGAACTGTAGCCTGCCGGGCCCCTCTGTCCATGGGATTTCCCAGACAAGAATACTGGAGTGGGTAGTCATTCCCTTCTCCAGGGTATCTTCCTGACCCAGGGATTGAACCTGGGTATTCTGGATTGCAGGGGGATTCTTTATAGTCTGACCCACCAGGGAAGCCGCATCCATGGATATATGAGAAACCAAGTCATTAAGAATGCTTAACTATAACAAGGAGGATAATTTTAGAATCTTCAACACTGGGAGTATTTAAAAGGAAGGGGTACAACACATTTTTATGCATAAAGTGAGGTTGATAAAACAGTGCAGTCACTGTGGAAAACAATTTGATGGTTCCTCAACCAGTCAAACAGAACTACCATATGACCTAACAATTCTACTCCTAGGTATATTCCCAAAAGAATTGAAAACAGGTATTCACACCAATATTTGTGTAAAAATGTTAATAGCAGCATTATTCACAATAGTCAAAAGGTGGAAACAACCCACATGTCAACCAGTTGATGAATGGACAAACAAAATGTGGTATATCCATGCAATGGAATATTATTCAGTCATAAAAAGGGATGAAGGACTGACACCTGTTATGACATGGATGAACTTTGGAAACTTGTCAACTGAAAGAAGCCAGATACAAAAGGCCACATATCGTATGACTGTGTTTGTTTGAAATATCCAGAATAGGTAAATCCATAGAGACAGAAAGCAGACTGGTGGTTGCCAGGGTCTGGAGGGGAGGGAGAAGTGAAGAGTGACTGCTAATGTGTTTAGGGCTACTTTGTGATGTGACGTTGAAAATATTCTGGAATTAGATGTTGGTGATGGTTGTACAAACTTGTGATAATACTAAAACCCACTGAACTGCACACTTTAAATGAGTAAACTTTATGGTATGTGAATTATATGTCAATAAAGCTGTTTCTTTTTTAAAACGTCAGGCTGAGCTGCATTTACGTGAACCCTAGCAAGGAATTTCTGCTAGATACTGTCTTGTGCAGCTCTTCATCAGAGCACTGGGTAAATTGCTGTGTTATAACCTAAGAAAAAAGTAAAACAAAACAAAACAAAACAAAACAAAACCCTTCAAATCTAACAACCTGGCAAGGGTTTTGAGAAAAGTCATAAAGAATTGGAAAACAAAGCCCTATGGAGGAGAGTTAGAGGAATACGATTATTCTAGTGAAGCAAAGGGGCTTCTCAGGTGGCACTAGTGGTAAAGAATCTGCCTGCCAATGTGGGAGACCCGGGTTCAGTCCCGGGGTCGGAAAGATCCCCTGGAGGAGGGCATGGCAGCCCACTCCAGTATTCTCACCTGGAGAATCTCATGGACAAGGAGTCTGGTGGGCTACAGTCCATAGGGTCACAAAGAGTCAGACATGACTGAAACAACTTAGCACGCATGCAAGAGGTGAACAAAAGGCTTTAGGATCATAACCTAGAGAGGGGAATATGAGGCTTTGAGTATGCATCAGCCAGGGTCCCAGCTGGAGTCAGATATCACACTCAGAAGTGTTCAAAGAGTTGAATGAAGGGACTATTTACAGAGGCGTGAGCAGGGTGAAGGGAATTAACAAGGATCATGACCTACCCAGGGACGGGCAACATTGGGAAGCTGTCTGGGCTTGCAGAGAGGGGTTAAGGGAGGGAGTGATCCAGAGAGAGCTTGGGGATTTGGAGGAGGGGCTACTCAACGGGAGCTGCCATCTTCCAGTGCAGTCACTGCCAGCAGTGCAGTGAAGCAGGGAGAAGGATAAATACCCTGACCACTTTCCTCCTTCTACCCTGCTGGCTCCTGATGCTGCCATCCACTGACCAAATCAAAAGGGAAGCCAGAGAGTAAAGGAATCCAGACAATGTGATCCATAGAAGGCAGTCTTTCAAAGCACAGAGAAGGGCAGAGAAGAGACCCTGTGTGTGTGTGTGGGGAGGGGTGTGGGGGGAAGGCAAAAGAATAATTAACACAGTGTGTGCATGTAAAGTTGTTTCAGTTGTCTGACTCTTTGTGACCCCATGGACTGTAGCTCACCAGGCTCCTCTGGCCATGGTCCCAGGCAAGAATACTGGAGTGGGTTGCCATGCCAACCTCCAGGGGATCTTCCTTACCTAGGGATCAAACTTGTGTCTTGTGTCTCTTACATCTCCTGCAATGGCAGGCAGGTTCTTTACTACAAGTGCCACCTGGGAAGTCCAATTAACACAGCACCTACCTATTAAACCCATAGCAATCCCCTTATTAGAGAAGCTTAGGCAACAGACACCTGCATAGGTGCCATGCTTTATACCTTGTGATTCCAATATGCTGACCATAGCAAAACTGACAAAACCATACCAGCAACCAGCATTCACTCACCTCATTTAATCCTCACATCATAATAACTTGGGAGTAACATTCTCTTTATAATATCCATTTAATATATGGAGAAACTGCATTTGGAGATTAATTTACCCAATGTTGCATAGCTAGTAAGTAGAGAAGGATGATTTGAATCCAGGGAGGGAGTCTGGCTCCAGAATTTTCTTCACCAGTACAGTCACTGGACTAGAGACTGAGCAGGACTCCACAGGCGGGTCAATGACCTTGCTGGTAGTTAGCCTAATGGTAGAGACTGGCTGATGAAACCTGAAATTCTAAGAGGGATCTAATGAAAAATACAGAGCAAGAAACCAGATAGTGGAGTTGGCAAGAGCCCAGAGAAAAAGAGGGTAGTTAGTACCACAGGAGAAGCAATGAGCTCCGTCATCAGCATGGCTGGGTCACCATGGTGGGAAGCAGTGGACTCTTGCTGCAGGGAGACAGGAGTTGTTGCTCATTTGATAGAGCAGATGCTGACCTTCTAGGACTGCAGTGTATCCAGAGCAAGCCTGCAATTTGATGAAGTTTGCCTTTCAGGCTGCTGATGCTTTTTCTGGTTCTTTCTTTACTTTCCCCTATGCCTTTACAATAATTCTCCACTAACTGAGGAAATCTGAAGCATTGCATTGTCCCTGCATTCTAAAAAAGCCCAACAGACATGAGTTAATTATTTAAATATGTGAGGATCTCTTGGGCAAAGAAGACTCACCAGTCTTTTTTCCCCTCCCTGTGGTTCCCTCTGGAAAGAAAGAGGAAATTGACACACAGTAGTCTAAGAAATGGGCTTCCTTGGTGGCTCAGAGGGTTAAAGCGTCTGCCTGCAACGCAGGAGACCTGGGTTCGATCCCTGGGTTGGGAAGACCCCCTGGAGAAGGAAATGGCAACCCACTCCAGTATTCTTGCCTGGAAAACCCCATGGATGGAGAAGCCTGGTGGGCTGCAGTCCATGGGGTCGCAAAGAGTCGGACACGACTGAGCGACTTCACTTCACTAGTCTAAGAAATATAGGTCACTTATATGGGACTCGTACCATGACAGACACTTCCAAGGGAGACTATGAAAACATCTCCTCTGTACTTTAAAAACAGTTTTCTCATCTGTCAAAGGGTGGTTACCATGAGCTACCGCCTGAAGGCACAAGAATCAATGGATCCCAACTGCAGTTCCCAAGCAAGACCTGCCAGGTCTCTCAGGAAGTTTTCACTGTCTTTTACAGACTGGAAGAAACAGACATTGGTGTCTGTCTGCCTATCTGTCTGTCTCTCTGAGTATCATTTCTTAAGACAGGCTATTCCTTTTTTTATGTTAAGGAAGTTATCCCTTCTTTATGAAATTATGGTAGTGGTAGGCAATAGTAGAGGGCAGGTTTTTTTTTCCTTTTAAAAATACTTCTACTTGGCAAAATAAAAGGTTGACAAATCTCAGTCTCATTTTTAAAAAATGCCGTGTGTCTGAAGGCATTAAATATCTGAAAACCACAGATCCAAAGGACTGCTTAAGGTCTCTGCAACCTGTAAGATGCTAGGTTTTAAAGTCAAAAGGACTAGGAAGGCAGGATTTTTTATTTAACCAACCACAGTAACAAGTTAATGGAGTCTAACCAGCCTAGACATAAAAGACAGTAAATGGAGAATCCTCTAAGTTAAAATTTTGTATTTTCTAAGTGGAAATGGTAGTCTAAATGTCAAATACAGAAACATGACCCAAAGAACGCCCCCTCAAAGGTCATAGTTAAAAGGCAATATTCAGCTTTGGAGACAGTTACAAGTCAGATATTGTGTGATTCCACTGGTATGCAGCCATCATGAAAGGAGAACTAAAATCATTTTGAAGCAAAAATGTGTCAAAAGGAAACTCTCAACAGGCCCAAAGGGAGTGTTTAAATGAAAAAGTGCCTTAGATCCTTCAAACAGAAGAAAACCCATAATTATTCTAAACACAAATTAACAGGCAGATAGTACTTTCTGTTTTGTGAACACAACACTGCTATTTACATAGAATGATTTCAACATACCCAAAGCCTCTGCCAGGCCCCAAACCTTCTGTCCATAGATGTCGGTCTTGTTCCAAGCAAATGTGTAGACAAGATTAACTGCAGCAGGAAACCACTTCTGTGTGAGTCGCCCTTCCACAGCTACTGTGAGGTGTACTTTTATCATCCCCACAGGAATGGTTGAATGTGTTAGAAGGATCCGTAATAGGGTTTTGTATCCGGGGGTGCGGCTGCTTAGGTAACTCAACCTCACAAAACTGGAAGGAATGAGGATCTCCTCCTGTACAACCTGAAAGAAAGAAAGTCAAATTGGCCCTTATCAGTGGTCACAGGGAGACAAGGGCACTGCATGCTTTTGTCCTAGAAGCATGTCAAAGGATTAAGCGGATTATGGATATCAAGGCATTTATTCTAGAATCTTTGTGAGGCTTCATGAATACAGGTTTTATGTTTTGCACCAAATCTGCATGAGGACAAGACATCCAGCCTATCCTGAGGACTGTTCTCCTTTTTTTTTTTTTCCTGGCAGGAAAGACTAGGAAAATAACCATTTGGTTTTCCAACAGTGTTTCAAAAATTTCTTGGTAGGAGTTGGGAGACCACTCTGTGAATGTCAAGGATTTCAGTGGCATGGGTTCCATCTATTCAGACACAAAAGCTTGTTTGGTGTGTGAAGTCATCGATCACAAACCATTATTGGAGCCCGTATTCAGGTTAGGCTCTCTACGAGGAAGGACTCTGGAAGTAGGCCCAGCAAGTGATATTTTATGACAGAGACTATGGTGTCCTTAGAACTAATCTTTCCTGATGCCATCAAACTTGTCTTCTTTGGAGCTTTGCAATGACCCCGAGGGCCAACTTTTTAATCTAATTTTGCTTACACATTTCTCTGTGTCTTGGACGTACCAAGAACTGGGAACAAGCTTTTCCAAGCTGGCACCTGTGACTGAGAAGCAAATAACTCCCATTAACTCCTCTGCAAATCTTTTACAAACATGGGTCCCAGAGTGAAAATAACACTTGGCTTCTTTCATTAATTACTATTATTTATTGTTTATTAGCACAGATGGCGTTAAACAACCAAAAGTGGTCACTGAAACTGCATCTCATATTCTGTGACTTTCAACTTTCCAAATACAGCTGAACAAAGGGTCCATCCTATTTAACACGTTGAAGGGGACATGGGCTTCCAGGTGGCACTAATGGTGGAGAACCCAGCTGCCGGTGTAGGAGATGTAGGTGACGTGGGTTTGATCCCTGGGTTGGGAAGATCCCCTGGGGAAAGAAATGGCAACCTGCTCCAGTATTCTTGCCTGGAGAATCCGGTGGACCGTGGAGCCTGTCAGGCTACAGTCCATGGGGTTGCAGAGTTGGACATGACTGAAGTGACTTAGCACACATGCATGGATAGTGTGGATATTTTTGTGCCCTTATTCATTTTTAGCTCAGGACCTTGTACCTGCTTCCTTTCCCAGGCTGGTGCAGAGTAGAACTGATTGTCAAACATATTCTATCTCATATTTTGGGGATTTCTGATCATTCCTTTCTTTCTGAGGACACAAATCCCTTTTGTCTACTCTTTGTCCAATTTTTCTTCCTCTACATTAGGTATTTGATATCAAAGCTGTCCACTGGCTCTGTCTTCTTAGATGGTGGCAGAAGCCCAACAGGATAGCATGACACTCACCACCTAGGTATTTCATTTCCATAAGGAATCATGCAATCCTATAGCAGCTGGAAAACTTTCATTTTGAGGAAGACCCATGCTTCCTAATGACATCGTGAAACGATTGGCATACAAGTCCAATGTACTCATTAAATACTATATAGTTTTTTTCTTCCTTTCCACAGGAAAACAATGGAAAAGAGAGGAGTGCCAACTCTTCAGACTCTTCTGTGTAGAATATTATTTTTTGTCAGCCTTTCCTGAGGGCTTTGCTAACAGCTGTTGGGGATGTTGTAAGGGAAGAAAAACCAATTCAATCTTTGACTGTCCATTTACCTCTTCTTGACTATACTTGAATTCTGGATCTGATTTATGAGTTCATTTTGGTGGACATTAAACTATCATTATAATATTAACATTAAACTATCATTAAAATGTTTCTATAATATAGTGAGAAAACTGTACTGTGTTTGTTTGAATGACTTAGAATTGAAATGAAAATACTGAATGCTCAATAAAGAAAAACCCTTAGGAGTCCTGAAATATGAGGCTTCAAAAATATGTCCTCTCTGACTATAAAGCTTGAACATGTAAAAAGCAAAGTTTCAGACAAAATGTATAGACTTGGCAACTATCTTTACTAAAACATAGCTAAACAAGAGGAGCTGTCATGACTTCTAAGAACAATGACAACAGACATAAACTAGACAGTGGAAGAAAACTGGATTTCTTAAGGAGTTTAATTTCAGAACCATAAATGGTCCCACCTCATTGATTATACTGTTATCACTATGGAGCCAGTGAGCTTTGTTCTTTCGAGCACAGTGTTCATTAGGTCAAGGTTTGGGTTCTAATCTTCATGATAGCTAGTTCATCTTGCTTTGTTCCATGGCCAGAGATGGAGCATTATAGCCCTGGCCAATCACCTTGCAAATGTGTGCCAGAGAGATTACATTTGAAAGCTTCTCTTGAAAAATGAAGGGCAGCACATTACTGGGCTGGCAGGAGTACCAGGAAAAGGAAGCTAGTCATTATCAACTGTTGACCACCCCATGGATACAGCAAGTCCCCTACATACAAATGAGTTCTATTCTGAGAGTGCATTCATAAGTCCAATTTGTTCCTAAGTCCAGCAAAGTAAGTGTAGGTACCCAACTAACGCAATTGACTATATAGTACTTTAATGTAATAGGTTTATATTTTTCACACAAATAATACATAAAAACACAAAAAATAAAACATTTTATGGAAGGTTCAAGAGGGAGGGGACATATGTATACCTATGGCTGATTAATGTTGATGTATGGCAGAAACCAACACAACATTGTAAAGCAATGATCCTCCAATTAAAAATAAATTTAAAAAATACAATTTAAAAGTTAAAAAAGTTTTAAATCTTACAGTACACTACACGAAAGCACAACAACTTGTAAAGGATGTGACAATATATGCCAGACATGTGAACTAACTTATGTGAACACGTTTGTCCCTTTGAAGGGTTGCAAGTTGAAGATTCATATGTTGGAGACTTACTGTACTATGACTTCTGTAATTTCAAGGTCCATGTACCCACCTGCAGCTCAGGAACAATAGTTCCCCTCTCTGGACAGGATCCTCCAAATGATGTGAGTGGTGAGGGAAGCACAATAGGGTTTGGGCTGATAAAGTTGGAGATATCGCAGGATGGTGGGTCTGACATAACTCTCTGCATGGTCACTTTCTCCACCACAATGAACTGGTTCCAAGGCAACCAGAGCGTCCTCTTCTCAGGTAGAAAAGGTGACCGGTCAAAGATTAAGACAACAGAGATACCACCGATGGCTACGAGGTCAAAGCTGAGAAGGAAAAGCAGAAAGTTTCAACTAAAATAAAATTAAAGTTTAAAAAAATAGGCAGTTTGAGTGTCCTTTCTTTCTTTGGGGATGCAAGTATATCCATCTGTCTTCTCTATTTTATTCCTTCTATTCCATCTAACTACATATTCATTCCATGGAGACTTCTTTTCACTATCCAGTAGATTTCTGAGATGAAATTCCATATCACCCGTTGCTATTCACCCAGGATTTGTAAACCAATTTTAATGCTGTCTTAAACAAAATCATGCATGAATTTCTGCAGAGTCAAATCAAACATCCTTGTTCCTCCCTGTGCTATAGAGAATGGAAAGATGACCACTGAACATTCATCAACATCTTAATATGCTGCATTATTCTTTCTCAAAATTCCTGTAATGTAACTCAATGAAAGTAAGGAACCAAAAGGTTAAATACCTTGTTCACGGTCACAAACATAGTGTCATAAACCTGATGGTGTCTTTGAGATGGCATTTGAAGAAAGACACCAGCTGAGGAAATTTGTTCAGTGAAATTGGCCTGAACAAGACCATCTGGCTGAACCCTCCACATCTGGCTACCCCCTGGCTTGATTCTACTTGAACTCTAGATATAGAATTTCTGGTTTTCCCTAGAATGCTTCTTCATTTCCTGTTGTAAGAAAGTTTGTAATGGACCCTGTCCATCTCCACTGACAACTCCTTCCATATTACTTGACAAAACGAGACTACCGCTTCTGTAAGTCCACCTCTTAATGTGGCCTCTGAAATGACTCTTGAGTTGGAGCATAAAAGACTCAGATTTCAGTTCATTATGTACTAGATGGCTCTACCTTCTTGCTCTTTTATGTATAATGATGTCTTTGAGATAACGTATTTATCATTATATCATCATATCTTTAAAAGGTGAGCTCATCTTCTCCTGTGAGAACACCTAAATTGCAAGTAGCTGCTGAACAAACCATTGACAAGAGGATGTTGGAACCCACCAAAAAAAGATATGCCATGTCCAAGGACAAATGAGAAGCTGCAACAAGACAGTGGGAGGGTACGATCACATTAAAATCAAATCCCATACCTGCCAGGTGGGCGACCCATAAACTGAAGAACGATAATACCAAAGAAGTTCTCCCACTGTTGTGAAGGTTCTGGGCCCCACATCAGACTTCCTAACCTATGGATTTGGCAAAGGGACTGGGAATCCCCTGGGAATCTGACTTTGAAGGACAGTGGGATTTGATTATAAGACTGCCACAGGACTGGGGAAACAGACTCTTGGAGGGCACAAACAAACCCTGTGCACAGCAAGACCCAGGGAAAGGAGCAGTGATCCCACAGGAGACTGAGCCAGACCTGCCTGTGAGTGTTTGGGGGTCTCCTGCGGAGGCATGGGTCAGCAGTGGCCGGATGTGGGGACAGGGGCACTGGCAGCAGCAGTCCTGGGAGGTATGTGTTGGCACAAGTCCTTTTGGAGGTCACCTCAGGCCAAACAACTAACAAGGAGGGCCCACAGCTCTACCCAATAGCAGAAAATTGGATTAAAGGTTTACTGAGTGTGGCCCTGCCCACCAGAGCAAGACCCAGTTTTCCCCACAGCCATAGCCAGTCCCTCCAATCACAAAGCTTGTGCAAGCCTCTTATCCTCATCCATCAGAGGGCAGACAGAAGAAGCAAGAACTACAATCCCATGGCCTACAGAACGAAAACCACAATCACAGAAAGCTATCCAAAATGATCACATGAATCAGAGCCTTATGTAACTCAATGAAGCTATGAGCCATGCCATGCAGGGCCACTCAAGGCAGACAGGTCATGGTGGAGAGTTCTGACAAAATGTGGTCCACTGGAAAAGGGAATGGTGAACCACTCCAGCATTCTTGCCTCAAGACACCCATGAACAGTATGAAAAAGCAAGAAGATATGACACCAGGAGATGAGTCCACCAGGTCAGTAGGTGTCCAATATACTAGTGGGGAAGAGCAGAGAAATAGCTCCAGAAAGAATGAAGAGGCAGGGCCAAAATGGAAATGATGCTCAGTTGTGGATGTGTCTGGTAGTGAAAGTAAAGTCTGATGTTGTAAAGAACAATACTGCATAAGAATCAAGGTAAATTGGATGTGGTCAAGCAGGCGATTTGATTATAAGACTTCCACAGGACTGGGGAAACAGAGACTCTTGGAGGGCACATCGACATTTTAGGAATCAGTGAACTAAAATGGGCAGGAATGGGCGAATTTAATTTCAGATGATCATTATATCTACTACTGTGGGCAAGAAGCTATTAGAAGAAATGGAGTAGCCCTCATAGTCAACAAAAGAGTCTGAAATGTAGTACTTGGGTGCAGTCTCAAAAATGACAGAATGAACTTGGTTCATTTCCAAGGCAAACCATTCAATACCACAGTAATCCAAGTCTATGTAGCAACCACTAATGTCGAAGAAGCTAAAGTTGAATGGTTCTGTGAAGACCTACAAGACCTTCTAGAACTAACACCAAAAAAATATGTCTTTTTCATCATAGGAGATTAGAATGCAAAAGTTGGAAGTCAAGAGATACTGGGAGTAACAGGCAAATTTGGCCTTGTAGTACAAAATGAAGCAGGACAAAGGCTAACAAAGTTTTGCCAAGAGAAAGCACTGGTCATAGCAAACACCCTCTTCCAACAACACAAGAGACAACTCTATACATGGACATCACCAGATGGTCAATACTGAAATCAGATTAATTATATTTTTTGCAGCTGAATATGGAGAAGGTCTATACAGTTAGCAAAAACAAGACCTGGAGCTGATTGTGGCTGAGATCATCAGCTCCTCATTGCAAAATTCTGGCTTAAATTGAAGAAAGTAGGAAAAACCACTAGACCATTCAGGTATGACCTAAATCAAATCCCTTATGATAATTCAGTGGAGGTGATGAATAGATTCAAGGGATTAGATCGGGTAGACAGAGTACCTGAAGAACTATGGACAGAGGTTCATAACACTGTATAGGAGGCAGTAACCAAAAACACTCCAAAGAAAAAGAAATGCAAAAAGGTAAAATGGTTGTCTGAGGAGGCCTTACAAATAGCTGAGGAAAGAAGTCAAAGGCAAAGGACAAAGGGAAAGATATACCCAACTGAATGCAGAGTTCCAAAGTACAGCAAGGAGAGATAAGAAAACCTTCTTAAGTGAACAATGAAAGAAATAGAGGAAAATAATAAAAATGGGAAAAACTAGAAATTGTTTCAAGAAAATTGGAGATACCAAGGGAATATTTCATGGAAGGATGGGCACAATAAAGGACAGAAATGGTATGGACCTAACAGAAGCAGAAGAGACTAAGAAGAGGTGGCAAGAATACACAGAATAACTATATAAAAAAAAGGACTTAATGACCCGCATAACCACCATGGTGTGATCAATCACCTAGAGCCAGACATCCTGGAGTGTAAAGTCAAGTGGGCCTTAGGAAGCATTACTATGAACAAAGCTAGTGGAGGTGATGGAATTCCAGTTGAGCTATTTCAAATCCTAGAAGATGATGCTGTGAAAGTGCTGCACTCAATATGCCAGCAAATTTGGAAAACACAGCAGTGGCCACAGGACTGGAAAAGGTCAGTTTTCATTCCAATTCCAAAGAAGGGAAGTGCCAAAAAACATACAAACTATCACACAATTTCCCTCATTTCACATGCTAGCAAGGTAATGCTCAAAATCCTTCAAGCTATGCTTCAGCAGTATATGAACTGAGAACTTCCAGATGTTCAAGCTGGATTTAGAAAAGGCAGAGGAAGCAGAGATCAAATTGCCAACATTCACTGGATCATAGAGAAAGCAAGGGAATTCCAGAAAAACATCTACTTCTGCTTCATTGACTACATTAAACCTTTGACTGTGTGGATCATAATAAACTGTGGAAAATTCTTAGAGAGGTGGGAATACCAGACCACCTGACCGATCTCCTGAGAAACCTGTATATAGGTCGAGAAGCAACAGTTAGAGCTGGAAATGGAACAATGGACTGGTTCAAAATTGGGAAAGGAGTACATCAAGGCTGTATATTGTAACTTTGCTTATTTATCTTCTATGCAGAATACATCATATGAAATGCTGAGTTGGATGAATCACAAGCTGGAATCAAGACTGCCAAGAGAAATACCAACAACCTCAGATATGCAGATGATACCACTCTAATGGTAGAAAGTGAAGAGGAACTAAAGAGCCTCTTGAAGAGAGTTAAAGAAGAGAGTGAAAAAGCTGGCTTAAAACTCAAGATTCAAAAAACTACAATCATAGCATCTGGTCCCATCACTTCATGGTCAATAGGGAAAAATGGATACAGTAGAAGATTTTCTTTTCTTGGGTTCCAAAATCACTGCAGATGGTGACTGCAGCCATGAAATTAAAGGATGCTTGTTCCTTGGAAGAAATGCTATGACAAACCTAGACTGTGTTAAAAAGCAGAGACATCACTTTGCTGACAAAGGTCCTTATAGTCAAAGTTATGGTCTTTCCAGTAGTCATGTACAGATGTGAGAGTTGAACCATAAATAAGGCTGAGCACCAAAGAACTGATGCTTTCAAACTTGGTGCTGGAGCAGAGTCTTGGGAGTCCCTTGGACAGCAAGATCAAACCAGTCAATCCTAACGGAAATCAACCCTGAACATTCATTGGAAGGAAAGATGCTAAAGCTGAAGTTCCAATACTTTGGCCACCTGATGCAAACAGTAGTCTCATTGGAAAAGATCCTGATGCTTGGAAAGGTTGAGGGCAGGAGGAGAAGGGGGCAACAGAAGATGAGATGGTTGGATACCCCCACTGACTCGAAGGACATGAGTTTGAGCAAACTCCGGGAGATAGTGAAAGACGGAAGCCTGGCATGCTGCAGTTCATTGGGTTGCAAAGAGTAGGACAACAACAACATATTTTAAAAATGAATAAAGGGCAGTGGGATTCTCCTTAATAGTCAAATCAACTTACATCCACAGGAGAGAGATATAAGGAATTCTTTGTGTTTAAAAAAAAATTCTTAAAACACTTTTCAATGGTAAAATGCCCTGATAGGGAATCAGACTTAATTATGCATATCTCACCACTCCCTTCATATGACATTTATTGTATTTATTATAGTAGTACCAATTGTGTCCTGTTGCAGAAGTCTTTCAGATAAAGATAAGTGGACAGTAAAAAAGGATAGCTAATACTGTATTTTTTATTGTTGTTTTTTTCAGTCAAGTTGCTGTAATATTAAGGCAGTTTCCAAAAAGAGGATTTGAAGAACTGCATTAGCTATAGAAAATAATCTAGGTTTGAACTAAAAAAAGAAAACCCCAAATGGCTTATGGTTTAAGACAGAGAGGCTGAATTCATGATAATACAGGAGCAGTTTAAGGCAAGCACAGTGGGGGAAAATCCTACATTACTTGGCAAGAGACCTTTTCTCTGGTTCACATTCTACATTGATTTAAGTGTGTCCTTGGGCAAGTTTATTTGCTTCATCCAAACCTCAGCTCTTGACTCCTTAAAATTGAACTGCTGATTTATTTGAAAACAAAAACAAATGCAAACACAAAAACAAAATAAGCTATCCAAACAAGAACATATATACCTGAGCATTATTCTCTACTTCTAGAAAGACAAAGTAGAGAGGTCAGACTTCTTATTTTGTAGAAAGAATGTGGTTTTGGCTTTATGCACACCTGGGGTTGTATCCTGGCTCTGCCATGTTAACTTTGGGTCTTTGGGCTAATTATTTAACCTTCATGAGCTTCAGTTTCCTCCTGAGTAAAATGGGGTTAATATGGTCTATCACTCAGCTACTACTGCAAGTGAGCAAATGAGATAAAGACTTAAGGGCCAAGCATAGAGTAGGGACTTAACAAATATTAACTTTCTTCTCAAATCAGATCCATTGCCCTATTAAATTTACAGACGTCGTCTCTTGTAGTTCAAATGAACTCGAGGCCAGTTTTTTTTTTTTATTATCTTTATAAGCAGATAGTGATTTTTAAGCTTTCCTATTAACTGCCCCTAGGTGTCCTGTGTTGGGTTAGTTTGATGTGTCAATTTACTTGGGCTCTAGTACCCAGTTATTTAATCAAACACTAACCTAGGCATTGCTGTGAAGTTATATTGTAGATGTGGTTAATATCTACAATAAGCTGACTTTAAGTAAAGAGGATTACCCTTGATAATGTGGAAGGGCCTCATCCAATTAGTTGAAAGAGCAAAACTAAAATTTCTCTGAGGAAGAAGGAATTCTGCCTCAAGACTGTAGAGTAGCATCTACTCCTTGCCAAGAGATTCCAGTTTGCTAGTGTATCCTATGGAGAAGGAAATGGCAACCCACTCCAGTGTTCTTGCCTGGAGAATCCCAGGGACAGAGGAGCCTGGTGGGCTGCTGTCTATGGGGTCACACAGAGTCAGACACGACTGAAGTGACTTAGCAGCAGCAGCAGCAGCAGTGTATCCTACAATTTTTGGACTTGCCAATCCCCACAATCACATTGCAATTTCTTGAAACTCTCTCTCTTCCTCTACCTATATGCAGCTAACCCTTGAATGACATGGGGTCTAGGCTCTCCCCAAGCACAGATGAAAATTTGCTTATAACTTTACAGTTGGCCCTCCATATCTGAAGTTTCACATCCAACTGCAAATCATGTAGTATGATAATACATATGTATTGAAAAAAATCTGTATATGGACCCATGCAGTTAAAACCCATGTTGTTCAAGGGCCAACTGCATTGTGTATATGTGTGTGTGTGTGTGTGTGTGTGGAGAAGAGTTTTGAGAGTCCTTTGGACTGCAAGGAGATCAAACCAGACCTTCCTAAAGAAAATCAACCCTGAATATTTATTGGAAAGACTGATGCTGAAGCTTCAACACTTTGGCCACCTGATGAGAAGAGCCAACCCTTTGGAAAAGACCCTGATGCTGGGAAAGATTGAAGGCAAAAGGAGAAGTGGGTGGCAGAGAATGAGATGGTTAGATAGCATCACTGATGCAATAGATATGAATTTGAGCAAACTCTGGGAGATAGTGGAGGACAGAGGAGCCTGGAGTGCTGCAGTTTATGGGGTCACAAAGGGTTGGACACAACTTAGCGACTGAATGACAACAAATATATATATATATATATGTACATATATGCATGTTTATGAGCATGTGTATATGCACAAAGAGCTTCTGTTTCTCCTCTTCCCACCTAGATATTACATATAATAATCACTGTCTATAGCTAACACTATTGCAAGACCCAATAGAATGCTCTGTGAATAATTAATTCCTTTGGGGTTCCCCCATCACAAATGGTCTCCACTGGCATGGGTCATTAAGAACAAGTTATAAAGTCACGTGACAGTGAGCATAAAACACCAAACGGAAAGGACATATTTGTTTGGAGACTGTTGTCAATCTACAATAAGACTAGTCCTATCCATAGGTAGAAGACTGTTGTAGTCTGCCTTTAAGGTATCCAAAAATGAACAAACTCTTACCTTGAGGGGAATCAGAGGAAACCCTTTCTTCATCTTCCAAAGTCTTCCAAAGTTCTCAAGACCTTTAATGCTCCCAAGAATCTTATAAGAATGTCACTTCTTCACCTATTTTGTTTATCACTGGCTGAACTATTTATATGAGCACCTGTTATGTATCTAAGTTGAGTGTGGCAAATCACAGAAGATAAGAGCCAGATTCCTTGGGTTCAACTTTTGGCTCTGTCCTTATTAGTGGTGTTAATTTGGATAAGTTTCCTCCTCTGCCAAATGGGGAGGATGATAATAATGATTCCTGTCTCATAAAGCTTTTGTGAAGATGAAATAGAATAACATGTATGACAAATAATCCAGTACATACTGGTACATATTCATCTTTCCTTTAGAATTGCTGCTTTTTCATTTTCTGCTACTCTGGCCTTTCCTAATCTGCATAGGTGATCTCTTCTTACTTTTAGAGACACCCATCTTCCACTCCTATCCTTCCTTCTGCTTCACTTTGTTCCTGTGGCCTGGACTTTTCCTATTTCCTAGGGAAAGTTGTCAATTAGTTCCACAGTCCCCATAACACATCTGCATGTAACAGGGACTTTGAAAGAGTCAGTATGTTAACCCAAAGCAGTGATACAATTGGTGGGAACAGCAGGCACAGTGGCAGACAGGTGAGATTGACATGTGGAGGCAGCAAGCCAGAATTTTCAGCACCTTGCATATCACACTCTACTAGGTAACTAAATGCTAACCTCAACCTTTCTATAGTCCTTTTGCCCTCAGGTATACAGATGGTTCCTGAGTTACAAGGGTTTGACTTTTTCAACTTGACGATGGTGCAAAAGCAATATGCATTCAGCAGAAACCATACTTTGATCTTTTCCTGGGCCAGCGACATGGGGTAGAAACTCTCTCGTGATGCTGGGCAGTGCTGTGAGCTGCAGGTCTGTTGGCCACATGATTTTGAGGGTAAATAACCATTTGCTTAAAACTCTTCTGCACCCACAAAACCAGTCTGTTTTTCACTTTCAGTGCCATATTCAATCAATTACATGAAATATTCAACACTTGATTCTAACAGGCTTCATGTTACATAAATATTGCCCAACTGTAAGCTAATCGAAATGTTCTGAGCACATTTAAGGAAGGCTAGGCTAAGCTGTGATGTTCAGTAAGTTAGGTGTAGTAAATGCATTTTCAACTTAAAATACTTTTAACTTATGATGGGTTTATTGGGATGTAAGCCCATCACAAATTGAGGAAGAGCTATAGTTTCCCTATGATATTCTACTTTTGAAATGTATATAACTCAATCTGAGGTAGCAACCAGCAGAGACACCTAAGTGGAAACTCTCATCATTCTGTCACTTTATGTCCAAGGGACGACAGTGGGACAGTCTGTTGGCATTTGGGGCGCATATTTTCAGTGTTTACACCCTTAGTGGAGCCTGAGGGAAGAGTTACTGCCAGAGGGGACTCTGACTAGAATCTACCATCTACATAAACCTAGTTCTCACAGTGAGCTCGGGGGAGGATGGTCTTGGAATTTTACTTAAGACTAAAACCACAAAAATAACAACACAAATGGTCCCTCTTTAATGCTTTCTGTAAACTGGGAACAAATTTATAGTCTTTTTAGACATCACATTTCTTGTAGGTTTTTTTCTGAATATCAAGTAATTCAGTGAAACCTTTATATACTAGCTAAAAAACTGAGGCCCCATCATTTCTCCATGGGAATCCAAATGTCCCTGAAGGCATATTCTATTTAAAGAAATAATCTCCATTTCTAAATTTCTGGCACATGGTTGAAAGGCTGGCGAGGGAGAGACCAGCTTTGTGTACTAGCTACTGGTGCATGAATGACCAAAATTCCATCATTCAATCTAAGTGAGAGAAAAGTCCATTTGAATTAGTAGAGAGCTCTGATTATAGAATATTTGAATGGAAATATAGTTTTATATTGCATATATATATATATATATATATATGTATATATATATATATACACATACAGACTAGCTGCTCCCAGAGTAGTTCTGCTGAGCTTGATATAATGAATAGATGGCTCATTAATAATTAGCAATATAATTTACAATCCAAATGATTCATATAATTTCCTAAAGTCTTAAAAACTCTTCCTTACTATTTCTCTATTTCTATGTGCCTTTCCTTGAGAGGCAGTTGAAAAAATAAATTCAGCATAGCCCATGTTGAACCATTAACAATTCTTAAGTGGTTAGGACTAAAAATAAGGTTTGATTTTAGGTTCTTGAAATGAGATAGTCTCTCACACTGTGATAAAGCTTCAAGGCAACAGGTCTCTTTATGTGAGTACTGAAGCGACTTGTTATGAGTAGGGCATTTTAAGGGTAGCCATCTGGAGACTAGGGTACCTCAAAGCCATCATTACAGTGTTCCTGAGAATCATAAATAGGTAGCTTTAAGCTGGACACATGGGCCTATCGACAAATATTCTGAATAAACGTCTGCCTAAATGATGGCAGCAAAAATGTTTTGTGAGCAAATCCTTTTCCAGGAAGAGAAGATTTAACTAGTGGTCTTGCTTCCCAGGTCTCAGAGAACCTGGGGAAGCCGTTAGAGAGCAGCTTGCTGATTGGTGCTTAAGGTTAATCACTATGGTTACATGGACACCAAGGGGAATTGATTAAGCTGCCCGTGCTCATTGATCCAGTACAGCCACTAGTAAACTAGACAGGACACATTTTTTTTAAATGTCTGAATGTGCTTGAATTGTATACCTTTGGCAGAAACCTTTTGGACAGCTTTATTTCAGAACTATATTGAGACTATCGTGGAAGAACAACCTACGTGTACAATACTTTATTATCTGCATCGTCTCACTGGATTTTGAAGCTGGATTTATAAATGGAACTAGATGAAGGCTAGAAAACTTTCCAAACGGCTACGGTTTCAAGAAGACTTGAGAGTAATAGTGCAGATTTAGAAGAGAAATTTGGTTTGATTTAGATGGGGAATAGAGGAAATAACACCAATGACTTTTCAGATACAACTTGAAGGAAGATAGGCTTATGAAGCCTGCATCATTTGAGTGCTGGTTTGACTCATGGCTAGAAGTCAGTATTGGGCCCTCACAATGATCAGAAACAACATTGACCTACCTTCCATCTTGCCGGCTGATGGTAAATCCATAATCACTGTGGTGCAAGAAACTAACATTCACCCCTACTAGAGGGGTTCCATCTACAGCCACCACTTGGCCTCGAATCACGCAAGCACGCCTGCAACACAAGGTGAAAGACAAATCTAAAAGCATGCTGAAACTAGATTCTAGAAGCCAAGTTGGAGAAACTACAGAAAACACAGTTAAGCATAACAAAGAAAACAATAATTTCACCAGTGGGTAGTCACTTCTAATAACATTTTGGTGAGGGTGTGCATATCTTTTTTACCAATATAAATTGGGATTATACTCGGCATATTTCTGAATCTTGATATTTTAATGTTGGTAGTATATTATTAAGGCTTCCCGGGTAGCTCAGCTGGTAAAGAATCTGCCTTTACCAGGAGATCCGCCTTTACAATGCAGGAGACCCCAGTTTGATTTCTAGGTCAGGAAGATCCTCTGGAGAAAAGATAGGCAACCCACCCCAATATTCTTGGGCTTCCCTGGTGGCTCAGATGGTAAAGAATCGCCTGCAATGCGGGAGACCTGGGCTTGATCTCTGGGTTGGAAAAATCTCCCGGAGGAGGGCATGGCAATCCACTCCATTATTCTTGTCTGGAGAATCCCCATGGATAGAGGAGCCTGGTGGGCCACAGTCCATAGAGTCGCAATGAGTGGGACACAACTTAGTGACTAAACACAGCACACGGTATATTATTAACGTCATCCAATATAATTAGAAATTCCTTAATATATCATTTTGTTATTACATGATATAAAACAGTATTTCTTGTTTAATACAGCCCCTGTTTTAGGATATTTAGTTGTTTCTTATTTTTTCTACATTGAGTTTCTTATTATTTCCTTGGGAGGTAGTCCTAGTTGTGGAAAGATACTTTTCTCTTATGAAAATTAATAAAAACTAAAATTAGTTAATACCTAAATACACTGTAGATATGATTGAAGTCCCTGCTGACCACCCCCCTCCTGTTGTTCCTAGTCTTTTCCCCAGAGGCAATCATTAGTAACACTGTGTTGAGTGAATTTTCTATGTATTTATATACATAGGTGTGAACATTTTTCAGGCCCTAAATACATATTGCCAAATTGTTTTCATTGGAAAAATAATTTTAACAAAGCAGACTTAGTTGGATGAATTTTAACAGTTAAAGTTGGCAAAAGAGACATGGTCCCTGGTGATATATGAACCCTGTTTCTCTGACCTGAGTGAAATGAAATATTTCAGGAGATTTTCCCTTTAAACAAATGAGTTTCATCCTTGCCAAATAGGGGAACTCCATTAGACTAGCCCTTAATAGTGCTGCCCCCCAGGGACCCAGTCCACTAAAACAAGTAGACTTTCAGGTCTAGCCTGGCCAACAAGTTGTAACAAAGTTTAGGAGCTTGGCAATTAAGAAGAGGGCTCAGGGGCAACTCACAAGCATGGAGTATTCACTTCTCTTGTCATTACCAGGGCAGTGGGGAGGAAGAAGTCTCTAGAATGTGTATTTTATAGCTGGAGCTAGTAGGGTTGAAGAAGGTTGGACAAGAGCAAAGATTTTTCCTAGGGCATCAATGTAATTTTTTTTCCCCACAAAGAGAAATTCAGGGTATCCAGGCAAGCTCAATCTTGGATTAAAAGGGGCCATGTTATTTGGGCAAACCTGACTTTTCCAAAGTAATCATAGTAATTTCACCCTGGTATTATATATTCTTTGAATCAGCAAGTCAAGGCAATGCATCTAAAAGCTCTTGGCCACAAAAGCTCACTCAAGAGAGAGAGAAAAAAATACCCCGAGAAAGCAAAAGACAGTTACCAGCCAAAGCTTATGTTATATGTTAGAGCCAATAAACATCACTACTAAAATACTGCAATCAGAGGAACTGGGATAGAAGTTATACTAATAGGATATTTCCTGAATCATCTAAAGCTTTCCCCCAATGCAAACTATAAGCCACTAAATATAGCACAAAGCTAAGCTGGGCTTCCCAGGTGGCTCAGTGGTAAAAAATCTGTCTGCCAATGCAGGAGATGCAGGTTTGATGCCTGGGTTGTGAAGATCCCCTGGAGGAGGGCATGGCAACCCACTCCAGTATTCTTGCCTGGGAAATCCCATGGACAGAGGAGCCTGACGGGCTACAATCTATGGGGTTGCAAAGGAGTCAGACATGACTTAGCAACTAAACAACAACAACAAAGTTAAGCTAGTATAATTGATGCTATTAGTGCTTTTATTGAGCTCTTTAGGCCAACATTCCTAGTTCTGACATGAATCAGTGGCTTTCTTCTTTCCACTGAGCTGCCCATCTTATGAATTCTGTAAATAATGATTCTGAATGGCATGCAGATGGCATACTGGCACTTGCTTTGCCTTATCTGATTCCTCTAGTTCCTTTTTGGGGAGATTTTGAAATTTTGAGGTCTTGAAATCCCATATTTTTCTAATAGAGAAGACATTTGAAAGGTACCAAATTCTGGATTTTGAATTAATTCTGACAGCTCTGGTCCCTGGTTTTAAATCCAATGTAACAAGAAATGAAGAGAGAAGGATGTCTTTAGTTTTATACAGTAACCCTTTGAAAATCTTTACAAACCAAAATTTGACAAACTAGGTATAGATTAAGTAGAAACCAGCTGAGAAAATCTCCTGCAAACTACATACGGATTGGAGCCAGAGGGGCTGAGAACAGAGGTATGTTTGTGAGGCCACCTCCATCTGAAAATCAGTACATCATTGCCTCCTGTGCCTGTGTGCTAATGGCTTTTTGCAGAGTGTGATGGGGGTATTTATGAACTTGCCAAGGCTTTACCTTGGCAAAGTTAGCAAGGTGGGCTTTTCAGCAATGATGCCTTCCTAGGTGGTTGCTGATTCCCTATTGGCAAGACAATTCTACACTCGCTTATTTTATTTGTTCACATTAATCTATATAGTGTGTCTTCCCACAGCTGTACTAGGCTCAATTATTTTTGTTTTTATTTTGTCAAGTCTAGTTGACATTATTTGCCCATATTTTACGACAGACACAGGCCTGTCTCTTCTCTTTGCTGTTCTTTTATTTTCTATACAGCTTATATTTATGAAGGATCCAGGCTGGTGAGTGAAAGTCTCATAAAAGTTATCATTATCCTGTGCATTTCTCTTGTATTCCTCTCTTCATTCCGTATCTCATTCTGAGTAGACTTGTCTTTTGACTCCTCTGCTCTTTAATATTCCTCATATTTTATGAAGCACACAGATTTGTGTGATAATGACTCATCAAAGTCATCATTATTCCAGACATTGTCTACCTGTTCTTCTTCTCATTCATTTCACTCTTCATCATTCATAAATAATGTGCAGACTTGTCTTTCAACTCCCCTACTTCTTTTATTCCTCATATTTTATGACCCACACGAACTTACAGCATATGATAAAGCCCCATAAAACTTATTATTCCACATTTATCAGCACTGAACTCTCTTTGTAATGTATTAGACTTTAAATGTCCTAAGATTCCCTGTATCTTGCTGCATTTGCTCCCATTATTTACACACTCCATGTCATCCGTTTTTCACAAGAATAACTCTTAGCTCTTTTTATTCCTGGATTACTAGTACTTACTATAATCTTTTACCAAATCAGTCATCCTGCATCAGTATAAATTGTCTAAATTTCAGGACAGTATTAAAGCGTTCTTTTTTAATTGGCAGTAATTGGGACTGGCACTGCAGGCAGAAACCGAGGAAAAAATCTTTTCAGGCAAAACTCTCCATTTCAGAACGAATGCTCTCGAGTCTGCTCCCTTTCCCAGGTTACTGCAGCTCCAGATGGCCCTTAGGGAACTGCAGATATATTCTTGGTAAATATGGTGTGTTGTGCCACTTTGTACAGCTCAACTGCCATTTTGTGCGCTCCCAGCTTCTAAACTCAATTTTCTTCATAATTGTGGATGGTAGCCTTGTATCTGCTTTATTTTTCCTGATTTACACAGCCACCAAAATGTAGTTTCTCCGTCATATGTATAATCTGTTTGTGTATGCTTCTCACATCCAAGGTGGCCTGAATAATTCATCTCTTTCCTAGATTAGATCCTTGCTGAAGCAGGGAGGTGGGTACACCTGGGGTCTGACTTTGGTAACCCCAGGATCCTACTTTCCGCGTTTTCTGTCCTGTGCGTCCTGCTGCCTCGGTGTTTCCTCTCCAGTTTCTTCAAAAAGTGAAAGAGAAAGTGTCAGCTGCTCAGTTAAGACTGACTCTTTCCGACCCCACGGACTGTAGCCTGCCAGGCTCCTTTGTTCATGGGATCCTCCAAGTAAGAATACTGGAGTAGGTTGCCATTTCCTCCTCGAGGGGATCTTCCTGACCCAGGGATTGAATCCGTGTCTTCTGCATTGCAAGCAGATTCTTTACTATCTGAGCCACCAGCGAAACCCCCAGCTTCTTCAAATCACCCTTTAAACGAGGCAGTCATCCTTGGCCTGTCCTTGGTCTGTTCTAAGGAAACATTTTGAACTCTTAAATTTTTGCCACATGAAAACAACCCTCGACGTGAGTCCTAATCCTTCAAGGACCTTTCTCTGGAACTTTTTCAATTAAATAATACTCGGAACTCTTCTGAACCTTTGAGATGAGACACCAGAAATTACTGTCTGAACTGTCATGAAGCTGTCACTGCACATGTATGTGCCCAGTGTGACTGTATTTTGTGTTTCGTGTGTGTGTGTGTGTGTGTGTGTGTGTGTGTGTGTGTACTCTTAGAGGCAGGTGCTGCATGCTTTCCATCTTTCCCTGGGGCTCTTGTTCTTTGATTCAGACTTGAAGGAAGACTCTGCTTCCTACAACCTTTAAAAACAAGGACCTCTTCCTGCTGTCGTGGGTTACAGCAAGATAACTTGAACTTGGATGAACATGTCCAAAGTGACTTTAAAAACACGTATGGGGAAGATCACCCCTCACAAGTATTTCTTTTCTTGCTCTCTGGAGAATACAGACTGCTGCCAAGCTGTCTACTTGCTGTCACTATGCTAAAGCAGCAACCTCAAAGGAACTGCTTCTCCCTTTAACTAAATGCTGAATCCTCTAGATGTTGGGAGTTTGGTTTGAAGAACAGGGCATCCTGGGAAATGTAAGTCAGAATATACTTTACCGAGAGCCTTATTGAACTAACAAGCTGCTTGTTAGACAGTTCTGATGCAAAAGGTCTAATTCATTCTGTATTTGCTATTTTTGTGGCATAGTCAAATTATCCTTGGCCTTCAATAAACTCTGGGTTCCATTTTCCTTTTCCCTTATTTGTTGCCTTTTGTCTTCCATGTCAAATTTCCAATATTCATTCAACACCTCAGGCGAAAACATTAACCTCAAGCACAGAAGTTGGTTTGAAAAACAATGCTGAAAACTAAATTGCTGAAAGAAGATGTAATTTACTGCATTGTATTTCTGATTAAAATCTTTCATAAGGAAAATGAGGCTGAAGGGCTCGGGAAGTTAGAGCTATTTGGTTTTGCTGCCAACAGGAGCATAAGCAACCTTTGAAGGGTATGTCTCAAGTCAAGGACCTGGCCAGTGGGGGGTCTGGCAGCAGGTGGGCAGGTGAGGTTGTTTTTTCCACAGGAACAGATGAAATCCTTTCCACAGCTGACAGCTCTGGTCAAGAGACAGCATTGAGAAGGGCTGGGCTGGGAGAGGCCACGTGGATCCTCTGCTCGCTGGCATTGGAATCCTGCCGTGTAAATTCCTCTATGAGTTGTCAGCTGGCTCAAGTCTCCAAGGGACAGAAACCTGCTGCCTGTGAGGTGTGGTTTAATGGTTCTCCTGACATCTTCTCCGCAGGCTTATTATATCATAAGGTTCCACAGCTGTAGATTGTGTCATTTGGGCTAAATGATTGCTGCTTCTGGGGGGCCCTCCTAGAACACAAATACATCTGAGTGGTTGGGACAAAGGGCTAATGATGCCCTCATATCCATGGCGGCACACAATGAATAAAGGCTTTTATATTTGGGCTTCCCTGAGAGTTCAGTTGGTAAAGAATCTGCCTGCAATGCGGGAGACCTCGGTTCAATCCCTGGGTTGGGAAGATCCCCTGGAGAAGGGAAAGGCTACCCATTCCAGTATTCTGGCCTGGAGAAGCCCATGGACCACATGGACTATAGTCCATGGGGTTGCAAAGAGTGGGACACAACTGAGCGACTTTCACTTTCATTTTTCTCAGCACTGAATCCGTGCTATTGCACGTGTCATAGCCTATCTTGGATAGGAGTTATAGATCTGTCCTTCTCATTAGTCACTCCAGGGCAAGGACAGTGTGATTTTCTTCTGTGTCCTTCCTAGTGTCTTGTGTATATAGCATGTGCTGAAGAAAGCTCCATCGAATTTCAGCTCAAATATCTTTATGTGAAGTTGCAAAATATTTCCAACCTATCCCACAGCACTACTTCAAGGGTTTCAGAGACCACTTTGAGGTTCCTGTGTGACAGATAGATGTCTTACAGTTCATTTATTAGAAGCCAGCATTCTCAATTGTGAATTATGACTTCATCATGAGAGTTTTGTTTGATAATTGACTACTTTAGGGAATTAAATAGTACCCCTGTGACTGGGAAGGATGAATGAATAGTTCTCCTCAAATACTTAATTTATGAACACTAACCCCATTTTTCCTTTATCTACAACCATGTAATTACAATTTGGTATTTCATAACTCGCATACATTTGAAGGTTCTAATATTTGGGTATCTGGGGGTTTCCACATATCACATACTGGTTTTTTGATATAAGTTATCTAAGCTGGTACAGCACCATGAAAACATGTAATGTTACAGAATAAACCTGTTTTCATGTTCTGAAAATGTGAATGCAGTGAATGTTTGAAAACTTATTAGTTTTTACTTAAATCGAACTGGCTGATTTAATCCTACTCAGTTGCTCACTAGCCCAAAGAAATAATACCTACTAACTGGGTAATATTAAAAGCAGCTAGGTAGGAGCATTACCCATCAACATTCTAGGACTTTGGGAAAGGTGGTGCTATTGAAAATGCAGATAGTTTTTTAAGCAGGATTATTTTCCTCATGGCTAGTGATGTTTCAAGTAAAACAAAATGGGGGCACTCCCCCTGAGGTAGGGTGGCTATTTTCCCATCTGCCCTGGTAATTGCTTGTCAAAAGTAGGCTTGCTTTGGATGCCTGAGATCCCGAAAGTAATGGGAAAAAGATCAAGTGTTTTGAAGCAATAAGAAAATTGACGACACAGTCACATTTTTTCAGGACTGTGAAAGTACCGCTTTGCCTCATTTAGACACATGATTATTTTTGTCCAGAATTTGAATCCTGAAATATGTGTCCTGGAAGCCCTTGCAACCCTTGAATAATCTCAAGCTTTATTTTATTTTTTTGGTTGGTTTGTTTTTGGCTTGTTTTATACATTACTCAAATGGTTTTATCTTTGTAATCAGCCTGATGGGGTTTTATTAACCTCATTAACCTTTCCTGTCACTTCTCTGTGAATCTGCCCTTCAAATAATGGATAGTCATTAAATACAGGGCAAGTCTGTCTTGTTGGCTATAGCTTGGCCATGGATTACTCTTCCCTCCAGGAGGAAAAAGTGTGGCCTAACTTTATCCACCCCAGTGCTAGCTCTGGCTTGTTAATAATCATCGATGTGACTTTTCCTAAGAAATGGAATTACTCTCGGCCTCGTTTGTTCCTTATGGAAAGTGAGACTAATAGTTCTTATTCCTAATCAGCTCATGAAGATACTGGAACAATCAAATAACCCAGTAAAGTGATTGCCTTTATATTATGTACCCATATATATATATGTGTGTATATATATACATATATACACACACACACATATATATATGAAATATATACAAATATACAATATGAATATATGTATTTATACAAATAAGACATTCATTAAGCACTTACTATGAGTCAGGTACCATGCCAGGCACTCTCCTTATTTTATTTCACTTATCATCAATATAACCCTGAGTAGGTACGACTAATAGCCTGTTTTAAAAAATGAGGAAATGGATTCAAAGAGGTTAAAAAATGTTGCTTAAGATAATACAGCTATTCAGTGGCAGAATTGGTGGAGGTCTTTTGACCTGGACTCTCAAGGGCCTGAGCTGTAGTATTTTTAAGAGAAGATGTAAATGATGTGGCTACAAATGAAAAGAAAGTGCTCACCCACAAAGATGGTGCTATCCATAGGATATCACTACTTTGTAGACCTTTACCAACTGCTGAGCACTTTCCACGTGCAGGGTGTATAGTGGATGTGCCACACGGTGTCATTTGCTGTTTCTCCATAAACTAGCATTTACTCTGCCCTCTCTAGGGACAAGTTTAGATGACAGAACCAGCTAAAGTCACTTCATGCAGATCATATGGCTGAGAAGCAGGTACTAAGGATTTGAGCCTTTCAATCTTAATTTCGCAGTAAGATAGATAAAATATTAGAAAACACCTATTCACACTGAGATAAGCTGTAGACAGCTACTGTGCATTACTAATGACTGTTATTAAGTACCTCAGAACATCTGAATTTCAAAATATCACAAGTAACCAACTGAAGAGCTTTTTAAAGATTTGTGCTTGGATTTCATTGCTCAAGAACTTGCAAAGAAGTGAAAGTCGCACATTCTTTCTTTTTTGGTACCTTTAGGTGTTGACTGCTGATTTCAAGAGCTAGTCAGCACTATAAATCTTGGAGCCTTCAGCACTTTGTAATTTTCTAAATGTGTCTTGAACATGTGTTTCCTGAACTTTAGCATTAGATAAAATAGTTCACTGAACAATCAGGAGTTCCCATCTTCACACGTGTAACACCTTTCACATAAACGAGATCAAAGTGCTTTATTAGCAAGTAGCAACAATCTAACTTCTCACTTGGGACAACAACTGCACAAGTGATAAGCAAAGGAGGTTGCTTAGGAAAATTAATGTGGGAAGACAGAATCACAAGGGATCATGGCAGAGCCAAACCACTCTTGGGTTCCTTTTCCAAATGTGGGCAGGTTATGTGCAGTGCCTCCCTTTAGAAAGAAAGGTGAACACAGACATTGGCAGGTGCTAAAGCTTTAGAAAGAGATTTCCTCAGTCCTTAGTTTATTCAATTTATTCAGCAACTGTTGCATCGTGTGTTTACCAACCCCTAGTTGTGTACCTGGTATAATGTCTTTCATATTCTTAAAATTAAAAATACACACAGATTTTCCATAAGTAAATAGACTTGGAGGTCCTTAACTACTAGATTCATGAAAAAGTTAAACACAAAACGTATGGATTCAAATTGGTTCCTCAGCAAAATTACGAATGATGATGTCACAGACCTTCTGGGGGAACACCTGTACATAGACTGTGAATGTTAATTCAATGAATGCTTTTTAAATTTTAATTTATTTATTTTTGGCTGTGCTGGGTCTTTGTTACTGCACCCAGGCTTTCTCTAGTTGCAGTGAGTGGAGTGGGAGCTACTAGTTGAGGTGCACGGGCTTCTCATTGCAGTGGCTTCTCTTGTTGCAGAGCACAGGCTTTAGGGTACACAGGTTTCAGTCGTTGTAGTGCATGGGATTAGTTGCTCCTAGGCATGTGGGATCTTCCCAGAGCAGGGATCAAACCCACGTCCCCTGCACTGGCAAGGCAGATTCCTTATCATTGGACCACCAAGTGAAACTGAAAGTGTTAGTCACTCAGTTGTGTCCAACTCTTTGTGACCCCATGGACTGTAGCCTGCCAGGCTCCTCTGTCCATGGGATTCTCCAGGCAAGAATACTGGAGTGGGTTGCCATTCCCTTCTCTGGGGGATCTTCTCGACCCAGGGCTCAAACCTGGGTATCCTGTATTGCAGGCAAATTCTTTACCATCTGAGTCATCAGGGAAGCCCACCAAGGAAGTCCTCAATGAATGCTTTAATATTGCAATAACATTGCATTTCTTATAAATATTCTCAAATATAAGGTTTTCTTATCTCTTCTTTTTCATAATTCCAAATCAGGACACAGTTTCTATATATTTGATTTCTTTTAGGGCCAAACACTAATGGATGAAGATCTGCTATTTTTTTTTTTTCTTTTCATAACTGCATGGTCGATGGCTGTTGCTGATTTCTCTTTCTGGAGGCTGTTCAGTTTGTCTGAAGTAGTCAGCTTTTCTCAAAGTACTCCTAGAGGACAGGCACCCCATCCGCTTATCAGGAAAACTTGGTACAGTAAGCAGTGTGTAGGAGTTCCTTGAGAAAGGTTTGTTCTCCCTTTATGTTTCACACAAGGCCACAGGATCCTGATTCAGTGGGCCCCTACAAGTGACAGCCAGCCTCTGGATTGTGTGACAGGCTACCGCATAAGGGTCCAGGTGGCAGGAGATGTTCATGTCACAGTCAACTAACATATAGATGAATGCTATGAGGTCTCAGCTCTAGTGTCATCTCCCCAGAGAGGATTTTCCAGACCACTCTGTCTAAAATGGTCACTCTTTGTCCCTAACCTTTCTTTACCTCACTCGACAGTACCTATTCCTACCTGACATTTACCTTTTTCATTATTGTCAGTTTTCTTCACTGGACTGTATGTGCTATGCTCAGTCATTTAGTTGTGTCCGACTCTTTGCAACCCTGTGGACTGCAGCCTGCCAGGCTCCTGTCCATGGAATTTTCCAGATAAGAATACTGAAGTGGGTTGCCATGCCCTCCTCCAGGGGATCTTCCTGACCCAGGAATTGAACCAGGGTCTCCTGCATTATAGGCAGATTCTTTACCATCTGAGCCACTCGGTAAGCCAATTTGTCTGCTGTAGTCTGGAGCCTAGGACAGTGCCAAATACACGAACCAAGTAAACACTTGAGATTTTCATCAATCTCAAGATGAAAAGATTAATCTTCCCCAAATGTGGATTATCTTGAAAGAAATTATAGGATCTATTATTACAAATGATGCCAAAGGGTGGTTAATGGTGACATTTTTTCACTGTGGCGAATGGGAGTTTTTTGGGGTGATTGTTTTTTCCTCTTGAATTCATCTAACACAAACATTTCAAATTGTATTAAAATTAGTTATAGCTCCAGATGTCAAAGGATGAAACGTCTTGCAAATAGTTAAGCTGCTCACTGTCCAAATAAGCTTTGAATTTTTTCTTGCAAGTCACCAATAGACTTCTGTGAGTGTCCATTTTAGCAGCTCCTCATGCTCACCTGAGTCAATTAGTCACATCTCTGAATGACTGCTGAAAACTTCCAGGTCAGTTTCCCTTCTGAAATTGTTTAATGATTTTGTCTCATTTGGTAGAATGTGTCTTCTCTTACATCCATTTAGGTTACCTGTCTACTCCAGCAAAGCAGCAGAATTTGGGACTCTGAGTTGATGAACCCCAAGCTACTTGATATTCCATAATCCACAGAATTTATTAAAATTTATAATCAATTTAATTTTTTATGTATCTACATGAAATTTTGACTGCTTCCCCCACTGGAATGTAAAGGGAATTCTGTGAATAAGGGGATCCTGTTTCTTTTGTTTACCCCCATCTCCACAGTTCCTGGCACAGAGTGGGTGACTCAAGAAGTATCTGTTAAATAAAGGAGTGAACACATATCTTCATCATTTTGTAAAAATGAGTTGATAGCAGGATATTAGATTACATTAGGGAGAGCAGAGGACTTTGGTAAATCTTGTAGAGAAATTTAAAATCCTCAGTAATTCTGGAAATATTAATCTATCAGTAAAATGTACATTTCAAAAACAATAATTTGTATCTGTCAAGTATGGTTATTCTTAAGTCTTTAGTCTAATCCAAGATTAGCAACTTCTGCAGCAATGATCAGCTTCCTACAGCCGTTCCCTTAACCTCAGTCTTGATTTAATAACTCATTTTGCCATTCACAGGATTTCACATGGTATATGTTCCCAAATCAACTAAGTGCAGAAAAGCATATTTTATTAAATAAGTTATGATAAGTAATTATGGCTGTTACCTGGTATCATGAATAATCAGGTGTGTGCATCAAGATTTCATTATGGAGGGGAATGTCATAAAGGAAGAGAAGGACGTGGGTAAATAAAGAGTTTGCCAAGAAGGCCATGCTCAAGGCATTTGCAGCACCTCAGTTTGTTTTGGGGCGCTTGTCTTGGGTTTTCTCATGAGCTGGAACACCAAAATGAGCCAGTTCACAGCAGTCTTCCTACTGACTCCCTGATACTGCTCATTATTTTCTAATTTTTTCTTGGTTCCCAGTTTTGATTATCAAGCCCACTGAAGGCAGAGAGCATTATTGATGGTTACACAAAGTTATAAACGATGTCAATTATGGACAGGCTCTGCCAGTGGTGGAATGCCTCATAAGTTAAAAAAAAAACCAAGAGTAATTACTTTGCTACTGTTATATAATCACTTCATCTTTTATGAATTTGTTCCTGTGCTATTTGGAGAACAGTAACCTTACCTTTAGGCTGCTCCGACATTTGGGAATTAACTTATTTGAGGTCCTAATATCATCTGTGTGTTCTAGGCAACCAAAATGAGTTTTTCATTAGTAAATATGAGAAGAGCACTTCAATATCACTGCATCAATATCACGCACTCATCCACTCATTTTTTTTAACCTCTTTTTTGCCAAATCCTGTGTTAGAATCTGGGGATGTGGTGGTGTGGTAGATTAACGATGGTCATACATTCTTTGATACTTCTCTCAGTAAGAGGTAGGATTTATGACCCTCCCTTTGAATCTGAACAACCTCTGCTTTAATACGTAGTATATACATAGTATATAACACAAGCGACACTGGTATGATTTTGGACCTAGGTCTTAAGAGACTGGCATCTTCTGTTTCCTGTCTCTTGGAATACTCCAACTTGGAGTTCTGAGCTCAGACAAACTCAAGGTTGGCTGCCATGCCCATAGGAAGCCTGAATGGAGAGGATTTAAGCAGGAAGAGGGATTCCTGGAGGCCATCCAGCTCTTCTAGCTCCCAGCTGAGTTAGATTAGCTGAAAGCCCAAATATCATGGAGAAAAGACAAGTCATCCTGACCACACCCTGTCAGAATTTCTTATCCTTCCTTCCTTTCCTTTTTTCCCCTGCCTTATTTTCTAACCCACAGAATCAAGAAATCTAATCATAATCAATTATTTTAATCCACTAAATTTTGGAGGAGTTTGCTATACTGTGATAGATAATCAAAACAAGAGAACAAATCAGACTTGATCCTTGTCCTCACAGAAATCAGATTTAGAGGTGAGGATGGTTCAGAGCTTCTGTATTGCACATCCCAGGGTGGCACGAGAATTTGAAATATAGAAACTTCACAGAAAGTTAGAACTAGAAGAAACATATCACCCTGCTCAACCTCTTCATTTTGTGGCCTGTTAACACCACTGTCATGGGCTTTGTTTTTATTTAGCTGCTCAGTTGTGTCCGACCCTTTGTGACCCCATGGACTGTAGCCCACCAGGCTCCTCTGTCCATGGGATTCTCCAGGCAAGAATAGTGGAGTGGGTTGCCACTTCCTCCTCCAGGGGAGCTTCCTGACCCAGGGATTGAACCCGCGTCTCCAGCATTGCAGGCAGATTCTTTACCCCTGAGCCACCAGGGAAGCCCTCATGTGCTCAGCGCCTTTCAACTAGGCTAAGGATTCCAGTAGAAGCAGGTGCACGAGACTGCCACAACCCAGGAGCAGCGCGGCAAATTTTAAGATCTTTAAATTGTTCTTAAAACTTACTCTAAGTGACAAACATAATAGTAAAATGCCTCTTAACATCCACATCTTTCTCACAGAAAGTGGACATTTTGTTTCCACTATGGTGGAAACTGGGAGTCTATTAGCCTAAGGTGTGAGGCAGAGTGTCTATCAACTTACTCATGAGGTGCATGCAGGCCCCTTAGTGAAAATATTGGTGGAAATCTCCTTCCATTAATCTGATTTCTAGTTCATGCTCGGTCACTTTTTTTCCTCTTAGTTAAGATGGGATTTTTATAGACTCTCAGGGAAACCGATCAGAAAGAACAAACAAACAAACAAACACTTAAGGTCTTTCCACGGAAAGCTAGAGAAGCTGTGTAGTCCAGATGTTACAAACTCAAACGCCAGCAGGGTCAGGCAGGACATTAAAAGTGCGGGAGTTGAGCCAGGAGCAAGGGAACCAGTGACTAGTGAACTAGAGAGGCATGCCATCGTCATTCCAGAGGGGCGGCTGGCCCTCAACTCTGGAACACCTATACCAAAGATGTCAAATTTTGTCAACTTTCTAGAGAACGAACCCATTCCAATTTTTATGTTAGATCTCTTAGTTTCTAAATGTTGGGCCAAACAAAATATAGCTGTGGGCTGACAGTAAGTAAGGCCTGATGTAGACACTAGACATGGATTGATGTGCGGATCAGCCTCTCGTGGCTACAAAACAGACAAATGAGTTTGGCCAGACCTTGCTGTCAGCGGTTGCACTAACCCCGGTAGGATTTTGTCTTTTAAATGCACTTCTCCATTAGTGATGGTGAGTGAAATGTCTGGCTTTGCAAATTACTGCTGTCGTTTAGTTTAATGTACTCTTGTTTTTACATATTTATAAAAACCTTTTACATTATTAATAGTGATTAAATGCTTAGACACTGAAGATCAATAATGGTTCTGTTCACCTATTTACATTATTAAAAAGTAATAAGTCATACAGGGCGTGCAGAATATGTGGTTTACTTTGTAGTCATGTTTGGAATCGGTTGAAAAAAAAAGAAACTCAGGCTACAGGGTAAAATATATTTAAGGAAAAAATGGTAACTGACAGGCTTGCTGGGAGACTTTACTGTGGGCAAATGGCATGTTGCCAGTGACATCACACCATCAGGGGCACACGAGGTCCACATTCTACGTGCTCTCACATACCAGTGCAGAGAACTCACAACAAGAAAGCTAGTCTCACTTGGATGCACAAGGATGAACAGCTCTTTAACCTTTATGCATCCTTGCAACAGTTAGTCACCTATATGCCACCATCTTTAACTCACAGGCCTCCGATGGTGGCAACACTCAGCAAGTCCTCCGTGTGGCTCACAGTTTGCCAGTAGGCAAATGAGCCCCTCAGCAATGATTTCTTCATCTGCCTACCCAGCTATCACTCAATCATGTGGCAAAAACCTAAGAGCAAATTGGATTCCCTGATTACAGTACCTGTGTTCTAGATCTGTCTGAGAATAACCCCGCAGTCAGATATGTATAAGGACCAAAAGTCTTTAGCCCAGCTCTCTAAGGAGCCAAAGTGGCTCAACACAGTGGTTTAGAAGTCTGGCTCTCAGTATGAATCTGCTTGCGTTCAGATCCTGGCTCTGACACTCACTGATTGTGACCTTGGGCAAGCAACTTGACATCTCCGTTATTGTTTTCTTACCCCAAAAGTGGGGATCACAATGATACCTACCATATCAGGTTTTTGTAAGGATTAAATAACACATGTAAAAGCTTAGTATGAGACCTGACACAAAAGAAGTGCTTAATAACAATTTACATGTAGCAAAAGGCCCATTTTACCAGTTGTTCTACCAAGAAGTTGGCTTGAACTTTGTAAATAATATCATCAAAATATCATTGAAATGTGTTCAAATGAGGTGGATTTTACAATATTGCCTGGTTTCCAGATATCATTCAACCAGATGTCATTCATCCTATATAAATTAGATCTCAGTCACTTGGCTTATTTAAAAACAAGTTGAAATAGGGCAGCAGTGGTGTAACAGAAAGATTACAAGAGTTACTACATAGGAATAAAACTACCATGTGACCCATTACTGGGCATATACCATGAGAAAATCATAACTGAAAAAGACACATGTATCCCAATGTTCATTGCAGCACTATTTACAATAGTCAGGACATGGAAGCAACCTAGATGTCCATCAACAGATGAATGGATAAAGAAGATGTGGTATATTTACACAATGGAATATTACTCAGCCATGAAAGGAGTGAATTTGAGTCAGTTCTAGTGAGGTGGATGAACCTAGAGCCTGTTATACAGAGTGAAGTAAGTCAGAAAGAGAAAAACAAATACTGTATATTAGTGCATATATATGGGATCTAGGAAAATGGTACTGATGAACATATTTGCAGAGCAGGAATGGACCCACAGATGTAGAGAACGGACTTGTGGACACAAGGGGAAGGAGAATGTGGGATGAACTGAGAGAGTAGCATTGACATATATATACTACCATGTGTAAAATAGGTAGCTAGTGGGAAGCCTCTGTAAAATACAGGGAGCTCAGCCCGGTGCTCATGATAACCTAGAGGGGTGGGATAGGGTTGGGTAGGAGAGAACCTCAAGAGGGAGGTGATATACATATATATACGTACAGCTGAGTTGTGTTGTCGTATGGCAGAAACCAATACCACATTGCAAAGCAATTATCCTCTAATTAAAAAAAAAGAGTTGCTACAAAACAAGGCTATTGGCTGTGTGATGTTGGACAATTATTTAATCTCTCTGGACCTCAGTTTCCTCATATATAAAATGTACCAAGACAATACCTACTTCACAGGGATATTGTGAGGATACAATGAAATAATGTTTGTTTGAAAGCTGCACAAACTAAAAAGTACAATAGAGATGTAAGAGCTTGTAACTATTATTACTTATACTCTACATGATCAGAGTTGGATTTATTTTATCCAGAGATACTCTGAATAACACTGGATTATGTGTTGATTTTTGAGAGGAAATATAGTTAGATTGCTTGTCCTCGACTATTTCCCTTTTCTGACAGATTAGAGATATGTGTCAGAGCTGAGACCACTGGGTGAAGGAGACCGTAGTTCTGAATTCAAATGCGACTTTCAGAGCTACTTGATAACTTGGAGCCTTTTACAAAAGAATAAGGAAAACTCAGTCAAGCCAGGAGGAGGAGAAGGGCATTAAGCACCACAAGTAATAGGTTTGTTCACTCTGCGAGTGGCTGGCAAACACTGCCGAAGCATGAAGCTGAACCACAGGGGCTGGAATTTCTCTTCACTTTTCTAAGTTTATTGCTCAAACGCCCTCCTGTAGGTCACAATAATTTGGCTCCCGTCTCTCTCAGGTCCTGACTTTCTCCCTTTAGTTGAGTTCAGTGAGTCATTTAAATATGTATCTTCATGTCATGGAAGTTGTTATTTCATTTACCTTCTTTTCTTTGTTTCGACTGAATTTCCTTAAGCATGAAGGTTTTTTGTTTCCTTTGTTCCTCTGGAGTGCAATAAACAAGCCTCTACTATCTAAATAAATACTTTGACTGAAGCCATTTGAAATTACCCCAGACTTGTTATTGAACTGGGGGAGATACTTCAAAATGGGGATGACTGAGTCTCTTGGAAGAAGGCAAACTTTGACTAGATCCCCTGGCAGAGAAGGTCTTTCTTGTGGTACACTGGCATTTGAGTTTGGGGTTCTGTCTAAAGATTGAAAAGATTAGAACTGCACATAATAAACATAATGAGAAGCAACTAAGCCTGTGCACCACAACTATCAAAGTCCACATGCTCCAGGGCCCGTGAGCCCCAACTACTGAGGCCATGCACCACAAGTACTGAAACCTATGCACCCAGAGCCTGTGTCCCACAACAAAAGAAACCACCGCAATGAGAAGTCTGTTACTACAACAGGGAGGAACCCTTGCTCGCTGCAGCTAGAGAAAGCTGGTGCATAGCAACAGAGACCCAGTGCAGCCAAAAAAATAAATAAAAAATTAAAAAAAAAAACCAAAAAAATAATAGATCAAGAAGAAAGAAAAATAAACATAATGTGACATTTTAAAGTTTCAATAACAGTTCTGGTATACAATTTGGGAGAAGGATGTTGACTGTTTTCAATTTCCATGCACGTGTTTTTTTTACCCCCTTTCTACTGTGTACAGGGGTCAACACTGAATTGTAATTTTCTTAGATTGTCACTCAGATAAATATAAACTCTTGACTGAGCTTTTCTCAGGGACTGATAATACCCACCAGGATGTGACTGTGTGGGTGGGATGTAGACAAGCGCTCCTGGACAAATACTTTCCATGTTTTTTTTTTTTTAAACTTTCTTTTTGTAATAGTCTAGAAGCTACTGAAATATCAGAAACAGAATGAAGGGAAGACTCTATATTACATGCTTGGGGGGATATTTCTTTTTTATCCTCTGGTCTTTCTTGCATCTGAATTGAACTTGCAGCTGCCACAACCATCTTTCTATCAACCCGAGAATGAAGTTTCTGCTGAAGGTGGTAGACTAGAGAAATTTAAAGGACCTGGGGCCTTGATGATGTTACTGAAGCCTTAGCTCAGCCAACCCCTGAGCCCCACAACTGCTGGACTTTCTATTTTGGGAGATAAACATCCTTACTGTTTAACAACAGTATTTAAACATGTTTAATTGTGGCATGAACAAAAGAGAGGACATTTTAAAGCAATCAGAAATATTGACTTCACTGACTTACTTATATCTAGTGCTAATGACTAAAATGTATCATTGCTGAAGATGAAGCAGAGAAGGACAATGAGCAAAATCATGTTATTACATTTCAAATAAGTAAGTTAATTTAAAAAAATTTTTTCATCTAATGGGTTGAATTTTGGTCTCAGGTCTTTAGTGACAATTCACACATTTGAGCTTCCCTAGAAGACAGATTTTCACAAGTCTTGCATTTCACTTTAGAACATCAAATGCACCAAATTCTCTCATATGGAAACGTTTTACACCCATAGAATGAAACTTAAAATTTAGTTTCTTAAATTCAGGAATTTTTCAAATCCAGAGCTAAACAATAAATTTGAAAATTACACTTGTTTTTTTGTCATTAAAAGCCTTGTTTACACTTCACCACGAATAATATACATCATGTGAGTTTTGTGTGTGTATGTGCATGTTTCTTTCACAGTTAAAGAAAAACATGACCACTGTTCATTAAGGAATAAAATAAATACATATATACCTGCTGTCAAATGAGATCTCTGGAGGAATGACATGAGTACTGTCCTTGCCAATAAGGAATTTGATTCGATCATAGAAAAGTCTTGAAGTGTGCTGAGACAAGAGAGATTGGCTTTGCTGAATGAGGTCAAGAGGATCTGGTGAGCCCTGGCAGAGAGGACTGACATAACAGTTGCTTTGTTGACAACAATCCGGGTCCACACAGTCAGTCAAACCATCTGAAAAAGAAATTTTGGAAATTTAGCTTCAGGAGAAACAACATAATTTAAAATATGTACAAATGGAGAAAAATCTAGAATATAGTCAAAAGTAACTGTCCATGTTTTGAGTTTAGAATCTATTAAATTCACATATTTCTCATGATTTATCTATCACTCTCTCTGAGTTTACATGGCACATCAGTGAAATTCAAACTATTTTGTTCATAAATCTTTCCTTCCTGAGTCCTCCTGAAGTACCACATTGGTTAGCATTTGAAGAGAGTATTCTGTTAGTTACCACTTTTTAAAAAAATTAATTTTTATTGGAGTATGCTTGCTTTACAATGTTGTCTTAGTTCTACTGTCCATCAATAGGAATAGACAGAGGAGATGTGGTGTATATATACACAACGGAATATTACCAATAAAAAGGAATGAAATTGGGTCATTGGTAGAGACATGGATGGACTTAGAGAGTGTCACACAGAGTGAAGAAAGTCAGAAAGAGAAAAATAAATGTCATATACTAATGCATACATGTAGAATCTAGAAAAATGGTATAGATGATCCTATTTGCAGGGCAGGAACAGAGATACAGATGTAGGAAAAAACATACATGGATATCAAAGGGGACGAGGGGTGGAAGGTTTTGGGAGATTGACATATATACACTACTGATATGATGTATAAAATAGATAGGGCTTCCCTGGTGGCTCAGATGGTAAAAAATACACCTGCAATGCGGGAGACCTGGGTTCAATCCCTGGGTTGGGAAGATCCCCTGGAGAAGGGAACTGGCTACCCATTCCAGTATTCATTGACAGACTTTATTTTCTTGGGCTTCAAAATCACTGAAGATGGTGGCTGCAGCCATGAAATTAAAAGATGCTTGCTCCTAGGAAGAAAAGCTATGACTAACCTAAACAGCATATTAAAAAGCAGAGACATTACTTTGCCGACAAATGTCGGTCTAGTCAAAGCTATGTTTTTTCCAGTAGTCATGTTTGGATGTGCGAGTTGGACCATAAAGAAACCTGAGCACCAAAGAATTGATGCTTTTGAACTGTGGTGTTGAAGAAGACTCTTGAGACTCCCCTGGACCACAAGGAGATCAAACCAGTCAATCCTAAAAGAAATCAGTCCTGAATATTCCTTGGAAGGATTGATGTTGAGGCTGAAGCTCTAATACTTTGGCCACCTGAGTGAAGAACTGACTCATTGGAAAAGACCCTGATGCTGGGAAAGATTGAAGGTGGGAGGAGAAGGGGCTGACAGAGGATGGGATGATTGGATGGCAACACTGACTCAATAGACATGAGTTTGAGCAAGCTCCGGGAGTTGGTGATGAACAGGGAAGCCTGGCGTGCTGCAGTCCATGGGGTAGCAAAGAGTTGGACATGACTGAGTGACTGAACTGAACTGATAAAATAGATATCGCTCTTTTGAAGTTTCCTTCTTCCTCAGCAAGACCATTCCTCCAGGAAAATAACTATTTCTTATATTTTTTGAATTTATCACATCATGTACATTTCTGAACACACAATCAACAAAGGCTTACCAACCTGAATTTGTTTGTACTTTAAAAAATTCTCCCA
Organism: Cervus canadensis; assembly: GCF_019320065.1. NCBI lineage: Eukaryota > Metazoa > Chordata > Mammalia > Artiodactyla > Cervidae > Cervus > Cervus canadensis. Next base: position 132,004,994 of record NC_057419.1, on the reverse strand, counting down.
ACATTCTTGTCTAGTCTTAACTCTCACAATAGAAGTTGGTATTCTTATGGTGACAAAATGTCTAAAGTAGGGCAGTGATATTCACTTCTGAAAATTACCTGGAGAGTTTGAATCAATTATTGGAGAGTTTTTTAAACCTGTATATTCTTCAGTCCCACCTATTAAAGCAGAACTTCCTCAGAGCCCAGGATTATGCCATACTTAATCTGGGTGATTCTGAAGCATACTAAATTTTCAGAACCACATTTTTTGAGAGTCTGTAGAAGTGACTAGAACTTACTTGTCCCAAATAGCATTATTTGAGGCATATACTAAGTAACTTCCTGTATACAGTGATAAGTGGCTCTCTTTCATTCCTAGGCCTTCACCCTTTCTTCTGGACTCCAGAATCCAGGGTTGTTCCAATAAATTAATCACATAAAAGCTTCATTCTTTGGTAGAGGAATGATGTGGTACACAGGGGTTCCAGGAGGAAGGGAGACTTGAGAATACAGTCATCCCTTGGTATCTGAGGGTGATTGGTCCCAGGACCCCCACGGATACCCAAATCCAAAGACACTCAAAAGTGAACGTGTGAGTCCACTCAGTTGTGTCCGACTCTCTGACCCCATGGACTCTAGCCTGCCAGGCTCCTCTGTCCATGGGATTCTCCAGGCAAGAGTACTGGAGTAGCTTGCCACTCCCTTCTCCAGGGGATCTTCCTGACCCAGGGATCGAACCCGGTCTCTTGCATTGCAGGCAGACTCTTCACCATCTGAGCCACGAGGGGACTCACTCCTTTATATAAAATGGTATAGTATTTGCACATAACCTATGCATATCCTCCTGTATACTTTGTCATGTCGAGATTGCTTATAATGCCTTTGTTGTTTAGTTACTAAGTCCTGTCTAACTTTTTGTGACCCTGTGGACTGTATCCTGCCAGGCTCCTCTGTCCATGGGATTTCCCAGGCAAGAATACTCGAGTGGGTTGCCATGCCCTCCTCCAGGGGATCTTCCCACTCAGGGATCAAACTGCATTGGCAGAAGGATTCTTTACTACTGACCCGGGAACTAATACAATGTATTAGTCCACAGTTCTAAGTATAATGTAAATGCTATGTAAATAGTTATCAGGGGTGTGCCAAATTAAAGTTTTGCTCTTAGGAACTTTCTGGAATTCTTTTTCTTCTTCCAAATATTTTTGACCTGTGGTCGGTTGGATCCACAGGTGCAGAATGTGAGGATACGAAGGGCTGACTGTAGATACACAGCCCTGTGTTAGGTGCCTGGGAAGTAAAAAGCTAAAACCAACTCTTTTCCTGTTTTTAGGAGCTCAGAGCTTAGTAGGAGGAATAGGCACACAAAACAGCTGACTCTTACATTTGTTAAACCTGCAATAGGCGATACAAGAGAGTTAACTGCAAAGAGAAGGGGCTGGAGCGATTAACTGAGCATATAGACACTTCATTCCACACCCAATATGGAAAAAAAAAAATTAAAGTCCTTTCGAGGTCCTTAAAGCAGACAAGTGGCTCTAGTGTCGATACTTAACAAGGGTAAATATAAAGATGCTCAACTTCTTGCTTGCTGTGGAATAGGGAGGTGCAGATGGATCACGGCTCCTTAGGCTGATGATGAAAGTCGCTGGCACGAGTTTCATGTGGCTGTTTTGCTCGCTCTCAGGTGCTTACAAGACTGCTCCTGTTGAGCTGGAGGGGGATGCACCACAGCTGGAGGCAATGGAAGCCAGGAACACCAAGGGAGTAGGCGTTTGGAACAGTAGCCCCAGGGCACCCAGGAAATATTTTTCCCCACATGAGGTCCTTTCAAATTCCCTGTACCATAGACACTACTTTGATTTAAAATGCAGTTTGCTGCTTTCTGGCCTCCGCTGTTAGTTCAGTGTATTTTTGCCCCTGATTTTTGCTTTTCTGTATACATGTTTTTCACTGATGAATAATTTTTAAGTGTGGATTAGTTTCACTAAGAGGTTCCCTTCTTGTCCCCTTCCTCCCCTCATTCAGCAAATTTTATGAACAGATTTTCACTAGATTGTAGATGCTGCAACCTGCTGCAACCCTCCAGGACATTGCTCATAGCCTCCTCTTAGCACCTTCCCTCTTTACTCTGCTAATGAAACATCCGGATGTGCTGAAAAGCTGGCAAAAATATCAGTCTGATGAAAATAGTTTTCCAATGTCTGGAATTGGTGCATAAAATACTAAACAATGAAAAACTGCTTTTTCAGATGGGCAATCACCTTTATCTTTCAATTGGCAGCGAATGCAGTAGTCATAAGATTGGGCTTTCACAGGTTTCAATCTGTCAACTGCACTATTCTAACTTATTTTTGAAAAGAAATGGATTTTAAATAAATAGTAATGCCCAAATGATCTTCAAAACTGGAGTCTAAAACTAATCACAGAGCCAATTGAAAATTTGGGCTCACATTCTCATGGAATTATGTGCTATAAATTCCAAGCTAATGTTTCATATGCCATAATTGTCTATTGTATGGGGTTGACCCTCTAAGACCTCTGTTTTCTAAGAGAATAGTACAACTTCTCTTGAATCTAGAAAGGCTACAGGCAAGCCAACCAATAATGATATGCAACCCCTGAATTATAATTCATAGGTGAGCCCAGTACATGGGCAAAGATCTACTTACCAATTATCACATTGGATAACACTCCATACAGTATGTCTAGACTGTTACAAAGAAGTGTAAATGACAGTCACACTGCTTGTGTGTGGGTTGCTTTTTTTCTTTCTTTGGCTATTAATGGATCTTTTATCGTTCTGAACTGGAAGCTGTGGCACCGTCCTGACAGCCAGGCTCAAGGTGTCAGATATGGACACATGAAATGTTAACTTATTTTTCTTTTGGGGCCTATTCCCTTTAAAGGAATAAAAATAAAAGCTAGCAAAAAAAGGGAGGTTAAACTGTCTTAAAGGACTAAACACAGCATTCACTGATCCTAGCTTTGCCAGCCAGTTAAGGGCCATTCCAGCTGGCTCAGTTGGCGATCATGAAGATCAAGGACACTGATTTCTTTGGAACATTTCTTCACTATTTAACTTTTACCTATTAGATGCATGCCCTTGGTTGAAAGCCGGATTGAATAAGGGAATATGAACGATATAGGGAAAACCCATATTTTCCTAATCCTTAAAATGAATTTCCAAATGTATATCCTCTTAGGGACAGCACCCATATTATCACTTTGATGAAAAGGGACAGCTAGTTCATGGTAGGCTATCCAAAAGGATTTGGCAACATGTATAGATTAGTTAGGGGCTTTCCAGGTGGCACTAGTGGTTCTTTACTAATGTCTCTAATGCAGGAGACACTAGAGATGGGGGTTCCATCCCTGGGTGGGAAAGGCCCCCTGGAGGAAGGCATGGCAACCCACTCTAGTATTCTTGCCTGGAGAATCCCATGGACAGAGGAGCCTACTGGGCTACAGTCTATAGGGTTGCAAAGAGTTGGACATGACTGAAGTGACTCAGTACGCACACATGCATGCATGCATAGATTAGTTAACAGCCTTCCAGGTGGCTCAGTGGTAAAGAATCTGCCCACAATGCAGGAAACATGGGTTAGATCCCTGGGTCAGGAAGATCCCCTGGAGAAGGAAATGGCAACCCATTCCAGTATTCTTCCCTGGGAAATCCCATGGACAGAGGAGCCTGGAGGGTTGCAGTCCACAGGGTCACAAAGAATCGGATACAAGTTAGTCACAAAACAGCAGCAGAAACAGCACAGTTTAGTTAATATGTATCAGGTATGGCACTAGGTACTCCCTTGTGTATTATTTTAACTAAATCCCTGTGACAACCCTGTCTGGTAGACATTCTTATCTCCATTTCACAAATAAATGAGGGGAAGCCACAATGTGGTTGGAAGAAATTTGGGAGTCATATTAATACCCAGTGTTCTGACTACAAATAACATGCCTGACATCATCATCCAAGAAGTATTACTAGTACTAGTGGCCTAGGTGTAAGACCTCCAAGTGCCTGACTAATGTGATATTTAGCTATTTTATTAATTTTTTTTAAGCTATTTTAAAAACATTTATTTAGCTGACTGTGCCAGGTCCTGGTTGTGGTACGTGGGATCTCCAGTCTTCATTGAGACATGCAGGATCTTTTAGTTATGGCCTGTGGGATCTAGTTCCCTGACCAGGGATCAAACCCAGGCCCCCTGCATTGGGAGCACAGAGTCATAGCCACTAGACCACCAGGGAAGTCCCTTAATGTAGTATTTAGAATACATGAAGAGGTTAAGGTGAAAGAATCAGACAACTTTGGTCTAACCTTGACTTTGCCATTTAAAAATCAGTGCAACTCCTGGATTCTCAGTTTCCTCATCTGTTAGATGGGATGAGCAGGGAGCTGTTGTGAGGATCATCACACGCTATCATGATCATATCAGCACAGTGCTTAGGGTTTAGTAGCTAGCACTCTCAAGAAATGTTACTTAGCTATTGTCATTAACCAAATTCTAGACTGTACAGACAACAAAGAGTCCAGGGACAGAGTCCTAGGGGTAGATGTCAATGGTTTGCAGTGGCAGCTTAAAATGTTCAGACCCACTTCTTTTCAAGTTGCCTTATCACTGACCAGAGGGCAATTAACTTCTCTGTAGCATATTCAGTTCATTAGAACTTGTTCATTTTGTGAACTCTGCTTCGTTAGGTTGTCAGATAGGTAGGAATCTATGTGGCTCTAAATGGACACTAATGCTACAGTAAATCTTTATTCATTGAATTTCACAAGTTCAGAATTTGTTATCATTTGGACAGGGGCTAGACTGAAGCTTAACCTTTTCAGTGCATATAGAATAGAGGATCTGCCAAGCAAATTAACAATGAAAAGGAAATTGAAGGGCTGATCATTCCAATGATTCAGTTGAACAGAATCGTCTCAGACATTTAGGAACCTACAAACAATGGATTAATTTCGAATCATTCATAAATATTTACTAAAGCAAGCCCTCTACTAGGCAATCCTGGTAGCTTCACTGTTGCTCTTATAAGCATGAAAGGTAATATGATTGTATTTCCTTTGGAAATAGTCTATAATTCATCTTTTTTCATTTACTCAGGCTGACTTTTACCTTAGTATTCTGCTGCATTAGTAAAAAGAAAGTGGGAGAGGTTCAAGGGCATTTGCATTGTAACCGCCTATATCATTGTTATTGCTATAACCTATACATTTACTTTTTCTGCATCAGGAAAGTAAATTGTATATATTCCACTAATGTTCACGTCCTCCCCACCTGCCATCAATGGCTTCCACATTGCTCAGAATAAAAGCCAGTGTTCTGACAAAGACCTACTTTCTCACAGTCTGGTTCTCCACCATCTCTCTCTTACCTCTCTTACCTTACCTCCTTTCCATTACCGTATCCCACAACTCCTTTCACCACTATTTCTATGCCTGGAAACTTCTTCTCTCCAATGTCAATATGGCCCACTCCTTACTTCATTTAATTCTTTACTCAAATGCCACCTTCTCTGTGAGGCTTCTTCTGACCACAATATTTGAAAGTCCACCTCTGTTGCACATTCTTATCTTGTTTTAACCTGCTTAAAAATTTCTCCATAACACTTACCAGCTTCTATCATACTGTTTAAAAAATTAGGGGGTTTATTGTCTGCCTCTCATAACTAGAATATAAGATCCATGAAACAAGGATTTAGTCTTCTTTATTCATTGCTATTTCCTCAATGACTAGAACAGTGCCTGAGTCCAAGTAAGCATTCAATAAATATTTATTGGATGAATAAATAGATGTCCTAAAAGTCCTATTTATAGGACACTTATAAATGTACCTAGAAATTAATAAATGTTCAACTAATACATCAAAATATGTAGGTTATAGATGCATTCTTCATTGACACCACACCTTTATTACCCACTTTATATTGAAAGTGAAAAAAGGTGAAAGTGTTAGTTGCTCATCATGTCCGACTCTTTGCAACCCCATGGACTATAGCCCTCCAGACTCCTCTGTCCATGGAATTCTCCAGGCAAGGATATTGGAGTGGGTAACCATTCTCTTCTCTAGGGGATCTTCCCAACTCAGGGATTGAACCCAAGTCTCCTGCACTGCAGGCAGATTCTTTGCCATCTGAGCCACCAGGAAAGCCCTACTTCAAACATTCTCATTCATTCTCACCACAAGCAGGAAGATGTCAAGTATTATTAGCCTTAGTTGATGGATGATGTGACAAATTCAGTTATAGAATGGTTAACTGAGTTATAGAGTTTAGATGTTCCAACTTCCACTTGTATCTGGAGTCACTTAGAAGTTTAGGTTCTCATAACTAAGATGATCTTCTAATAAATGAGTTCCTTGGAAATGAGGAGGGGTATGGTCAGAAGAAAAAATGAGGAATACGCTGCCGATGCCAAGCCTCTTTTCTCAGCCAAAGCTTAAAAGTAAATGGAGGGGCCCTTAAACAGAGCAAATGTTATCAATTCACTGCTCCTTCTATTTCATTTTCCTATTTATTAAACACTGCAGCATGCTGGTGACATTCAAAACATGAGGCTTATTGATCCATGAGCTTATATGTGTTCATAATTCACCCATGGTGTTGATTTCTAGATCTAGAAACACTACATCATTAAACTGGCTTGCAAATAGCTTTTGTCCTTAATGAATGGTGACTTGTTATGAAGAATGATTCCTGGAAGATCATTCTCTTTTAGGCAATTAACTTATTGATTTTACCAATGAATATGAATATAGCCCACTGGAAGAGTTTATATAAGAAAAACTTTGACAAACAGGTGACAAATACTTAAAAGATAAGAGGGAAAAAGGCTATTTTGATTAAACACTCTTATTATGCATCTTTTTAACCTCTCTGACAATCTTTCCACAGTATAAAAAATTACCTTCCTTCCTTTATAACTTGAGTGAATAAAATAATCTTTGATAGCTGATAATCTTTAAAAATTTACAATGTTCTGTATAATCTGGCCAGTGCCTACCTTTATATTCTCACCTCCTACCAATCTCTCCCTGACTCACTGTATTCCAGCCACAATAACTTATCTTTCACTTTCTAGAAGAGTCTAGTACAGTTTCACCTCAGGGCATTTGTACATGTTGTTTCCTTGGCCTGGAACATTCTTCTCCTGACTCATGTCAGGCCTCCCTTGCCACATAGACCTGGTTAGGTTCTGCTATATATGTTTATAGCACTCTAAAAATTTTATGGCATTCTTTACAATTGTAAATATATACTTATTTGTGTGGTTTCTTGTTTAATATGTAAACCATAAACTCGTGAAGGCAGAAAGTCACTTGTCTTTTTGTCCTTAGTGTCAAGCACAATACTTGGCGCAAGGCAGTGATGAATGAATGGAAAATTGGGTATCCAATTTGAAATGTTGGGCTGAAAGGTAAATACTTGAAACAAACATTTGGATCAGCACTATCCAATAGAACTTTCGCCATTGATAGGAATGCTCTAGATATGCCCTAACACAGTAATCACTAGCCTCATGTGACCACTGAGCAATTGAGATGTGGCTAGTGCAGCTGAGAAATGAGATTTTTAAGGCTATTTCAATTATATTTAAATAGTCACATGTGGCTAGTGGCTACCATATCAGACGATGCAGGTTTTGAGATCTCCAAATAGATGTTGAATGATCTATAAACTCAGCCAAAGAATATAAAGAAATTTGAAAATTTTATGAAGTCCAATTTATCATTCTTTTCCTGTTGTGGTTTCTTTCCTAGCTTTTATGTTTAAGAAGTCCTTTCCAATCTTGAGATCTATCACCTATACTTTCTTCCAATTGTGTTTGAGTTTTCTTTTACTTTCAACTCATTAATCAGCTTGAGTATTTCTATATATTTTATTCTTTTGGAATATGGCATAAATTGAAAATCTAAGTTTTTTCCCTTAATAAGTTGTCTCAGTTCAGTTCAGTCGCTCAGTCATGTCCGACTCTTTGCGACCCCATGAACTGCAACACTCCAGGCCTCCCTGTCCATCACCAACTCCCAGAGCTTGCTCAAACCCATGTCCATTGAGTCGGTGATGCCATCCAACCATCTCATCCTCTGTCGTCCCCTTCTCCTCCTGCCCTCAATCTTTCCCAGCATCAGGGTCTTTTCAAATGAGTCAGCTCTTTGCATCAGGTGGCCAAAGTATTGGAGTTTCAGCTTCAACATCAGTCCTTCCAATGAACACCCAGGACTGATCTCCTTTAGGATGGACTGGTTGGATCTCCTTGCAGTCCAAGGGACTCTCAAGAGTTTTCTCCAACACCACAGTTCAAAAGCATCAATTTTTTGGTGCTCAGCTTTCTTTATAGTCCAACTCTCACATCCATACATGACTACTGGAAAAACCATAGCCTTGACTAGATGGACCTTTGTTGGCAAAGTAATGTCTCTGCTTTTTAATATGCTGTCTAGGTTG